>NW_015175358.1:2201480-2242841 GCF_001447785.1 Gekko japonicus
GAATTTTTAAAAAGCCCCCTTTCCCCTTTGCAGCCGCAAACAAACTGCTTTTGGCTCTCAGGGGGAGGAAGGGGTCTGGGGGGGGGTCTGGCTGGGGTACAGAGGTCTACAGGTCTCTGTCTCGGGGGGCTGTCTGTGCTATTTTTTTTGGTTTCTGGGTGGGAGGCTCTCTCTGGAGCAGGCAGTCTACAGTAACCAATGTTAGCACAAGCATGGCACAAATCTAAGACACTTGCTGCATACAGCACTCGTTCACAGTTTTCAGAAAAACACCAGCCACAAAAAAAGACCATCCTTTGCCACCCAAAAACAGTCAAAAGCACCCAGGGACTCCATTTTCCCACCCCCACCTCGCAGAATCAGCCCTGTGCTCCACACACTGGCCCCCAGGGGGAGGGGCGGCCTGCGGCCGCCCCCACACAGCACCCTCCCCTACCAGCAACCACGTGATTCCCCCCTCCTGCCTTCCCCCACCACACACGTCATCATGGAGCGGGGGGGGGG
This sequence comes from Gekko japonicus, assembly GCF_001447785.1. Lineage (NCBI taxonomy): Eukaryota > Metazoa > Chordata > Lepidosauria > Squamata > Gekkonidae > Gekko > Gekko japonicus. The sequence goes on from NW_015175358.1 coordinate 2,201,985, forward strand.
CCACCTGTCACCCGTGAGATGAGAAGAAGTATACCCCTGATCTTCTGGGGTACAATGCCATAGAGTCCACCGTCTAAAGCATTTGTGGAGTCTGAAGATGCTAAGAAGGTCTTTTATTTCCCACCTTTCTGCATGAAACATTCTGCTATAATTGTGGGTTCTTATGGTAGAGATTTTGTAGACAGTTTTCAAGTCAGGCAGATATATACTGATGAAGGCCATCCATCAGGTACTTTGGACCCAAACCATTTACATCTCTTTAATGGTCAAAAATAGCAGTTTATATTGACCCCAGAAATGAACTGGGGAAGGAACAATTTCCAATGAAAATACAGTGGAAAGCCATTCAGCGACTGGAACAGAGACAGAAACAGTGAGTTTCTCACATCTGGAGCTCTAATGGAAAAGCAACTGAGAGGCTTGTAATTTGACGTTTAGATTTTGCCCAGATAGGGGATAGGCCAAATTAACTTTACCTCCACCACTATTCCCTCCTATGGCTTTTCTAGAGTTGGACAGTCAAAAAGATTTTGTCAACTGACTAATCAAATACTATTCAAATTCATTCAAATACTGATCTAATATGTCAAGGCTGCATTTCTAAGAACATTCTACTGCGAGTAACCCCCATAGAGCAAAATGGTACTTGGTTCTGAGTAGAGTTCCCTATCCTTATCAGAACAACAAGTTAAAATATTTTAATTATCAACAGGTTTGATGCTGTTGCTATCTGCAAAAACAAATTAGTTAACTATTATCACCAAACAGCAGAATTAACTTTAAAAACTTTGTAGTGAATTACTCTTGAGAGTCCCTTGGACTGCAAGGAGATAAAATTGGTCAATCCTAAAAGAAATCAAACCTGACTGTTCCCTGGAAGGCCAGATACTGAAGCTGAAGCTCAAATACTTTGGCCACCAAATGAGAAGGGAGCACTCACTGGAGAAGACCCTGATGCTGGGAAAGATTGAAGGTAAAAGAAGAAGGGGACGGCAAAGGATGAGATGGTTAGAGAGTGTTATTGATGCAATGAACATGAAGTTGAGCGAACTTTGGAAGATGACGGAGGACAGGAGGGCCTGGTGTGATGTGGTCCATGGGGTCGCAAAGAGTTGGACTTGACTGTGCGACTGAACAACAACAAAAATGAATTACCATAACTTTTAACAATGTGGATTTGGGAAGACACCAATGAGAATGCATATTTCTGCTATGTAGCCTTCCTCAGTGACGGGGCTGTACAGTAAGGTCCTGTTCTTTGTCCTCAGTTCTCAAGATGGGAATTCACATGGGGGGAAATGTTAATCAAGTACCTCTGATCCAGGATGTTTAGGGCTTAATTATTATTTTTTTACTGCATTCTGACCAGTTTTTGAAATATCTTCAAGGGCAGCCCCACGCAGAGCACATTACAGTTGTCAAGTGTAGAAGTTACTAGGGCATGTGATGCAGTAGCAGGTATCTGACATTTTCCATTATGAATCTGACAAAGCATAGGATATGGACAGTGGATCTGGTTACTAACAGAAGAACAGACCAAGACATGCCACAGTATGACCCAATGTCAAACACCATCTGAATTCTCCTGGAACTCATTTCTCGTAACACTGAGGTAAAGGATGCCAGCTTGGAAACTCAAACTGCACACACTTCAAGCAGCATTTTGGTATTTTCGCTGTCCTCCTTATTAATAGACTTTCCTGCAATGTTGCCAGCTAATCCCAGAGGCTTCAGGCAATGACTTAGTTGGCTGGAGATAGGAGGACAATTTTACAGTGAGAGATGAGTTTTTTTAATTTTCTACAGCTACAGGGAAAGCTGCCAGTAAAGATCTCCAAAGGTAATGTGCTAAACAGCATTTGTTAATGCTCCAAACAGTCTTAAAATACTATAGCCATTTAGGAAATGTAATGTTTTAGTGGTTTTCAGGGTTTCTGTTTTCTATCCTATGCTTAATTGGTAAATTAGGAGAAATTATAACTTGAGTGCATGCCTCAGTATTTTGAAAGAGGTTAGTCGTGAGCCATGAATAAAGGCAACATGGCACTGCACTAGCAACAAGTACATATTCAACTCATACCTGTTTCCCTTCCATAAAACATGAAACTGCTGCCAGTCATAGATTCCTGCCTCACATAGATGTGGTGAAACAGATATGTAAGGTTTTGTCGAATGTGTCTATATACTAAGTCAACACATACCCATTTCTACCCCATAGCATATGAGGCAATTATATCTTTTATACACACTACCAGAGGACTGGAGCCAATCACGGCTTCCTGCAACATGTTCAGGTACACACAGTACGTGTGTCTTGCGGGTAGTGGCCCTCAGCCTTCTAAAAGTCCTGGCAATACAACATGAAACCTGTAAATGACTCAGAATGAAAGCTGTAAATCACATATATAAAAGGGAACTCTAATCAAAGAACTAATATTGTGTATTATGGCAGTAGCATTGATTTCATTTTCTCTCTAGCCATGTGGAAAAGAGACCAGAAACAGATAAACTTAGAAAGGAGAAAAAAATATATATGGAGAATGGGAACAGGATCTGGAATGAATGAGAACGACTAAGGAAATAAGAAATCCTCGGTTTACTGTTCCAAGTAACTGAGATGATTAACGGCATTTCCATCTGATAAGGGTACTTCAGTCAAAGCGATACCAGTCATAATAACCACTTAGTATTATTTACACGCTACTTCTTAGTATGCAGAGCACCATACAATCTTCCTCTCACTTATCCTCACAATATTGTTAGAAAACAGTACCTTGCTTATCGCCATGGCACAGATGGTAAATTAAGCCAAAGAAAATAGTTTTGGTTCATACAAATGCTCCGTACCTGTCACTTGATGAAGGCAACATCAGATGATGGCTCGAAAGTAGGGCTGCCAAACCCTGGTGATAGTGGGGAATCCCCTGCCCTAGCTCCCATTGCCCAACGCTGCTTGGAGAGGTGGCAGGAGATTTTCTTTTTTCATGCAGCCTTGTGTACTTACTAGAAGTTCTTACCAGAAGTGACATAGGGTAGCTCCAGAATTGGTGGAAACTCTATGGCAAAACAAATGGTAGCTCTGGGAATCACTGGAAACTCTGTGGTAAAACCAGTGATTCCCAGAGCTACCATTTGTCACTTTTGGTGAGAACTTCCAATAAGAACATGAGGCTACTTGTCGTTTGCTTGATCCTAAGCATATTTACTTGGAAATAAATCCCACTGAGTTCAATGGATTTACTGGTGTGGTGAGAGGTTATATACTCAAGTTTGTCTGCAATTTGTGCCATTTGCCATGGAAACCATAATACCCTTAATTTCAGATGTGTTGGGAGAGAACTGTCTTATTCCCACAGTCCTAAAGCAGTTCGGTATAATGCCTAAAGTGAAGGACATTGATTTCAGAGAACCCTACTCAGGCTCACTGGCTGACCTTGGTTCAGAAGCAATCTCTCAACCTGACTGTTTCTCATAGGGGTTTTGTGAGGGAGGAGGGAATGAAGGGATAGAATCATATATAGGTCACCTGACTTCTCAGGAGGAAGGGAAGGGAAAAAATGTAATTGACAGTGGCAAGAGCTGAACTCTATCTGTGGACAAAATCATTCTGCTCTGTATTACATTTGACTTTTCCCAGGCTGATCCTTGATAATGTTGCTTATTATTATTATTATTCTTTTAAAAAATAAGTTTTAGATGTGGGTTGTTTTAGGTTTTCCACTGTATGTTATTCTTTCCCTCCTCTGACTCATTGGATTTATCCTGATGTGTAGTCTGCAGTCATTCAGAGACTTCCAGTGGTATCATCATAGGAGGTTCTATGCACAAAAGAATATAATTCCAATACTGGGTGGAACAGAACATGGAATTTTCCCCAGCGGGGTGAATAGTTTGTTGATATCAACTCACAGTCAAATTGGATAGCAAATACAAAAAGGACAATTGTTTGGGCAATATTATTTCCAGATTTTCCAAACTGTTAAGGGCCAATATTCATAACAGGAAAACAAGACTGAAAAAGACCAATTCACATTTTTTTCCAAAGGTGAAATCTGACTTAAGACAATAGGAATACATTGGACTGACATGGCACAGGACTCATTCCTAAGTGTGCCTTATAAATTCAGTAGTCCTGTCCCCCATTAGCTGAAATTTCCATATAATCAACTGCATGGCAATTTTTTTAAAAAATGAACTTTACATAAAACTGAAAACCTATTCCATGTCATGGAGTAACCCCCAGCAACGCAGCAAGGAACAACAAGATTTACAATCTGGTCTTTAAATGGTACAACCTGCATAACTGCAGAAGTCAATGGAGTGTTATCCATTTCAACTAGGGATGCAAGCCTCCAGGTTCAGGATGCCAGTCCCCAGGTGGCCTAGGAGATCCCCTGATTTCAGGGGCTCCTGCCTGCTGCTGGCCAGCTGGCCGGCAGGGGTAAGCCCCGCCCCCAAGCCCCACCTCCAACAGCGGCCACTTGCAGCCATCCCTCTCCCTCCCCTTCTGCCAGATTTAAAGGGCCCTCCAGCTGATGGACAGGAACCTGTGGCCCATCAGTCAGCTGGAGGGCCCTTTAAAACTTGCAGTAGGAGAGGGAGAGGGGCGGCATTCAGGTGTGCACAGCCCCTGTTCTCCAAAAGCATTTAAAGGGGCCCTTGAAGTGCTTTTGGAGATGAGGGGGCAGATGCCTAAATTCCAAGTGGTGAATTTGCTGTTTGGGATTCAGGCACGTCCTCAATGTGATGATGTCACTTCTGAGTGATGTCATCATGTTGGGGACATCCCCTCCTCCTCCAGGAACACCTCCCAAAGTCACCTGCTGGGGAGGAGGTAGGACCTGGCAACCCTACTCCAGGTGGGACATGGGGATCCCCTGAAATTACAGCTCATCTCCAGTCAACACAGATCAGTTCCCCTAGAGAGCATGGATGCCTTGGAGGGTGGACTCTATGGCATTGTACCCCACTGAAGTCCCTGTCTTCTCCAGCCTCCATCCCCAAATCTCCAGGAGTTTCCCAACCTGGATCTGGCACCCCTACCTCCCATCCCCTGGCAGTCAGGGCCGGCCCCAACTTATTTTGCACTCTAGGCGAGGATCCCTTCTGGTGCCCCCCCGTGCACTGCCCCCCCCCAATGCTAGTAGCTCAGAAATGCCAGTAGCTCCTGCGCCCAGGCGCCTTGCAAATGCGGAGCGCTCAGGGGAGAGCCCCCCGGGGGCTGGCGAGGAAAGGCTCCCTGCGGAGTAGGGTCAGGCTGGCCCGGGTCTCCTCGCCTCGGCCTAGTATTAGCTGGAAATGTGTTTGTGTGTGTGTGAGAGCGAGCTACACTGATGACATGTAAACTCCAATAATAAAACATAAATAATCTTGGTGAGGCGGGCGCACCTGTAGGTGTAGTGTGTGAGGAAGAGGGCCAGGAGGATGTGGTTGGGCCAGCGGTGGAGCTGGGCGCCGTCGGTGCGGAGGACAAGGAGGAGTGCCAGCAGGAAGGAGGGCGCCTCCTGCACCACCCAGGCCAGGCGGGCTGGCACCGAGCCTAGGGTTGCCAGTCTCCAGGTGGGGCCTGGAGATCTCCTGCTTTTACAACTGATCTCCAGCTGACAGAGATCAGCTCCCCTGGAGAAAATGGCTGCTTTGGAAGGTGAACTCTATGGCATTGTACCCTGCTGAGGCCCCTCCCCTCTCTAAACCACGCCCTTTCCTGGATCCACCCCCAAAGTCTCCAGGTATTTTCCAATCCAGACCTGGCAACCCTAACTGAGCTGCCCAGCAGCGCCGACGAGTAGCACCCATAGGGCACATCTGCAGTGGAAGGAGGGAAATCAAGAAAAATCAGTCTCCCTTGTGTTAGCAGAAGTTTGACATGGCATCCAAGCCTGTACTCCTAAAACTGTACTACTATAGATCAGGGGCTGCAACTTGCTTTTTCTTTTTCTTGGTTCCCATCCTTCCCTTTTCTTAAAAAATCAATCCAATTACAAAACTTGAATCAAGGATCTTCACTGTTTATTTTGCATTTCCTGCTGGTTTCTTAATCCAAAAAAAGACCTCACGAATTCAGCATAATCTATTCTGTACTGTCCAAGAAAATTTCAGGAGAGAACACTGGCTTTTATTGTATTTAATCATGTAAGCGGAGCCATTGCTCAGTGACAGACACATGTTTTGCAGTTCAGTCCCCAACATCTCCAGTTAAAGGAGCTCAGACTTCAGGCCTGGTAAAGACCATGGAGAGTCACTGCCAATCAAAGCTGCAGTACCAATGGTCTGATTCAATATAAGATAGTGCCATATATTTATTCATCTCATCCATCACAAAATCCACTGTTTCAATTTTAGGAACAGGAACTAATTCAGGGGATAGTGCACTTCCACCAACTTTGGTGTCCTGGATCAAACAGCTACAATACCATAATGCAAGCCTAGGGAGATGTCATTTTCATATACAGATTATCTGAGCCTAATAGCCCATTCATTTCACTCCACAGCACTACCCCAATACATGGGCAACAGCAGAGTCGACATCCACTGGAAGGGAAGTTGAGAAAATGCTAAAGCATATTGAAAACTGGTGTTTTAAGAAAGCCTCCAAGAGCTACGCATGCAATCTAATCACTTTGTGGATGGACAGCCAATCCCGACTGCAGAAAACGAAAGAAATAAGGATATAAGAAGGTCTTTCTAAATACGTTGCTAGTTGGATTATTCTCCATTTGTGGTGAAGAACAGAAGAAACCCCCAATGACAGCTCTAGTCAAAGCTGGTAAAAGTTTATAACATGGCAGATAGATCACTGAAAGGTGTTTGGTGGCGATAGGTCTAATTGTGCTTACTTTAGGCCTTTGAAGAGATACCATCTAATTAATCCAACCAATTACCCAAGTGAAAGGGTCCTTTTATTAGCTCTTTAAGAGGGGTCCTGCCAAAACAGTCTGTGCCTCTTAAATACATTCTCCCATCCATTAACTCTAATTGGTCCATTAAGATAAAATTAATTGTTGCGTGCCAGTGAAAAGCCAATATTAAGGGGCTTTACATTAAACCCCCATGGGTCCCATGAAAGCACAGTTCTTGCAGGATAATTAAAAGTGTACTGTATGCTATAAATAACTGTGTCGGATTGAACAACCAACCATAAACTATTGAATTAGATTTGTAACAACTGCAACTACAACAACCAAAAGCAATTGCATTTTTAATGCTATGGGATATAGGCACTGTGTATCATTAAGAAGCAAAGGAAAGAAGATTCACGGGCTGCCTCCGAGTGGTAATGTGCCATGCCTCATACTATAAATCTTTGCAATAAGAGTCAACAACAGCAAGTATAGAAGATAACACATTGCTACAAGGTAGAATGGGACTTGGTGATTTGGAACATGAATGTAGATGGGCCATTTCCCCATTCTCTCATTACAGGCAACTCAGGACTTAGTTCCATAAGTTTATGAACTCCTATCTCATATATGTGGATTTTTTTAAAAATTCAATTGATGGGAATTGTAACAAGGACCAAGATGATATACTACCAGTGTCATAAAGAGAACACATACAACAGAACTATCCAGTAGTGACTGTTGTGCATGGGAGAGCCTTTCCATGACCAACAAGGTTCACATCCCGCTGGTAGTAAGGGAAGAGTATTGTATATCCAATTAATTACCACTGATACTATTACTAGCTTTAGTACTAACTCCCCAAAGGGAACAAATTTAGCGTCCAATGATACCTTTAAGACCAACAAAGGTTTGTTCAGGGTATGAGCCTATATCTGGTTGTTCTGAATTTCAGAAGCTGCAATCTAAATCCAATATCTTAGACCAAAGTGTCCACCTACTGGTAATTGGTTCATAGAAACTCATTCTGCAAGTGTGCTACCTTGCAGGATTGACATTCTAGTTTAATCCCAGGAAGATCAGGAGTTTGCCCTCTGGCTTCTAATCATAGGGATGCTCTCCTGGGCTGGTGGCAGGTTACCCCCCTGGTTTGTGAGGACTCACACTCCAGGTTGGTTGTGTAATTTTGAGCTCTACCCTTCATACCAAGGATCACCTGGATTGAAAGAATTCCCAATGGAAATGCTTCTGATTATTAGTTATGGTATACCACAAGAGGTCACCTTACTTATGAGTGTCAGGGAGCACCATGGTTTGCCTCACTTACTCAGTTGAAAGCATGTAAATGAATAATGAACAAAAATACTACTAGTTCTACATGCTTTGCATTTAATAGTAGCGTAAATGGCATGTAGGTCAGCCGCCCTTGTGATAACCACTAGTATTTGTAACTCCTGGGCTTTCCCCAGCAGGCAGGCTGTGGGATGTTTTATCGAGCAGCAGGCGGGTTGCTCAGTTTTCCAGGATCTGCCCCCAGGCTTCACCAGTGGTCCTTAGTCTGCAATCAATAAATGCTGTGGCCTGTTTTTAATTCCAAAATGTTGTTGTTGTATGTTTTGTGTCTTTCTGCAAGACCTCTTCTTACTAAGCCGTGGGCCTGTGAAAACAACAACAACAACTGTGCTGTTGGAGCCACCAGGCAGTGCAGTTTCAATAGAGCTGTGTAGGCTGTACATCAACCCTAAGTAGAGTCCGCCAGAACTTCCCACACTTCACTGGGCTGGCCCCTAGATGGGCTAAGGGCTGGAAAGCCTCCTCCTAGGGTTGCCAGGTCCCCTCAAAGTCCCCAGTGGGGGACTTTGGGGGGCATTACTGCAGGGGGGGAGTCCCCAACATGAGGACATCACACAGAAGTGACGTCATCATGTTGGGGAGTGGTGGCCCCCACCTCTCCCCAGCAGCGTTTAAAGGGGCTCTTTGAACGCCACTGGGAAGAGGTGGAGGGGAGGCCACGTGCGCCTGCATTCCAAGCTCCGAATCAGGATGTCTTTAAACGCTGTTGGGAAGAGGTGGGGGAGGCCGGGTGGTCAGTCTTGGGGGCAGGGCTTCCCCCCCACCTGTCAGCTGGTTGGCAGCAGGAAAGATTCCCCCCAAATTGGGAAATCCCCGAGGAACTGGTGAGTCTGGCAACCCTACCTCCTCCAGAACACTCCTAAGCCCACACTTCAGGTAAGTCTGCTTGATCTGCCTTCCATTCAGTGCTAGAATTTCAGTGCCCTTGCAAAAACAGACAAACCTGCACCTGGCCTACTTATTTTTACTCCTAAATCTCTCTCCCTCTCCCCAGCTGTAGATGTGAGTATATGATGCAGGAGTGTTCTTTTCCTCCCTTAGAAATCAGATTGACTCTAACAAGAACTTTAGCTTACCGTGTCTCTTAGTTGGTTCAACTTTGAAATTCCCCCAGTTAGACACAGGGTGGGATGCTCCCTTTTTACTAGTGAACACACGAGAAATCCAACGGCGTGTACTGAACACACAAAGCTACCTTATACTGAGTCAGACCATTGATCCATTGAAGTCAGTACTGTCCGCTCAGACTGGCAGCAGTTCGCCAGTGTCTCAGGCAGAGGTCTTTCACATCACCTACTAACTGGGGATGTTCGGGATTGAATTTGGGACCTTCTGCATACCAAGCAGATGCTCTACCACTGAGCCACAACCCCTCCCCTAGTGTCTGCCTGTGGACTGCAAATTTGCCACAGGCAAAAGGAATGATATTGTCTTTCTTTATCCCGGAAAGAATTTCAAAAGAGATCCACCATTGTACATGGATTCTATGTTGTAGAGGGAAGTGCAATACAATTACGGTATTCAGTTTGTTCATTCAAACCCCTTTAGGCCCTCAGGGCAGTTTGCATTCAAAACTAATAAGAAAATAATAAAAAAGGGGGGAAAGGAACCAAAATGTCAATTAGAAGAAGTGCTGCCAAGATACTAAGAGTGAAATAGACTGGCAGATATAAACTAATACTACTGAGTTATGGAATGGGAATGGATAGTGAGACGTGAGAAGCCTCAGGATACACTTCCATGGAATGCTGGAAGAAAGGCAGACAGAACTGCTCCAACACCCTACGAGGCAGAAATAAAATGTGCGCTGGGTGATTCTGCAGCTCATTGACCTAATTAGCAGATAAATATTTCCTAGCAAAGTTAGAAAGTACAAATGGAATGCTGATATGTGTAATACATTTTACATATTTATGCACAATGTAAATTTAAGATTATTTCATTACCAAAGACTTTAAAATTCTGCAAACAAACCCATCTTTCTGCTCCTATAGCTTTTCAGTTTAGCAAAGCTATTCCCACATGGGTTACCTGCCACGGGGTCAATCTTGTTGGGAAACCTTTTTTCCTGCTTCCCCACAGCATCAGTGTGCGTTTGTACACCTCCCAAGGATGCCCCAGCTTTTCTCCTCTTTCTCAAACTGGCTTTGTTCCAAAGATTCAGAAAAGATTGCAGTAAAACCTGAGTGGTTGTTGTGTGGTTGGAAAAGTTCACATATTCCTGCACATAACTACTGTCTTTTGATCCTGTCTCCATGATAGTCACTTCTCCCTACCACCACTGGGGAGGCTATTAAATTGACATTAGAATATCATTACATTGATATACCATTGTAACAATATGAAAAACAGGTTCTCTGATTTACCAGCTTTCTTTCTCAGAAGTCTCTTGCCCTTTCTCTTGCGGAAATATAAAGGAAAATGCATATGTCTGCAACAGAAGTGACTAGATACTCAATGGGGGGAGCAAATTTCCCCCCTTTTGACCCCCTTGGGGGTCGAATTTCTAAAAATCCCTTCTTAGTGAGCACCTACACCACAGTAAGAGCGCTCTCCCCGAATTTGGTGTCTCTAGGTCCAGCGGTTTGGCCTGAGTGTTGATTTTACGGTGCAGGGACTTTATTTTTATATATACATATACATACATACATACGTACGTACATACATATACACACACATATATACATACATACATAGACACACACACACATACATACATACATACGTACATACACACACACACACACACACATTGGACCTCAAAGAGTACTGCATCACCCAATGGCAGATGAACCGCCACTCAAGAGTAATCACAGTTGGCATTGGATGGGTGCTGGGTCTGCTCTTCTCTCTGACCCACTGCAGCTTAGGCCACTCTTTTCTGATTGGGCCAGTGTTTCAAGGTCCTTTGCATATGAAAGCTGATTGGACCTCACTCCATTCCACACCTCAAACCTCCCCTCCCCCGAGACAGTTGGAACTGTCAGTTGCATATGTGACCTGGTGTATCCTGAGGTGAAATATGTACTCACCAGGGCCGGCCCTATCACTAGGCCTGCTAGTATCTCGCCTAGGGTGGAGATACTAGCAGGGCGCCAATTCCCCTGCCGCCCCCCCACCAAAAGCCCCCCCGCCAAGGCCCACAGGAAGCGCCCGCCCCTGGAAGCCCTGAAACATGAGCCCAAGCAGCAGCAGGAAGCGCCCAGGAAGAAAACAGGTCCAGGGCTCCGGGAAGCCGCATGGGGAAGGAGGGAGGGGGGAGGCCCTGCCGACGATGGCGGCGGTGGCGGATTGGGACCCTTTGGGCCTAGCCCTGTGGGGGCAGGGAGGAGTGAAATGGGTGACATGACCCCACGAAGCCGGGCGGAGGGTGTCGCTTTGGCGCTGGTGGGCGCCCCTTGTTCAAGTGCCAACAGGCGGCTCCCTTCTTTTGGGGAGAGCAGAGCGGGAGGGACCTTCCCTGTGGCCAGCCGCATGTGCGGGATCACCCGGGAGAACCCGAAAATGGATGCTGGCGGTGGATGGGGGGGCTGGGAGGAGGCCTTGGGTCCGCCAGCCAGCTAGTCCTCCTCCTCCTGAAATAGGTCTGCAGGGAGGGAGGGGGAAGCAGACGTTGATCCGGAATAACGTGACCGAGGAGACCCCACCCCCTTCCCCACTGCACTGCCAACGTCTTGGTTCTCTCTAGGAGCACAGACTCCTGCCCCCCCTTAACCCCCCTGCAAGAAGAAGCCCAAGCAGACGGAGCCGGGAACAGGGAGCATCCAGGCCTTTGCACCTCCCGGACTGAAGCCTCTGCCACCCTCCCTCCCTGCAGATCCCCCATTTGCAGGAGCCGGACTGGGACTCTCTTGGTGCAAAGACCCGGAGGAGGAGGAGGAGGTGGAAATGCACGACGAGGGGAGGGAGGGGCGGAGGGAGTCGGGAAGGGGGGGAACGGAGAGGCTCAGGGCCCGCGAGCGGGTGTGAGACAGTCAGCCAGCTGGGAGGTCTGCAGGCCCCACCGGGAGGTTGGCATCTGAGGGGGGGCGCCACGAGGCGGCCTCGCCTAGGGCGCAGAAACCCCTCGGGCCAGCCCTGGGACTCACCTACAACACATCCCTTCCCCTTCAAAAGAAACAACCCCAATAACACAACCATGCCACACCACAAAAAAGACAGATCACACCACAAGCAGAATACCACAAGGCAAAAAATGATAGGAAAAGGTGCCAGCAGTCACCCTATTACTGCCACTGATATGTACCTGAGAGCGCTTCAGATAATGGTGTGCAGGTCCCAGGTTCATGTTTTAAAAGCTGCCTGGGGGATTATGGACCATTCACAGACTTTCACCCTTAACATACCTCACAGGGTTGTTGTGTGGATCATACGGGGGAGAGGAGAATGATGTCAGCTGCTTTGGTTCCCATTGCAGGGAAAGACTGCCCTTTCCCTAGTTGGAGGCTGCAGGGAGGTGGGAGGACATGTAAACCTGAAGACAGACAGGCAGATAAAGGTAGGCTGATGATTGCCTGGAAAGGACATAGGGTTGCCAACTCCAGGTTGGAAACTTCCAGGATATTTTAGGGAAGAGGCCTGCTGAGGGTGGGATCTGAGGAGGAGGAAGAAGGGGATCTCAGACAATGCCATCCTCCAAACAAGCCACTTCTTCCTGGAAAACCATTGTTGCCAATCTCCAGGTGACAGCTGGAGAGCTCTTAAAGCTCTGGTGATAATTCAAAGTGCTGGGGATGTGTTGCATTCTGGCAGGGGATGCTGTGCGTGTAGAAAATGAATTATCGACAGAGTAGTGTTTTGGAAAATCTTTGAGATTTGTTTGGTGCATTTACCATGGAGCACCCACTCAGAGCCTCTGGCATTTTCTCACTCTGCTGGCATCAAAACGAATTTAAGGCAAAATAGAGATATGGAGACTTTTCCATCCTCCTTTGCATCAAACTGTCTTTGTTGACAACCCGAGGCCTGCCAGCACACTCTTGACTGGCATTACTTCAGTAGCCCTGGCTGCTTGCTCCTGTTCAGCAAGAGCCTCCGTATGAAAGCCTGGGTGATTTTGGACCAGCCACAGACTTTCTGCCTAACCTACCTTGCAGGGCTGCTGCACAGATCACAAAGCAGAAGAGGAGAATGAAGTAAGCTGCTTTGCTCCCCACTAATGAGAATGACAGAACTTTGCCTAGGAAGAGGCTGCTGAGAGGGGAGGAGATAAAGTTATCAACTTTAGGTAGGGAAATCCTGGAGATTTCATGTGTGGAGCCTGAACAGGGTGGGTTTGAGGAGGGGTGGGAACTCAGACAGGTACACTGCCACAGACAGCACACTCCGAAACTATCAAATGTGTCCAGAACCACGGACAACAATTACTCTCTACTACCATAAGGTATGCTGTTCTTCACTCCCACATTAGTTCCTTACACTGCAAAACACTACTATGTGTTTACTCTGCCTGCAAGATACAAAATCATTGACCCCGCCCTCTTTCTAGAGGTTGTTGTATTCCCCCCCCCCATGGGCCGTATTCCTAGTAATGTTATATTACAGCAAGGGTGGGCAGGGAAACTGAAGAGAAACCTGTATTGTGGAAGCTCCATTGAGGCAGCGCTTTATCAGCAGCTCCAGCAGCAATGGGAAAACCACACAAGCCTGTCCCCATTAGGGATGCCAGACCCCCCAGCAGGAGTGGGGGTCCCCCGAGGTTCAGTGCTCCTATTCAACCACCCCTCAATTACCCACCCAAACAAGCAAAAAGCCAGAAATAAACGTAATGTGCCTACGTCACGAAGTGACGTGGACACATCGGTGGCATTGGGGGGGGGAAGGTCTGGTTTTCAGGCAAAGCTCTATGGTAGAAGCTAATTCTACCATAGAGGTTTTGCCCACAAACCAGAGTGTCGTCCCCGACATGCCTACTTCACTTCCAGGTGATATAGGCATGTGATGTTTATTTCCGGCTTCTTCCCTCCCCGCTCCTGGTAAGTTCACCCCCATCCCCCACCGACTGTTCCGATGGACCTGGCAACCCTACTCTCCATGTAGAATCAGCTTTCCCTGTAATCATTGTTGTTGCCATATAGCGACCTGTATCCCACTTAAGTGCCTTACGTTTTCTTACAAGGGGGACAGTGATTTTCAGTTCTCCCTCACTGCGTCCTACTGAGCACCACCCAATTTGTTCCTGGAGGCCAGCAGACCCTTAGAAGCAATACAGTGTGTGCATGTGTGTGTGTGTGGGGGGGTCTGAAGTGGAAGGGAGGGTTCAGTAAAAATCACTGCCCTTTCTTAAGAAAACTGGTTGGTGATAGAAATTGCCGCCAGGTCACAGCTGACTTACGACAATCCTGTGGGGTTTTCAAAGCAAGAGAGGTTCACAGGTGGTTTGCCACTTCCTGCCTCTGCATCACAACCCTGGTATTCCTTGGAGGTGTCCCATTCAAATACTAGCCAGGGTCGACCCTGCTTAGCTTCTGGGATCGGATGCGATCAGGCTAGCCTGAGCTATTATGGAAAATTAAATGCCTTTAATCTGGATGGATATATGCTGTTCATATGGAGGACACAGTCGATTCTGGAAGTGTTTAACATTAAAATGAGTCCAGAGGGATAGCTATGTTAGTCTGTTGTAGGATTAAAAAAAACAACCCGGAGTCCTGTGGCATATAAAAATGAACAAAATCCTATTCCAACATAAGTTTTTGTGGATTTGAACCCACTTCATTGGGTGCAATGAATGGCTGCTTGCTAGGTAGACCTTTTATGTAGGAGGCATGAAAAAATAAAGTGGGGTCAAGGGGCCAGGAAATGCAGGAAGTACAGGAGGAAATGAAGATTTAGGTGGGCAGCCGTGCTGGTCTGAAGCAACAGAACAAAGTATCAGTCCAGTGGCACCTTTAAGACCAACAAAGTTTTAATTCTGGGTATAAGCTTACATGTGCATGTACACTTCTTAGTTATGTAAAAGTCAAATTAATTTTAAAAAATACAGAGACCATTCACAAATCTTGCTAAGCTGCTTAATATCTGTAATGGTCTAACAGGTACAACTAACTGGTGAAAGTCTCTGAATCATTCCTGATTAGATTTCAGTGTTATGTAATTACGTTTCAGTCTGGTACATCCTACATATTTCATGGTTCCTTGGCCCTGCTTGATTGTTTGTTCTCATACCTTCTACTTAAAAGTTCTGTCTAGTGAATACTCACTCATTTCATTTGAAGAAGTGGGAATAAAATTCAGCTAGTCTTTTAAGGTACCACTGGACTGTATTTGAGAGAGAGAGAGAGAGAGAGAGAGAGAGAGAGAGAGAGAGAGAGATGATTTTATCATGTGTTTTATAACTCAGGGACCAATTAGCTTCTGTTGATGTCTGATTGTGCTGACAACGGTACAATGGAAGCCATAAAATAGTGGCTACTTGAAAACTCTAAGATGTGCAATTTTCATCTTGTTAAACCCACCTAACATTTCTCTTTTACACAAAAAGTATTCTATCATTCCCAGTATGCTGGTTTCAGGTATGCAGTACAATACATACTTTCACATACTGAAAAATTATCCATACCAACAAGCAACCTGTCTATGTCCTCTTCTGGGATAACCTTCTCCTTGAGATATTTGTTTTAAGTGTAAGGAGATTTATTTATTTATTAGTATATTTATACCCTGCTTTTCTCCCCAGCATGGACCCAAAGTGGCTTACACCATCAGTCTCCTCACCTCCCTTTTATCCTCATAACAACAACCTTGTCAGGTAGATTAGGCTGAGAGACAGTGACTGGCCCAAGATCACCCAGTGAGCTTCCATTGCAGGGTGGAGATACGGTCCTGGATCTCTCAGATCACAGTCCATTATTCTAACTACTATACCGGGTCTCTTTTAATGTACTCAATCCATCAGTCATGTAATTTGAACTCCAGGAAGAAAGACAGTGGTCTCAGCTAAAACATTTAGATTGTCTCCAAGAGAGAAGCAAGAGACTCCTGCCGTAATCAACAACATAGACTTTGCACATCCACTCAACTCCACCAACATTTGGAATACTGTGTGCAGTTCTGGGCACCACACCTCAAAAAGGATATTATAGCTTTGGAAAAAGTGCAGAAAAGGGCAACTCGAATGATAAAAGGGTTGAAACACTTTCCCTATGAGGAAAGGTTAAAGCGCTTAGGGCTCTTTAGCTTGGAGAAAAGACGACTGAGGGGTGACATGATCGAGGTTTATAAGATTATGCATGGGAAAGAGCAGGTAAAGAAAGAGGTACTTTTCTCCCTTTCTCACAATACAAGAACTCGTGGGCACTCCATGAACCTGCAGAGCGGTCGGGTTAGAACGGATAAAAGGAAGTACTTCTTCACCCAAAGAGTGATTAACACATGGAATTCACTGCCACAGGAAGTGGTGGGGGCTACAAGCATGGACGGCTTCCAAAGGGAATTAGATAAGCATATGGAGCAGAGGGCCATCAGTGGCTATTAGCCACAAGGTATAGCTAGGGGCTCTGGGGCAAGTGATGCTCTGTCTTCTTGGTGCTTGGGGGGGGGGTCAACAGTGGGAGGGCTTCTAATGTCCTGGCCCCACTGCTGGACCTCCTGATGGCACTGGTAGTTCTGGCCACTGTGTGACACAGAGTGTTGGACTGGATGGGCCTTTGGCCTGATCCAACATTGGCGTCTCTTATGTTCTTATGTTCTTAACTGAGGAGGGTACAGCAATATGTGTCTTCGCAGGATAAATGAGTTGGAAGGACTGGTCTATCTGTTGTGATTAGTCACCAGTGGATACTGAGAAAAAGGGTAGCCACCATGGACAGTCAAGTCCTACAGTTTTCAGAAGCTGGGTGGTAGGGTTGCCAGCTCTGGGCTGGAAAAATCATGGAGATTTGGGGGGTGGAGGCTGAGGAGTGCATGGTTTGGGGAGGAGAGACAGACTTCAATGGGGTATAGAGTCCACCTTTCAAAGCAGCCATTTTCTCCAGGTGAACTGATCTCCGTCACCTGGAGATAAGTTGTAATCCCATTCCCAGGAGAACTCCAGGCACCAGCAGGAGGTTGGCAACCCTACTGTGAAGACCCTACCCCAGCAGTCCCCAACCTTTTTGAGCCTGCAGGCACCTTTAATTTTGTCACAGTGTGGTAGATGCAGGCATAAATTGACTGCCACAAAATGACTCCTGCAGGAGGTAAAGTCAGCCACAAAATGGCTACCACAGGTTATGTTTAGCTACACAGTGAAGATCCCTCTGCTATGGTGGCAGCTGCGGTCAAAGCAACTGTCATGGACTGCACTTTTAAAAAGCTTAGAAGTGTTGTACATCTGCCTCCCACCCCCAGCCGCAGCTTTCCAGCTCAAAACTGCTTTAACCCGAAGTATTTTGATACCAGGTCCCCAAGTGGTGTTTTCCTGATTCTCCAGTTCCAGCTGCATTTTTCCCTTGTGTGATCACTCCTCCAGTGTCAAGCCACTTTCGATTTAAACCCCCTCCCCACTTGAAAGCTGCCCAAGACGTCTGCTTTTCGCCCACCATTTTAAAAAAAGCGTTGGTGGTGTGTGCATAGGCGGAAGTCCGCCACAGGGTTATTTAAAACAATGTTTAAATGGTACCTAGTTTTAGCATTTAGACGAGTTCGGGATCTCAGGGAGGCCATTTTCAGCGGTAAACATTTAAAGGGAAGTGTTCCTTTAAAGTTTAAAGGGAAGTGTTACAGCAGTCAGGTTGAAGAGGAAATAGCTGTTCTACAGATGGCTGCCTGTGCGCATGCCCAAATTGAGAGAGAGAGAAATACAACACCGATGCGTGTGGATGGCGAGGAGCAATGTGGCTGCGCAGCGATCCGGAGCAAGGAGGTGAGTGTGATAGCGATTCTCCAGGTTAAAAAAAACACACGCATGGAGCTGGAGCAGTTTAAGGAAGGGAACCAGCTAACTAATCAGCTGAAGATGGTAAAAGGCCAACTTGGCAGTGGCTGCTACTTGGGCCTCCATTGTTGAGGAGGCATCCAAGAGCATTCCCCATCTCCTAACCTCTGGCAATGGCACCAGTGGCACCCCATCGAAGGTAGGGAGTGAGATCCCTAAACCTATACCGCTGCAACTCAGGCATAGAACCTTCGTCAACTTCTTTGCAGAAAACACAAGTAGTTCATGTTCCAAGGAAGTTCTATTGCAGTAGAACTGTACTCTCTGAGATGAGGTAAATTGAGGTGGGGTTGTATTAGAAAATTTTATTTCACCATTAATAATTCAGCAAAGATTTGAGATCTTAGCAATAACTTTGATTAGTGAGCCTGAAGATTGGTCTGTTATCTTGTGGATTGATTTGCTATATTGTACCGATGTTCCTGCCCTTATTTTTATCCTTACCCAAAATCTGTTCTTTGACCTCCTGGTTTCTAAGCAACTATATCTCAGTCAAGGGTTGGTGCCATTCTTATCTTGCAGGGAGAGAAGAGTATAAGGTTTGTTTTCCTTATGTCCCTCTTAGGAATGTGGAATGTACTCTAAAAAGAGGGTAGAGTGAGCTTTCTTTAAGAACAGAATGGTTGAACCTTTTCCCCCCAAATACCAGGCCCTGACCTTTTGCTTGTTTTATCTTACAAAGAAAGAACTTTGAATCTTGTTCAGTATGCCAGTTTTTCGTCCGTCTTGGGCATTCAGGTGAACTCGCATCAGAATGACCATTCTTAAATAAAACTGCTTGTTTTGTTTGTGAAAAAGCCTTGAGTAGATCTTTTATCTCCCAGATTGAACTCGGAAAAGGGGAGGTTGTACTAGATTTTTGAAATCTCCCCTAACAGGTTAAAACTTTGAGCTGGAAAATACCCAGAGATTTTGAGGATGGAGCCTGGAAAGGGTAGGGTTAAGAGCCCTGCTGGATCAAACAAAAAGTCCAGAATCCTCTCTCATACCGTGCCCAACCAGTTCCTCTGGGCAGTCAACAACAGGGCATAGAGGCTGAAGCCTTCCCCTGATGTTGCCTCCTGGCTCTGGGATTCAGGAGCTTAGTGCCCCTGAATGTGGAGGTTCCCCTTAGTCACCATGGCTAGTAGTCATTGGTAGACTCCATAAATCGATCTAATCCCATTTTAAAGCTCTTTATTCCTGTGGCCATCACTACATCCTCTGGTAGTTAATTCCATGTTTTAATCACTCTGTGTAAAGCAGTATTTCCTTTTGTCCATCCTGAACCTACTGCTCATCAATTTCATTGGATGCCCCTGAGTTCTAGTATTTCGGGAGAGGGAGGAAAATTTCTCTTTGTCAGCTCTCTCCATCCCATGCATAATTTTAGAAACCTCTATCATGTCCCCCTTAGTCATCTCTTTTCTAAACTGAAAAGTCCCAGACTCTTCATCCTTTCCTCAAAGGAAAGGTGCTCCAACCCTCTGATCATCTTGGTTGCGCTCCTTTGTACTTTTTCCAGCTCTCCAATGTCTTTTTTGAGATATGGTGACCAGAACTGTACACAGTGTTCCAAATGAAGCTGCACCATAGATCTATACAGGGGCATTACAGTATCAGCCATTTTATTTTCCATTCCTTTCCTAATAATCCCTAACATAGAGTTTGCCCTTTTCACTGCTGCAGCGCACTGGGTTGACACTTTCCTTGAGCTCTCCACTACAAATCCACGATCTTTTTCCCTCTCAGTCCCATCAAGTTCAGACCCATTAGCCTATACTTGAAGCTGAGAAATTTTTTTTGTCCCAATGTGCATCACCATCTTACACTTACCAACACTGAACTTCATTTACCACATTGTCACCCAGTCTCCCAGTTTGTCGAGGTCCTCTTGGAGCTCTTCACAATCAGCCTTGGGTTTTTAGCATCCTGAATAATTTTGTATCATCTGCAAACTTGGCCACTGTGCTACAGGGTGGGGGGGGATGGACCTCAGCAGGGTATATTGCCATAGAGTCCACCCTCCTCCAGGAAACTGATCTCTGTAATCTGGAAATCAGTTGTAATTCCAAGAGATCTCCAGGACCCACCTGCAGGTTGGCAACCCTGAGTGAGGGGTGTTTTCTTACATACCTTGCTTCCAGTCCACCCTTCAGCAACTCTGAAACCTTCCACAAGTATTTTTATTGCTTCCAACTGGGTTAGGGATGGCAGCCACCAGGTGGGATCTGGGGATACCCTGAAACTGCAGCTCCAGACTACAGAGATCAGTTCCCCTGGAGAAAATGGATGCTTTGGAGAGAGGATTCTATGGCATTTTTCCCACTGTGGTCCCTGTCCTCTCCAGCCTCAATCCCCAAATCTCCAGGAGATTCCCAACCTTGATCTGGCAACCCTACCCCCCCCATTGCCCGCCAGTAGCCTGGGGGGAACTGGCAACTCTAAACTGAGAGAGAATACTTTCTAATGAAAACCTGTAATATACACTCAGAGTCTACAACCTTAATGACGAAAGATAAGGCCAAATTGAAGCTCCACCCATACAGACCTTTGAGAGGAAACAGAAGCTAATTCTTGCAGGCTCACTTAAAGCTATATATACACACACACATGCATATCTCACATCACAGTAGGTTATTCTCTTGTTTGTGTGGGTAGATCGGTCCCTAAAGAATCCTGATAGTCTGCACTCCCCATGATACTCAGGAGAAAATGAAGAGGAACTGGAAAGAAAGATAGGAAGGATCAGCTTATGGAAAGAAGGTAACAAAAAGTGTATGTGCTGTAAATCTTGCCTATTATATTCTTATCAGTAAAAAGCTACAAAAAGGAATATATGGCTTCCGTGCATGCTTTTTCCTTCTCTCTTTCCATATCCAGCTGTTACAAGGAAATTCTACTATGTTTCTAAGGTTTTCGACACTGCCATTTACAGCTGATTGGGGAGCAAATCAAACTGGCTTGGATCCTATGAATGATTTCCATATGTGCTAGATAGTGTACTACAGAGCTCACTTCCTCTTCCACTAGA
This sequence comes from Gekko japonicus, assembly GCF_001447785.1. Taxonomy (NCBI): domain Eukaryota; kingdom Metazoa; phylum Chordata; class Lepidosauria; order Squamata; family Gekkonidae; genus Gekko; species Gekko japonicus. The sequence continues at coordinate 2,223,106 of NW_015175358.1, forward strand.
AGTTCCATTTACTCAAAAACCAGGGAGGACTGTGGATGGGGATATGGAAGGGGGCGCATTGCTGGCTGCAGTGTCACATCACTTCTGGTTTTAAAAAAGGAAGTGATATAGTGTTAGGCAAAACATCCTTGACTCCCCTCAAGGGTTAATGTGAATGGTCACAGCCTTGTTCCATCCTGCAGGTATTGCTAATTGGTCTCTCTGACTACTTTCCGCCTATCTTCTTCAAGGACAGAGCTTGAAATGTGGTAATAAAGATTCTCATGAGAACCTACAGCCATAGGATGGGAGGGGAGGAATCAGGGTTGACAAGGTAATTTTCTAGAGGTTCCAGCAAGAACGTGTCCTGATTGGGTGTCATCATCACCTGATGATGCTTGGCCAAAAAATTATAATTGAGCTACGAGCCAGGAGAAAAGGCAGTAGTTTGGATTCTGATGGACTGACGGCCTGGACTATGATATGCTTATATTGCAATAGACATCAGCATAGAGAACGCATAAGCGATGGCCTTTGACTCTTGGACTTAAGGCTTGTGCCATCTAAGGCAGGTCTTGAAAATGTGTTAGATAGTTAAGCTAGTTTTCTTGTTTTTTCCTGTGTGACTTAAGAGTGTTGTGTTGCCCATAGATTAAACCTTTTGTTTTGATGCAAATTAAATAAAACAATATATTTTTGAAAATACAGAAGATTTTGGTCACTTGTGTATAAAAGCCCTGGAGACCCATGGGGTTCACTCTTGAAATCCTTGACAAATAGGTAGGTGAGTAAAACCATGGGTAGGTAGGTAAAACCATAGAGTTCCCAGTGATTCCTAGAGCTACCCTATGCCACTTCTGTTTTTTTTGCTGGAAGTGATATAACACCACATTTAGCATCATGGGGTTTTAAAAAATTTACTCCACCAGTAGACCAGCAGCTGGCAATGGAAGCAGGGAGCAAAAGATTCCTATCACTGACTGGGGGCTTGTCAGTCCTGTGGTGTATTCAAAGAAGGTTCACGGAATTGTCTCATTTACTATCCATGTTAAGCTTTGAGCCAGAGGAAGGCTCCTCCGAACTAACTTCCTATTGGTTGCTCCACAACCGCAACAAATCAGAACTGTGCCTATTCCCTGCAAGGGAAGAACTCTCTTTGGTCGTTATCCGCACAATCTCATTGGTTGTTTATTGTAAATAGGTGTGGCTACATTAGCCCGGGAGTGTTTAAAAGGAGCCTAGCTCCGGTTTGTGTTCCATTCTGGTTATGACTTATTTAAGCACTTGTTCATACCTAAAATAAAGCTGATCACTATTGCTGAAATCACTCTCCGGCAGTTTGTTAGCGGCAATCTAACAAGTCCCATGAAGAACCCACTGGAAACCATTGACCCTGACAAACTGAAGTTTTAGTGGAAGAGGAAGATCCAAGATACTATTTCCTCACTTTGCTTCTCTTAGCCCGGGTGTACAATATGTTTATATACACACATCTAAAAAATTCTTAAGGTGTCTCAACAAAGTTCTCAGGGGTGCACACACATTCCCATAAAATATAACAGAATCTGCAATAATAAAGATTATTAATGTCAAAAAACCAAAACAGCAGCAGCTGCAACAGTAACTGTAGCCAAAAAACATAAGAGCACCAACCTCAAAAAATCTGCAAACAACAATTCCGTATCACCAAAGGCCTGGGAAACCAAACACTCTTTTTCTGGTTTCTAAAACTGAGAAGAGTAGGGAATAGGTGTAGGGAAATAATCCCACCAAGAAGTTACCCAAACACAACAATGGTAACTCATTTCAAAAGACAAGAGCACACAGACCAGTACTGGTTCTGCATGGTTATATTTCCCACAGTAGAACAAAGGGGGAGCTTTCATTCTAAGATGCCACTTACTTCCAGCAGGAGGGCTCCTACTGATCCTTCCTGGTTTTTGCCACTACTCAAATCAGCAGGGGGGGGGGGAGAGAAGGGGGGGCAAAATGGTGTCTCATGGAACCACAATGTCATTTCTGGCTGAAATTCCAGAACTGACGTCACCATGTTCCAGAGGTAAAACCCATAGAGATTGTCAGGACCGCTAAAGCATCACCACAATGTGGTGATGTCCTATCCGAGTTTCTGGCTGGAAATAACCTTGCAGTGTCGCCTGACACCATTTCCACCCATCCCCCCACTGCTGGACCCTCAAGGCCAGGCAACCTTATTCCTCACAATACTGTATTCTTTCCAAACATGACACATGGGGCTCTCAGAGCCTTCTCCTTTAAACTGAAGCAAAGGAAAAACCGCTTTTGCTCTGACTTAGTGGGGAAATAGCAGGGTGGCTGTGGGCAGGATCTCCACTTGAAAGCTCTGTCCATAGCCAATCTGGTGAGGGGTGGCAGAGCTAACACCCAGCATTCGAAATGGTGGTGCCAAGCACCATTTTCTGCCCCACCTTTAAACTCTTTATTTTTTTTAGGTGACAACTGAGCTGTATTGCTCAAGCACCACAGCTCAGCTGTAGGGTTGCCAGCCTCCCCTCCCCCGGTGGAGGCAGGAATCCCCCACCACCAGGCCCCGCCCCCACTGCTGATCAGCTGGCCAGCAGGGGGACTGACCAGGAGAGAGAGGGAGGCCCAGGCTACATTGCCAGCGATGGGATGACGTCACTTCTGGAGATATGGCCTGGTATTTGGGCAAAAACTCTATTGTAGAAGCCGTTTTTACCATAGAAATTTTGCCCAAATACCAGAAAGTTGCCACAATGGCACAGCATGATGATATCACTTCCAGTACATGCCAGAAGTGACATAGCTGCCTGGGCCTCCCTCCTGCTCCTGGTAAGTCCCTCACCATCCCCCGTTGGTTGCCAAGAGGGACCTAGCAACTCTACTGAGCCGTGAAGCAGGCAAGGTGGGGCTGGTGGGCTTCAGGGACCCAGCAAGATTCTCAGAGTGCTAGTGGACAGACAGGGATGCAGGGATTGCAGCAAGTGACACAGGGGCAGGGTCTCCTGTGGAAGGGGAAAGAGCAAATTATTGCCCTTGAATACATGTTTTTGGGAGAGCAAATGCTCTGGCACTAAGTGGCATTCACCTCACTGACATAGATATTGTTGAGAAGTGTGATGGGAGTCCGTCTCCCCCAGTTCCAGTAATAATTATTGGCATTTTACTAGGACAATATAAAGGCCAGAAACATACTATAAATACAAAAAGGGAAAGCTATGTATCTCTTTTATGTTCCTAGGCCATTCCATACCACAGTGTTTATAGGCTTTTTGGGACCCAAAGGCCTTCTCCACATGACATGACTAACTACTTTTCACAGGATGTACAATGCTAATGGCTTTTCTAATCTTGTATTATCAAATTATATTTTAATTATTAATGCTACATGGCTAAATTTTGGGGAACAGTAGTAACTGCCCGTCAGGGGACAATATTCTGGCTGCTAACGCCCACATCAGTAATTATAAGAAAAGATAATATCTAGCATGCTTCCATTATTGGGTCCTTTCTCTATAAATTTCATTGAATCTAATTAAAAATTATTGGTCAGGATATACTGCATGCAAACATACATACGGGGTTTTTTTCTGAAGGAAGAAAATGAAAAAGTGAACCTTTTTTCTGACTGATTGAAATACCCCTCTAAGCAAAGAAATCTAGAGCTTCAGAAGATTCTAAATCTATATATCTAAATCTCAACATGGCTCCAGAGTGGAGATCAAAATATTTGCACAGTGTGGTTGGTACAGAAAGAGGAGATGTTTATACAAATATTATTAGGAAAAAAACCCAGCACCTTAAAATTTAAAAAAAAAACATGAGGAATAAATAACATTTAAAGGTTTTTAACATCTTGTTTGTTGACATCTTGTGAGATTACTTTATGAGATCTTGACTAGAGTGCCAGATCTCCCACACTAATGGTGGGTGATCCTCCACTCTCACTGGAGGCTTGGCAGCCCTAGGTGCAACCCAGAAGTTATGTCATTTTATCAGGCAGTGCACTAGCATTCACCCAAAATTCTACAGTTTAAACCATAAAATCTGGGACAGATGCTAGAACGTTACCCCTACATGAGAATGAAATTTTATGGGTCATGATGGAAATGATGTCACTGGCAAGTCCCCACCATGCTGGTAACATTGGGCTGGCAACCCTAATCTTGACAGCCACTTTGGATTGCTTAGGCAACTGCCCAGATCACTAAGTTTGTCTGTGGATGCCTAGGCAGTCCAAAATAACTGCAGCAGTTTCATTTTGATACTTCAAGTCAGTTGCAGTTTTTATGATTTTGCTGTATTTTACTTAGTGAGTTGTCTGGAGCAGGTCTCTTGAAGAGGTGACAGATACGTTTTCTGAATAAATAATCCCCAATCTGCTGTGAAGCTCCCTGAATGACCTTTAGCCATCCACTCTCTCAGCCATAAAAAGGAGGAGGGGAGAGCTATATAGACCACTCTGAGCTCCGTGGAAGAGGTAACAAACATTTACATCATCCTGTGTTTCTTGGATGAAGAGTGGAATAAAAGTTTATCTGATAGAGAATGGCTTGCCTAAGGCCACTTAGTGAGTTTCTGACTATGGCTGCCAGCCAAATGCGAGAGAGGACATGGGGGCACCACTAGAGCAACAGTGTGATGTCACCTTCAGGTCTTCCATGGAAGTGACATCATGCCATTGTGCCAACAGTAATTTTTAAATTAAATTTAAATTAAATTTTCTCCCACCACCCAGTGGAACAGTAGTGGAAAGCAGGGGTTGCCAGCAAAGGTCTCCTACCATCGCATGATGCCTGGCACCCCTATTTTTTGATGGAAGTAGGATTTGAACCAAGGACCTTCTAGATCACAGCTATGCTGCATAGCTATACTATGTACTTGAAAGAAAAGTATACAATGTGTTATGGAAATCAGAGCTAATATGCTGCATAGCTATACTACATACACACACACACACATATATATATTCACTGTGTTAAGGAAATCAGGGCTACCCCAAACCATCACTTAAAGAAAATCATAATTTCTTGGGCTTTTTTTTTTTACTGTTGTCACATAGTTGGTTTTCTCACCCATTTCCTTAAAGACATTTGTGGCCCAAAGACATCATACCTGCACTACAAACTTCAAGGTTTTATTGTCATGGGTAACCTGGGGCCATCACAACATGCTTGATCTTTTTTGGTTAAATTCTATCTGCTACCCAGGCTTCAGTTTCTGCCGGAGCGCACTGGAGCACCGCTCCGCCAGTCAAGAGCCCAGGGGGCGGGTACATAAGCCCCACCCTCTGCTCCCACCAGCCATCAGTTGGGACATGGTGGCGGGGCGAAATGTTCCCCCGCCTCCCTGAGCCCCGGGGTGGTGGCCTTGGACTTGTAGGGGCAAATTCCACCTCTCATGCGAGAGGTCATTCTGGCTCCCCCAGCTCTCCTTAGGGGCTCTTTAAAAAGCTATGGCCACCGCCGCTGTTCTCGGTGGCAGCTGCGACACCTGGAGGAGGGTGGGGTGAAATGTTCTTCCAGCTCCCTGGTGGTGGCCTTGGACATGTAGGGGCAAATTCAACCTCTCCCGCGTGATGCGAGAGGTCATCACATGCGAGAGGTCATTTTGGCTCCCCCAGCTCTCCTTCAGGGCTCCTTAAAAAGTTATGGCCGCCATATGCCATCCATTGTTCTTTATGGTGGGAAAAAGTAACTTTTTCCCCACCATTGAGAACAATGGAGGGGATGGGGCAACCTGTTTGGGGGCCTTTAGGATTGGACCCCCTCGTTCAATGTTTCTGAAACATGGCGGGTATCTTGGGAAGAGGCTCCAGCAGCTACCCTGCGACTTTGGAGCCTCTCCCTCAAACCCCCTCTCCTCCAGCCCCCAGAATATACCTTATGTTTTTGCCATTGACTTCAACGGCCCATAGGATATAATGGGGCCGAACTGCAGGAAGTCGATTCAGATCAGAGAATCTGAATCGGCCCGCAGCAGCCTAAAAGGGGCCTGAATGGGCCATTTTGGGGGGGTGCATTCAGTTCAGACGAACCAAATGCACATCCCTCCAGCAGCCAGCTTGCTCGGGCTCTCTGCAGCCATGGGGATCCTGAGCAAGCCAAGGGAAGGGAAGATGATTTAAACCGCCTCTCCTTCCCTCCAGCAGCCGGCTTGCTCAGGCTCCCTGAGCAAACCAAGGGAAGGGAAGGTGGCGGAGCAGCTGGAGACACTGAGCCTCAGCTCCACAAGTAATGAGCACTCGAGCCCCGCCCCCAGCAGCCCTCAGGCCGGAGTACCTGGAGCAGTCCTGGGAGGCGGATTGGCAAAAAGCAAAACCAAAAGGGCAGGAACTTGAGAGAACTCCAGGAAGAAGCCTGTTCCTCTTCCACAGCCCAAAATGCGACCCACGAACCCTGAGCTTGCTTTTTCTCATTTGCGAGTCTGGCCTCTGCACTCCTTTAACGAGGCAGCCCTGAAGCTTGGGACAGTGGGAGTTTCTTTGCACGCAGCTTGTGCGGCTGGCTGAGTGCCTCTTCTGCTTGCCCACCTCTTGCCTCTGCACCTCATCTTCTGCCAGGCATGGAGGAGCCCAGCTCGCCCAGGCTTCTTGCCTCCTGCTGCCTTGGCCCTCTGGTGCAAGGGTGAGTCCCCAAAGTTTGACTCTTCCTCCACAAGTCTCTGGCACTGAAGGTATTCGCCTCCTTTCCTCCTGCCTGCTATGGCTGCATAATTGTGAGAGATTTCTTAACATAGTGTTCCTGCCAGGGAAGCTGGGGACCCTGCCCATGAGTCTCCATTTCATCCTCACAACAACCCTGTGGGGTAGGTTAGGTAGAGAAGGGGAGATTTGGCCCGGGGTCACTCAGCCAGCAGAGTGAGAATACAAACCTGGGTCTCCCCACATCAATCTGCAACTCTGACCACTGTGCAGTGCTGCCTCTACTGATCTGTAATGTTCCAGAGGTGTTGTAATGTAATACTCAGTTTCTCAAACGAGTGTATGCCTGTCTGTTGGTCCACTTAGGAGTCTTGATCCTGGTTGTGTGGTGGGCTAGTTGTGGCAAATGGTAGGGAAGCTCAGTATTTCTGTATACAGTTGTAGGGACTTTATTGCAATGTGCTATGGTCTGATATTATGTTCTTATTCCAGTGTGGGGTGTGTGTGGGGCAATGGAAGCTGAGTGATAGGATCTCTCCTAGTGATTGCCAGAAGTGAGATGCGTCCTGGTCTTGTGTCTTACAGATAATCTTACAAATAGTCCTTTGCATTTATATCATGCTTTCAACTTTAAAAGGATCATAATGCTGATTGTGTGAACTTAGGCAAATCACGAGAGGTAGAGCAGTAAGAGTTGCATCTGTGCTTAGTTCTTGTGGCCCTTTCTTACATGCCCAGGGAAATGCTGATCGCCACTTTGGGGCCAGGAAGCAATTTTTCTCCAGGCCAGTTTGGCCCCCAGTGATCCTGGAGGGTTTTTTTTATCATATTCTGGGCGTGGAACAGGGGTCACTAGGGTGTGTGGGGGGGTATTGGTGAATTTCCTGCATTGTGCAGGGGGTTGGACTAGATGACCCTGGAGGTCCCTTCCCACTCTATGAGTCTATGATTTTATAATTCACCCAGGCTGGCTGTGGGGACGCCAGCACCTCTGTCAGGCATTAGCGCCTGAGATCCTCCCCCTCCCCTTTTCCTTCGCCCGACTTGGAGGGGAAGGGAAGGGAGAGGGGGGAAAGAATGGATCCCAGGTGCTTCTGCCTGTCAGAGGGGCTGGTGCACACTTCCGGTGATGTCAGGGGGTGTGGCATATGCCAATAAGTTATGCTAATAAGCCCCTGCAGCTCTTTTTCTACGAAATGACCCCTGATTGTAAGTAATCTATTATTCCTTTTGGCCCAGGTGATACTATTGAACGAACCTGCATTTCTTTTTCCAAAAAGTTAATTTTTCTCCTTCCTTGTCTTTTTACCTTGAGTTAAATTGTGATGGACAAATTGCTCTTAACTTTACCAAAGTTTTCTCCCAGTTATAAACATGTAATTAAAGGACTGTTAAGATGAATGTCAAAGCAGAAGAAGGCCAATGGAGTAACAGTGATGTAATTAAAGATTTGACTGAGATGGAAGCTTCCCCCCCTCCCAGTGATCAGATGGAAAATAACTTTATTGATGTCCCAATGCACAAAGCTTCAAACACGTTTGCAATTCATTCCACATCACTTTCAAACATTGATTACTATAGGCTTTAGAAGCAATAATGAACTTTACACAGTTCGTATCAGTTGACTTTGAGCAAAGTCCATAGATTAATCCTTTTACTTTCAGGAACCAAAACTGACAATGATGCCTAGAGGAACAGACAAGAGCAACTGCACAAAAGCTAGAAGTACAGAATACAGCGTGGCAGCTATTGCCCTGGAGCCTCCATTCATTGCAATGGGACACGCATGAGAGAGTCACATTCCCCCCCCCTCCCGAAATGATGGCTTCTAATCAGAAAAGAATGCAGGAGCATTGCCCAGAATAATGATGATAAAAAAGACTCAGTCAGTCTCTATTGTAGTGAAAGAGTTTCTAAAAAATAACTTTGATTTCCCAGTGCTTCCCATATGTGATAATCCATTGCCACTGGTTTACTGGTAAGCATTTATATCAAGAAATACCCAAGTTTCCAATACATTTTAAAAATGTGTGCATATATAACTCTTAAAAATCTTGTATGTATAGAAAGCATTGCTTGAAAAGGGGAGATAAGACGAGTAAACTTGAAGATATGCCTGCAACTCCCAATGCACAGAAAGTCTAGCTTCTCCAGTCAAGGCTAACTAGCCTTACATAAATATGGGCTACAATACCTTTCTGTCTCCTGGTTGGTAGGCTGCTGTTTGTTGTTCTCAAAAGCTGTAAAACTGCTCATATCCACATAGCCGTCATTCTCATTAGCAGCAGATAATGCCCTGCTAGGATCTTCAAAAAATTCAGTAAAAGTTCCTGTCCTGGTAGGCCTTCGTGGAGGAATTTGTATATTTTCATAATCCGAGTTCATTGCTGGAATATTCTCATAGTCAGAAGTATCAGCATTAGGAAAGGATATAGACCTAGGCTTAGTTAATGGAAGGGGCATGAAAGGGGGCCTTGAACGGTCCTCAAAAGACTCCACCCTTGACACACTTCTGCTAAAGGTTTTGGGTGTCCCTTTTCTCTTGCCATCCTTGTAGAAGAGAACAGTTGGAGACTCAGAGGCCCTCAGCTTGCCAGTTCGTGATTTCAGCTGAGGTGAACTACTCAAACTCCTCCGGTCCAGTTCCATGACCCTGGAAGGTCCATGATAACTAGACTCCGAAGAGGATCTTGAAGAAGAAAGATGAACATCCACATGGACTTTATTTTCTGTCTTCTTCTTGAACTTCAGCGTGAGGAACTTTTTAAAAGAGGACTTCTTTTTCTTGCAGTATTTATCAGGAGAGTCACTCTCTATTAAAAGTGAAGGTGAGCTTTTAGTGATTGGCTTTTTGGTGATACAGGCTAGTTCGAAAGGAGGTGGTATATCAACAACTGAGGATGGGGTGGATACCCCACTGGATGGAAGGTGATTTCTCTGGGAAAAGCTGCCTGATGAAGCAATTACACAAGGCAAAGTGAGGTCTTCTGTCCTGTTTATTCTATTGTAATCCATTACAGAGGTATCAGTCTCTCTGTAAACAGAGACTGGGATGTCTTTGCCTTCTACTGAAAAAGATCGAGGGTATAAAATAAAGCGCCTTGGCTTTGCAGGTAATGCCCTATTCAGTTCCATAGGCTTTCCGTCCAACAAAGAGAAGGTATGGCTTAAGTCCTCAGACACCATGGGGGCTGTGCTCAAGGGTTGCGAATCAGTGTCTGGGCCTGTTTCTTCTGGAACTGTTTCCGGCACATATCCAGGTACTTTTCCAGAAAGTGACCTTGTTCTAGTAACAATGCTTTTCCGATCAATAGGGAACAAGTGGTTTTCAGGGTCCATACCCCCTCCCTCCCTAAAACCACTTGAAGCATCTTGAACGTCAGCCTCCCCCACTTCTTTTCTAACATCTGAAGGCAGGCTATCTCCCAATATATATGGGTTGTCTAGGGAGTCACTGGCTGTTTCTCCATCATCTTTATCGTAAGCAACCACCACTTCAGGAATTGCTGCAGATTCATCAATCACATATTCACTGCTTGCATTTGTTTCAGTTTTGCTACAATGGCATTCATTCGGTTCTTCTGTACCACAGCATGCATCTTCAACTGATGTTTCATTGGATGCATCTAGGGCAGTTTTCCCACCATCACTGTGCTCCACCTCATTCACTTGGTTTTGTGATTCTAGGTCTTCCAAAGCACTTTCAGTGCAATCTAACTTAGATTTTTCTGCCAGCAGTGACTCACTTTCCTGCCCACTAACATCCTGAAGAGCAAAAGGCTGACTGTCACTAGACATTTCACTCTCTTCTAATGGCAATTCTTCAGGAGAGTCAGGGGCATCCTCACTGCATTCCTTCTCAAAGGGAATAATCTGGCAGTTGTCATCTGTGGTCTCTGACTCCAGCACGTCATCATTTTGTTCTTCTGGGTCTTCTTTTGTATCACACACTGTATCTGTTGTTTCTTCCTCACTCTTCATCTCAGTGGTTTGGTTGCCATAATCTAGATGTTCTTCCAGTTCTATGCCTGTTTCACAGTCAGCATCAGGATCAATTTCCTCTTCTTTTCCAGCATCAGTTTCATTAGCGGTCCCTCCCAATGCCTCTTCTGTATTGGATTCAGGTCCATTAAGTTCTAGTGTAGTATCTGTTTCTTCAGAATCATCAGCAAGAATATTGGGACTTTCACAAACATCCTCTACAAGCTCCAACTCTATGTCCAAGGCTGATCCATCTCCATCATTATGCATGGCACCCATTTCCATGTCAACACTGGGTTGCTCGTCTTCCAAAGCCTGGAGTGAATCTTCTTCTCCCGGATCCTCACAAATTGGAAACAGGTCCTCTGAAGTGGGTGTTTGCTCCTTTAAATGCCTTAGAATAATATCTTCACATATAGTGTCCTTCAAAACTGCACCTCCATTCAAAATTTTATTATCCATATTATACTCATTATTTTCCTTTATCAGATCCAGTTCTCTAAGTGTTTCATCAGCCCCATCTGCACAGTGCATTTTGGCTACACTGGGACCGGTTTCATGGTCTACATTTTCACATCCAGCATCCTCTTTTAAATCTTCAGGGCTGTCAAGAGTTTGGATATCAGTTGGTTCCAATGAGACCTTGTCCATTGGTTCTGTGTTATATGAAGAATCATTGTTCTCTAATTCATTTAATTCAAGATCAGAGATCTTATTGTTGGTGCAGTTATCCTCTTCCTTACCTGCTGGTGCTCCTGGAGCATCTAAGACATTGTCCTCTGATTCCTGCAGTTGTTCAGAGTCAATATAGTCTTTGTCTGTCAATTCAGTTTCAGAATTTACAATATATTCATCTTCAGCTCCCGGTTCTGAGCACTCAGTGTTGCACTGATTTCCTTCGCAGAGCTGTCCTGCTGTACATATTAGTCTTCCATTGGTACATTTGTTAAAAGTATTGTTGGCATAAACACTGGATTGCTGTATAATCACAGGATCGTTGTCACTGGGGATTTTTGGCTTGGGTGCAATGGGTGGTTTTGGACCCCTAGACATAGAGTTTGAATTGTGAAGTGTACCAGACTTTGACAGTGATGGAGGAAATTTGGAAGCAAGATGACTGAGGATCTTTGGTTTTGGTGCTAGTGGTGGTTTTGTGAAATCTGTGAAATAAAGAAAAAGACTGCATTAGCAAGTTTCTATACTACTTCATGAAGTATCAGTTCACTATTGCCATGTAAAACACGAGGAGAACAAAGCAGACCAACTGATTAATTGGATTCAACCCCACTTCTGCTGGTGAAAGGTGGAGGGTTATTTCTCCCTGTTCTCCATTTCCATTATAGCACTCTGCAATACATCTCATGCTGCTCACAAGAGACCCCCAAACAGTTCTCTGAAGCCACTATCTGTAATTGTACCAGCTAGGCTTTGAGGTAGGCCTTTCACAACTCCAACCCATGAAACAGAATGCCCGTTTAACACAGGCTTGACAGTCTTGCAAGTGAGTTTTTAAGCCCCCTTCCCTGTATAAAATATGGCATTTCTAAGTGAAACACTCATAGTATATTAGATGTAATACATACTATAAGATTGGCTCTTTTGGCATTTTATTTTTTAAAAGTTAACCTTGAACAAGCAACATAAACATTTTCTTATCCGTTCATAAGCCCAACCTTTTCAGTTCAACAGCATGTACATTCACAATGACAGCAAACATAAGAAGAGCCCTGATGGATCACGCCAGTGTCCATCTAGTCCAACATACTCTTTCATACAGTGGCCACACAGTTGCCCAGTGGGGGCCAATAATCAGGGCTTGTAGGGTTGTCAGCCCCAGGTTGAGAAAAATCTAGAGATTTTGGCTATGGAGCCTGAGGATGGTGGGGTTTGGAAGGGGAGGGACTTCAGTGGGGTATTAATGCCACAGAGTCCACCTTCCAAAGTGGCCATTTTCTTCAGATGAACCGATCTCTGTCACCTGGAGATCAGTTGGCAACCCTAGCTTAGAGGGCAAGGCCTTCCTCTGATATTGCCTTCTAGCAATGTATTTCAGAGGATTATTGTCTCTGAATATGAAGGTTCTATTAATCACCAGCTCTTGTAGCCCCTGATGGGCTTCTCCTCTGTCTTTTAAAGCCCTTGGTGGCTACCAGTGCAGCCACTGGTGGCGAATTCATGATTTAAGTACTCGAATTAACTTAAGTGAATTAATTACTAATTAATCAAATTAAATCAACTAATTAACTTAAGTGAATTAATTACTAATTAATCAAATTAAATCAACTAATTGCAAAATGCAGATTCAAGGATATTACATTGTCAAGTCAATAAAGAGGCTTGGATGTCAATTTCCATTCAAGACTGGGCATGGTCCAGCCCTTTTATAAGTCTCATTGATTTCAGTGGCAGAATGAAACTTGTACTCTTTCCTAATAACACAGCGGGTCTTAAGAGTACCCCTCTCTGGCTGAATCAAGCTGCTTGCAAGGATGCATGCTTGTGGCCAAGACAAGGAGCTGTAATCAGTGTCAATCCAAGTTCACCTTCCCCAAATAATTCCTGCGGTTGTTTTGCTTGTTTTAAAGAGCAACACCATAAAGGGCAAGTCTCCTTGGCAAGCAGCTTTCTTTTGTTTTAAAGTCACTGTTAGTGCTCACAAAAGCCTTATGATTGATGGTCTTGGCAGCTATTGGCTCTGTTTTAGCTGCTGAAGAAGGAGGAATAGTCGTTTTCTCCACCACACCCCAGCTCAGGATATCACAACAAGACTTGCTCCGTTTCTGCTGGGGTGAGATACACAGGAGAACTCCCACTGCCCCAGCCTTGTTTATCCCAATGCTCCATTTGGGTTTCCCTTGCATCACTGTAATGCCATGTAAACAACAGTCCACTTTCTCAGCTTTTATTCAATGAAACATAACACAGAAGTCCACTGGCACCTTAAAGACTAGCGATTTCTCCCCCCCCCCCAGCATAAGCTGCCATGCATCAACTCTCACTTGTCAGTTGCACAGAGTGCGGAATCATTTTGCAGACACCTTTATAATCAAAATTATGAGCAGCGTGGATATTACAGCAAAAGACTAACATGGTATGACTGCCCTGTCCACTTCCCTCCTTCAGAGGCAAGATTTTCCCTCTGTTTTTCTTTCCCTTTACTGACTGAGCTGCACTATAATATGTTTTCTTCTTTGCTGGAGAACTTTGGCTGTCCCACCCAGTCACAGTATAATATTTTGGCTGTTTGCTCAGCCCAGGAACCTAAGGGAAGGATTGAGAGCCCACTTTAACTTTAATGGCACTCAAGACATTTTTATATTCCAAATTAACAAAATATTTTATTCAACATAGAGGGGAAAGTTCAGGTGAAATCAGGGGTTGAAATTTCTGAGGTAAAACCAGTACATGCACAGACTTTAGTTCTTGTGTTTCAGGTTAATGAGAGTTTCTTAAGCTATTCAGAGTTACTTAAAATCTTTATGTTGAGAGGCATTTGTTTTAGTGTTTTCCCAAACACTCCAGTATACTTTCTTTGAGTATTCTCTGACTCTTTTGGTTTCCAGAAGGCTGATGCAGTCTTTCCAGTACCCAAACTCCTTCTCTTGAAACACCAGTACTTGTCTTGAGTTTTAAACTGACTCTTAAGGTCTCCACAGGCAGTTTCTAACCACACCAGGCCAGGAATCTCTTCACGCTTCAGAGCCAACTCCCTGTTTGACTGGGTTAGGAAATTCTCCTCTCACTAGAAGATCTATCAGTTTTCTTTGGCCTGAATGGGAGTCTTCGCCTACTTCCCAAACTCCCTTGCCAACTTCCCCCCATTTCTCCTGTCTGTGTTACTGCTCTCAGTCTAGGCTGAATTCCGAAACTGCCAGTATTCTTCTCAGCTAGGGCTGAAATCAGAATGAATTCTCCTCAGCATCCAGTTCAGAAGTCTTTCTCTGCTCAGCTGTTTCTAACCAATCAGATCTCTTGGAACAGCCTGTCACTCAAGGCTCTCTGGCTCTGTGAAGAATTCACAGTTCTTTATCTGTTTACACAGCACTTCTAAGCTTTTAAAAGAGCAATCCATCACATATGGCTATCCATAGGGATTCAAGCTAGGGCTGCCAACCTCCAGATGGGGCTTGGAGATCTCTTGGAACTACAACTGCTCTCCAGACCACAGAGATCAGTTACCCTGGAGAAAATCGCTGCTTTGGAGGACAGACTGTAAGGCATTACACCCGATGAGGTCCCTCCTCTGCCCTAACGCCACTCATTCCAGGATCCACATACACCCAATCTCCAGGAATTTCCTAACCCATAGTTGGCAACCCTAATTCAAGCATATTTAATGCATCAGTCATTAAACCCCACACTAGCCACTCATTATAAATGCAAATACAATCTGGTAATAACAGAAAACATCACAAACCAAGCAATTAAATAGCATTCTTATTTTACAGACAGGTAAACTGTGTTGCAAGGCAAAGTAATCTGCCCCAAATTGCCCAACTGATCACACTTTCTTTTTAAAGCTAATGATAACCAATAGTATCACTTTAAGGATCTTTCTTTAAATATTACAAATCATTGGAGGAGCAAAGAAGAGTTATTTTTCTACTGCATTTTAATCTCAAACTTCTTCCAAGGTGTTTTCCCTTCCCACTTTACCCTTGCAAAAACCCTGTGAGGTAAATTAAACTAACAGATTGTAACTAACCCAAAAGTCACTCAATAAACTTCAAGTCAGAGTGGAGATTTGAACCCATATCTCACAGAGCATAAGTCCAGCAGTCTAACTACAACACCATACCTGCTCTCTAAGTTATTAGCAACATATTCACTAACATATCGGAATACAATTACCTTGCTGGATCAGACCAAGATCCATGACCTAAGATCATGGACACAGAGTGTGCCAGTCTAGGGGAAGCCAAGGAGAGTTTGGCAATTTGGCTGGTGTACCAACTGCCCAGCGCACCATCCCTGATGGAGGCTGTGTTGGGATGGGCATTGGAACACCCTAGACTGATAGTCTGGGGGATTTCATTGTCCACGCTGACGATGTGACCTCCATGCAGGCAGCAGACCTAGTGTCATCCATGGTGGCACTGGGACTCTCCCAATATGCAACAACTCCTACCCACCAGGCTGGTCACACGCTCAATCTGATCTTTGTGGTAGGGTCACGGTGGACCGGATCACTGCCCAGGCAGTGCCATGGTCGGACCACCTTGACCTGAGGCCTTGTTTGAATGTTTCACCTCAACCCTGTTTGGGCAGTGAGCGTATTTTAGCTCGCCCATGGAGCCAAATGGACCCTGTGTGGCTTCAGATGCCTCTACGAGATCTGATGCCCCCTGATAATTCATTAGATGAGCTCGTAGAGGATTGACATAGCTGACTTTCTGCAGCCATCGACAAGATCGCTCCCTGACGCCCTCTGCACCCTTGCTCTAAGCTCGTACCTTGGTACACCGAGGAGTTGCGGCTGATGAAGCGAAGGCTAAGACGGCTAGAAAGGCAGTGGCGGCACGGTGGCAACGAGGCTACAAGAACATCTTATAGGACATTTATGAGATCCTATAAGATGGCAGTCAAAGGTGCGAAGAAAGAACACTATGCAGCTCCGATTGCGTCTGCGAGCTCACGCCCAACCCAATTGTTTATAACGATTCGGTCCATGACGACTCTGCCACAAGGCAGGTCAAACATTAGGGAATTGAATATTGGCTGTGAGGCCTTTGCGAGCTACTTTGCAGACAAATTCTTGTCGCTCCGGCATGACCGCCCCATCACAGTTGAGACAGTGAGCGAACTTGAGGCTCCATGCACATCTTTGAGTCAGGTTATGGATCATTTCAGTCCACTCAGTCTACAGGAAGTTGATAAATTGCTCCTAACTGTACACCCCACCACATGTCTCCTTGACCCATGCCCATCGTGGCTAGTGAAAGTTGGTCATGCTGGGTTTCAAGGTGCCCTAGGGGAGATTATCAACAAATCCCTCTTGGAGGGTCAGTTCCCTGGGACACTCAAGGAGGCTGTGGTCCGTCCCCTTGTTGTGGGCCAGTCTGCTTTAACTGAAGGGCACTCAGCTGATAACAGCCCCAGCAGCACCTCTGAGGCTCAGCCAGCTGATGCTGCTAATGACCCTGAGACAGCAGAGGCAGGTCCTAGTGCCCCAGCTGATGAAGACAGCAGGCACTTCAGCCCCATGAACACTGGGAACATGGAAGAGACAACCCAAGATCGTGGGGAAACTTTACATGCTGCCTCACCTCCTCAGTCCCCAGAGCCAGGGGAACGCAGGAGGAGGCGGGCATGCTTGGAGCTCCTTGAGAGGAGGCGGAGCGCACGCCTTGCTGCCCAGCGACCACCAGATCAAGAGGAACACCTGGAGTTAATGGACAGCACTCCTGCAAGCAACAAGACCCAGCTGTGAGCTGCTGATAAAAGGACGGGGCTGAAAGAATGAAGGCGTGGGAGCAACGTGTTCTCTCTCTGGAGATGTGCCTCCATGCCACCCCGACCCGTTTCTGGCTGCTATTCCTAAACCTTTAGCCTTGACCCCGGGCAAACTTGACAATGCCTCTCGGACCTGCTTGAACCCTGCTTCTTGGAGCCTCGGCTGGCTTCCCTTGTGTATGACCCTTGGACTGAACTCTTGACTCACGCTTGTGGTTAGTGATTCTGCCTCGTCCCCTTGGTCTTGGTTGAGTCTGCCCTGACCCAGGACACCCCTCTTGAAAAAAACCATCTTTGGATCTGGCCAAATTAGCTAATTACCAGCCGGTTTCCAACTTGTCCTATTTGGGCAAGTTAATCGAGAGGGCCGTGGCAGACCAGTTACAGAGCTTTTTGGATGACACTTCCACTCCAGACCCCTTCCAGTCCAGTTTTTGTCCAAGACATGGGACGGAGACAGCACTGGTCGCCCACACGGACGACCTCAGGAGGCATCTGGATCGAGGTGGATCAGCAGTGCTGTTGCTGTTGGACCTGTTGGCAGCATTCAGCACGGTCGACCATCAGCTACTGATCCACCACCTTGCTAACTCTGGAGTTCAGGGGCTTGCCTTGCAATGGCTCGCATCCTTCCTTCACGGTTGGGGACAAAGGGAGACGCTAGGGGAACAACTGTCCCAAGGGCACCCACTGACCTGTGGCATCCCTCAAGGGGCAGTACTTTCCCTAATGTTGTTCAACATCTACATGTGCCCCCTTACCCAGATTGCCCAGAGGCTTGGGCTGGGGTGTCACCAATATGCGGATGACACCCACCTCTATCTGCTGTTGGGTGGCCAGTCTGGCTCTACACCCGAAGATCTGGACTGGGCATTACAAGCCATGGCTGGTTGGCTTAAACTGAGTCGACTGAAATTGAATCCGACGAAGACGGAGGTCCTGTGCCTGAGTCGGGGTGGCCCGGAGGTAGGGATCCCACTCCCAACCTTTGATGGGGTGCAGTTGGTGCCAGAGCTGGTGGTTAGGAGCCTGGGAACGCTCCTGGATGCCTCTTTAACAACTTTTACCATCTCCGGCTGATCAGGCAGTTGGTTCCCTTCCTCGAACGCAACAATTTTGCAACAGTGATCCACGCAATGGTCACCTCGAGATTAGACTACTGTAATGCTCTCTACATGGGGCTGTCCTTGTCCCAAATCTGGAAGCTGCAGCTGGTGCAAAATTCTGTGGCCAGGCTGTTGATGGGCCTCTCTATGCAGGAGCATATCCAGCCTGTGCTGAAAGCATTGCACTGGCTGCCAATAGCATACCAGATTCACTTCAAGGTGCTGGTTTTGACCTTTAAAGCTCTTTATGATCCGGGTCCGGCATACCTGAGGGACCACCTTTCCCCATATGTTCCCCAGAGAGCACTGTGTTCAAGGGCCCAAAACCGGCTGGCCCTCCCATGCCTCAACGATGTCAGGCTGTTGATAACTGGGCCAGGGCCTTCTTGGTGGCAGCTCCATACTGTTGGAATGGGCTCCCGGAGGAGATCAGGGCTCTGCGGGACCTTTTAGAGTTCCGCAGGGCCTGTAAGAAGGAGCTCTTCCACCAGGTGTTTGATTAGGAGCTGCCTTAAACACCGAGGAGCGACCCTGTGCCCTGGCTCTACCACCTGCAGCCTGGCTCGCCACATAAATTGGTCGATCAAACTGAGCCACTGTGAGAATGCCATCAGGACTAACACTGAAGTAGTGGTACGGTCTAAATTAGGAATTTTGCTCCTGCACTTTAATTGATCCGGCACTTTAGGAAAATGAATAATTGATTGTTTATGTCTGTTTTATGTATGTTTTAACTGTATTTTTATATATCCATTTTATGTAAGCTGCCCTAAGCCCGCCTTGGCGAGGAGGACAGGGTATAAATTGAACAAATAAATAAATTAATTAATTAACTATCTTCCAACTGGTAGCCACCGAGATGCCTCATGCAAACAGGACATGAATGCCATCTCCTTCCTTAGAGTTTGTTCCAGCTTCTACTATGCAGATATATACTGTGGCTTTCCCCAAAGGTGCCATTTAAGATAATATGACCAATAGCCGTTGATAGTTCTCTCTTCCACTAATTTATCTAAAAAATTGTATTCATAGCTGGAATACAGCATCTTTACCTATAACTCCGCATTTGACTTTATGGATATAAAATTGAGCTCTTCGAGATCATATGAAATAGAAGGGTAGAAGGCCACCAATATGTCCCAGTTTCTTAGTTAAATTCCCAAGCTGGGATGAAGGTGCATGATTCTTCTTTATGACACTGATGGGAAATGTGCTGCTTGCTGCAAGAGCTTTATCTGTGGTGTGAGCCAGATGGTATGAAACAGGGAAGTCTTTGGGGAGCTATAGACAGCCAGGTTCACAGCTTCTCACTGTCGTTATCCCATATTCTGTGTTCTAACATTCTAAACCTGCCACCCTCACTCTGCTACAAGGTGTTTTATTGTTGCCGTGTTACCATGTTGTTGACTGAGCTCCTTTGAACCTCATTCCTCAGTTGCTCCTCAATCCAAATTTTGGGGACTTTGCTTGAAATCAAGCCAACATTTAAAAAACAAACAAACCCACCAACAACAAATAAAACAAATCTCTCCCTCCCAGAATGAAGAACTGTAATGACCCTTTTATCGGGGGTA
>NW_015175358.1:2242910-2257808 GCF_001447785.1 Gekko japonicus
ACAAAAGCAACATTATGTCATGTGTAGTGTACAGGTTTCTAAAATGGTAAACATGCCTGTTTGTTTCAAGATCTGTGTCATTGAACCGGGGGGAGGGGGAGAGAAAAACACTCTGTACCCAAAGAAAACTTTTTTCTGGGATCAGACAGTTTCTTGTGCTTCTCCTCCCCTTATTGTTTGAGGTTTCCTCCCTGGCCTCTTCTTCTTCCTCTGCTTGTCCCCTTTCATCTGGGTGAGATTAGGTTCCAGCAGGGCTACATCCCTTTCCACAAAACCCTCTACGTCGCACTTTCAGAACCTCAAAGGAGTTCTCATGGAATGCTCTCTAAGGTTGGCAACAACTTTTGAGAAAGATGAAAGTTGTATGGGTAGATTTTTAAATTCCTGTGTGAAGCTGACACATTTATTTTGCCCTCCTATATTACAATGTGATGCAGGGTTTAGAGCAGGAGTGTCAAACATGCAGCCTGGGGGCCAGATTAGGCCCCCGAAGGGCTTCCATCAGACCTGCAGTAGAACTGGCTGTCTTCTGCTTCTTCTTCCAGTTCTCCTGCTGCTGCTGCTTCATCATAGGTTTGCAGTTTACAGATACATACCTGAACAGCATACTCAAGATTGCACCAGCACAGACATTTTGATGCAATACTTCAGAGCAAGAGGTGTCAGTTATCAGACACTGTTAAATAAACAAAATATTGCAAGAGTGCTAATGTTTTAAGCATGTTTTTTATTTTAAGTAAAAAAAACCAAACACCTTTGTGCTTGTGTCCTTTATAAAGATTATATCTCCACTACCTGGCATTACATTTTATGACACACATGGCCCGGCCCAACGAGGTCTCATTTATGTTGGATCTGGCCCTCATGCCAAATGAGTTCGACACCCCTGGCTCAGAGTGTCAGACTGAGGGTGATTTCCCACAAGCGCTGCTACGCGCTCACTCTTCTCTTTGGCCCGATGGTACGTGTCAATTTCACACAAGCTGCTGCGCAACCGCATTTTGCCCCGCAGCTTCGTGCGATTTGTGCGGTTGTTGGCTCAGTGGTAAAGTACATACTCTGCACCCAAAAGGTTGCAGGTTCAATCTCAGGCATCCCCAGTTTGCACGCCAGGAAAGATATTGGTACAAGGCTTGCAGTGCCATCCCAAGCATATTTATACCCTTCTAAGCCTATTGACTTCAACAGACTTAAAAGGCGTAGGTCTGCTTAGAATGGCACAGCCTGTCAGAGCAGAGACTCCTTTGCTCAATGGACCAGTGGTCTGAGTCATATGTGAACATAGTTTCACATCTATGGTCCCCCTTTTCCCACTATAGCCTATGGCACTTTCAAGATCCAAGGGAACACCAGGGCAGTTGTCAAAGTGGTGGAAAAGGCTACTTGGAAAATCAAAAAGGGTCAAAACACTGGTCTTACAGAAGCCCAAAGCTTTTTGGATACTAGCCACTGGCTGTCTCCATCACTTGGAGAGTTGACACTGGACAGCCAGGATGCATCCACACATACTACTATTGTGCTACAGCAGTCCTTTGCACATGGATTTTCCTGTGTGGAGGTGAATGATCGCTATCATGCAATGATACCCCAGTCTCCATTAATGTGTGGACCCTGAGTATCCAGGCATCATCTGAGCCTATGTCCCTGTTGATCAATTGTATCTGAAATCTACTAGAAGGAAGTGTATGAAACGGTACCTCAGGGATTGTCTTCTCCCAGGTGAAGCTGCCCAAACATTAAGACTGACATCAGAAGCCCTGTTGATGATGCCTACTGAAGTGAGGCAGATTATCCTGTGGGATGGGGCTTTTCCTGTGCTGGCACCTCGTTCATGAAACTCCATAGCTTCTATTACATATGTCTGGCACCACCATGGTTTAATCTTCATTGCTAGGTAAAAACATTCTTGTTCTCTCAAGTGATTTGGCTTAATACAAGACCAATACACAGAGATGTGTGATGCCAGTCGGGTAACCCTCCACAGCAGTTTCTGATGGACAAATGGCATGAGGGGGAAGCCTGGAGCCCCTCCATTCCCCCCACCCCGCTACTGAGCCAAATAAAGCAATGGAACACTCTGAAGGTGAATCCCCCTGATCATGCATGTGGCTACAAGTTAGGCTGGATACCCATGACCTGACTCGTGTTACACGTATTGTGTCTCTCTGCCTGCAATGTGTCTAGCTCTGCTTCTTGGTTTCACTGGCCCTGTGCTGACTTCAGTGGTTCTCCTTTGTGATTCTTCTGCTTAAATATTTACTGCTACTAAATCTAATCTTTGTTACTGTTTTTATCTGCTGCTATTGTGAAGTTTTTTAAAAAAAAACAACAACCAGTGCTGCTGTTTCCTTGTTTTAATACTGTTGTTTGGTTTCATTGATTGTGGCTTTGTTTTGAACACACCCTCAAGAACCATACTGTTGTGAAGCAGTATATAAATAAATCAAGTAAGTAAATGCTGCTTTTACACAAAAGTGGCAATGGTAGCTCCATATCTGAACAGATGGAGGAATATTAGTCCATCTAGCTCAGTACTGGTCTATTGGCGTCAGCTCTCTGAGGCCTCAGGCTGAAACAGATCTTTCCCAAAACACCTGCTACCTAAGATAATTTAACTGGAGATGCCAGGAATTCAACCTGGGACCCTCTGCCTGCAAAGCAGGTGCTGTACCTCCGAGCCACAACCCCAAACTCCATGATCATAGACAGCAAGGCATTAGCTGACTGCAAGCTCATCACAACTCCAGCAGGGCTTTTGCCCACAACTTGAACCATCTTTCCTGTCATTTGTCTGCAACTCAATAAGATGCAAACCCTCAGCTTTTGGAGGGAGAAAAAATGCTCACAGGGAATCTTTGTCTGAGGACTTGTGACTCTGCACGACCCTGATCTCTCCTTCCTACCTGTGTGGTAGTAGGTCAGTTGTGCAAATCCCTGCTGCAACTTTGCACAAATGTACAAGGAAGAGCCACACAAACCAATGATTCTCTCCTGGGAATGCAGCCATGTGGAAGGGCAGAAGAGGGGAACTGTCATGCTCGCCGTGCAGCCCGACCCCAAGGACCCTGACCCAGGGGATTCTGCACCCTCAATTTCCGAGGTTGAGTTCCCTGCACCCCTTGAATCACCAGACCTAAGTCCTGAGGAGGATAAGCACCAGTCAACAGGAGCGTTTGCACCTGGAGCCAAGCCGGCAGAGCCGAGCACAAACACCACGCCTCCTGATTCCCCTCCACCGGTGGCTCGTTTGCGAGAGCAAAGGTGACAGGAC
Source organism: Gekko japonicus (assembly GCF_001447785.1). NCBI lineage: Eukaryota > Metazoa > Chordata > Lepidosauria > Squamata > Gekkonidae > Gekko > Gekko japonicus. The sequence continues at coordinate 2,246,182 of NW_015175358.1, forward strand.
ATGGCAACCCGGCGAAAGGAGGCGCGCATGCGAGGTCGACGTCCTCTAAGCCCAGAGTACTGACCAAAGCCAGGACCCTGTTAATGGCCAGTAATTGGCTAACAAGCGGAACGGGCTCTTTAGGCGGCTCTCTCAGATCCACAATCCGTGCTGGCAACTAGTCTCTTGGACGACTCGCTGCACCCCAGACCCTGCGTTCCTGTCTCCTGATTTTCGTACTGACTTCCTGGCTCCTGGCTCTGGTTTGCATGACGTTGTTTCTCTCCGGCTCCCTGACTACGGACTGTGTACCCTGACTTCTGACGAACGGCTTTCAGCTTCTGAACTCTTTAATACAACCTCTGGTAACCCTAGGCTACGTTTTGATTTGGTGTTTTGGACTTTGCTCCCTTTACTCTGTCTTCTCTGGTACCTTGACCTCGGACTGTGTTTTGGACTCCCGTGCCCTGCCTGGCCCACCAGCCCAATCTTGACAGGAACACGCATGGTCAGAGCAGCTGAGTTGTCCCACGAAAATCCCATTTAGGTCTCCTTTCAATCTAAATCGTACCATGCAGGCCTCAACTGAGAGTGCAGCCTACAACCCACCCAACACCCTCTTATGGTTGCCCATTGCAAGGGAAGATCCAGTACTGGTGGCATCACCATAGCCAGGAATTTGTTTTTTTGGGGGGAGGTGCTGTGGCAGGCTAATTGAATTAAAATTAATTAAAATCAAATTAGATTACCAAGAATAAAAACCTACTGAGCACTTTATTGTGGCTCCTTACAAAACGCCAAGAAGCTCTGTACACCAAGGTGGAGCTTGCAAAGCTGCTTCTTTCCTCAAGTCTGTGGGAGGGAAGAGAGAGTAGAGAGGACTCAAAAATCCCCCAGCAGCAGCAGCTCTGCAATTGTTGGAGCCTGTAGCTCTGGTTTTCAGGAGGCGCCAGGAGGTGAGCAAAAGCCAAAGTCCTGCGGGGGGAAACCACCTCAGGGGGTCAGGCTGACAGAGGACATTTGCGGTTTCCCCCAGAACTGGGGGAAGGTTGGGGGGGCATTGGGGGGTGCCACAAATTCAAAGGGGCCGTCAGTGCCCCCACTGGCTGCAGCCCTGACTGGTGGGCAGGCATGAAAAAGGAGGAGGAGGAGGAGACTGGATTTATACCCCGCCCTTCACTCGAAGTCTCAGAGTGGCTTACAAACTCCTTTCCCTTCCCCTCCCCACAACAGACACCCTGTGAGGTAGGTGGGGCTGAGAGAGCTCTTGACAGAAACTGCTCTTTCAGAACTGCAAGCTTCTGGAAATTCCAGAAAACCCTTTGAAACCATTGCTTCTAAAAAACAATTTCTTAGGGAGCAATCCTTAGCAGATTTACTCAAAACGAAATCCCATTTTATGCATTCTCCACGCCTTCATTTTCTCCTCACAACAACCACAGGTAGGTTAGGCTCAGAGAGAGTGACTGGCCCCAGCAAACTTGCATGAGAGTGTGAAGATTCAAACCTGCATCTCCCAGATAAACACTTTTAAGCCCTAGAATGGGACCGCAACTTCACTCAGATGGCCCCGTGCCCAACTTTAATAAGTTTACCAACTATTTTATGTGTTTAAGTCAATATCAGAGACAACACACATCAAGCTGTCCCTGACATTTAAGTGGAAGAGAAAGCTTTTGCTCCTCTGAGGGGTCCATGGCATGTTATATACCAAAGGGCCCCTGAATTAAGGCACATGGACACAATCCAGATGAATGCAGATGGGTCTTAGTAAAACAAAGTAGAACTGTGCCTAATATAAGAAAGACTGTTCCATGGCACTGGATTCCTTAGTGTTCCAATAAAACGGAGACCAACACTTTGGAGATCCACTGTTACTGACTACCGTAAAATAAAAGAATCTTTATCCTCATTAATTTTAACTCCGTTTGGAAGTGTTGTGCTGGGATGAAGTCTACGTATGCTAATTTCTACTCCTCAGGCTATCTTAACCAGCCTATAAAGCACAGTTTAATAGGCTGTAGAGATAAGCCATATTAACATTTTTCAGAATTTAGATAAATCTGGAGCATGTGCTTTGTGACCTGCTTCCCATATGTTATAGAGACTGTTAAACTGATGGCCTGGAGTGATTTACAAGGAAATAATTCCAGAAAAGGAAGTTCTGCTGATGTTATAAACCATCTGAGCTGTCATCAACAGAATCCCAGGATGAAACAATAAATAATTTCAAGATCAGATGGATTTCATACCCTCTGTGTTTCACTTTTTTTTGTAGGGTGCTTTCCACTTTGAGAAGGAACTCCCAAATTCTCTCAGGGTTAGTTTGGGATTTTTTTGGTAATTTTGGTTCATTTGTAGCCACCTGCCTCTCTCTCAGATGGAGGGGTTAGGGGCTTGTCACTGATGAAGCCTGGATCTTTCTAGGCCCAGTGGGTCTGTGGGGAGAAGCCCCTGCCCTCCAGCCCAATGCTGAGCTGAATAAGGGGATAGGAGCTCAGCTCAGCCCACTGGGTTTCAGACAAGCTTGAAAAGCAGCAAGACAGACAGGCTTATCAGAAGTTGAGGGTTCTCATCAGAAACGCAGTGCATAATCCTAAGCATGTTTTTGTACAAGTCCTACTAAATTCATTGAGTTATATTCCATATAATGCTATAAATAATGTCCTTCCAGTGGTGAGCTGACAAAGACAGTTGTAGACACACACCCCTCCTCCCAGCACTTGAGTTTACCAAATGGAGAAAGTTAACATACAAACATGGCATAAACTCATAAATGTAGAGGGTAAAAGTAAACATAAACCTAATAGGCCCAGCATAGCCTGAGCTTGCCCAAACTTGGAAGCTAAGCAGGGTTGGCCGTGGTCAATACTTGGATGGGAAGCCATCAAGAAGGCTAGGGTTGTTATGCAGAGGAAGACAGTGGCAAACCATCTCAGCTGATCACTTGGGGCTGAACTTCATAGGGTTGTCATAAGTCAGTTGCCACTTGACAGCAGGATGCTCCAGACAGCCCAATCTCATCAGACCTCAGAAGCTAAGCAGGGTTGGCACTGGTTGGATGGGAGACCATCAAGGAAGTTCAGGGTTGCTATGCAGAGGCAGGCCATGGCAAAACACCTATGTTCCTATCTTGCCTTGTAAACCCTACGGGGTTGCCACAAATCAGCTGTGACTTGATGACACGTTCCATGACCAAAAAACAAACAGGTATTTGAGCAATGATTAAAATAACTATACGAATGACGGGAAAATAAAGAGGTGTCTGGTGGCATCTTAAAGATGAACCGATTTATTCAAGTATAAACTTTGGTTGCTCACAAAAGCTTTTTAAAAAATGGCTGTTAATGTTAAAAAGATCCTTTGAGTCAACACCTGAGTTTATTTTATTGCCTACTTTGTCTTAAATGCTCATTAAAGTAACAACCAGGCTTTTCCTTAAAAAAAAAAAAGTACTATATGTAATTGCAAGTCACTAGAGATTTCCTTGAAATTTAGGCAGAAACGGCAGAGCAGAAGCCATTTGGCAGAGCGAAAATGTGCCATAATGTAGTTATTTAAATCAATTTTCCCTTAAGAGAAATGAATAACCTAGGGCTTTTGAGAGGCCAGATCAATAGATCAGAACATTTACTATGTATTTTCTTTATCACCCATAAATGTAATTCAATAATATAACGTGAGACAAACAGTGCTGGGAAAATGTATATACCCCAGTACAGTTTTTTTTGGCAGTCATGTTTCATCAATTTATGAGGAAGTACTAAAATGTAAAAGGACTTCAGTTCTAATCTATTCTGTTTTCTGTGATCTTTCTAAGGATTGCTGAGGCTGCACCTCTATGAACACATAGATGGGAGGAAGTTCCACCGAATTTAACTCACCCACCCACCCGGAGAAGCATTTCCCACCATCTAATGAAAGCCAAAGCCTGTGCATAGCAGCAGGTGCTAGGGTTGCCAGACCACGGTCCAGGCGGGGTTTTCCCCGATTTCTGGGACTCCAGGCCACTGCCAGCCAGGAGGTCAGCGGGGGAAGCCCCACCCCCAAACAGGCAAGTCACCCTGTGACGCCCCTGTCATGATGCCATCACCCGGAAGTGACATCATCGCTTGGGGATGTTGGCGGGTGCCACTTTAGTTTTTGGACAAACTATGATTTTGAGGGCAAAACCCCCAGAGTTTTGCCCAAATACTAAAGGGGCACCCCCGACGTCCCAATGCGATGATGTCACTTCTGGGTGATGTCATTGTAATGCAAAGTGCACATGCCTGATGATCCCAGAGATGAAGCAGGATCCCCCCACCAGCAGCCAGGTAGGACCTGGCAACTCTAGCAGGTGCACATGACCCCCACCTCAACATTAGCCGGAAGCTACCATGATCCTTGTGCCCAGACAATCATACAAATTATAGTGGAAGCTGTCTGCTTTATTGTAAGTTAAAGGTAAAGGTAAAGGTCTCCCTTGCTCGAAAGCCAGTCAAATCCGACTCTAGGGTTGTGGTGCTCATCTCCATTTCCAAGCCGAGGAGCCAGCGCTGTCCGAAGACATTTCTGTAGTCATGTGGCTAGCGTGACTAGACGCCGAGGTGCACGAAATGCTATTACCTTTCCACCAAGCAGTACCTATTTATCTACTTGCAATTTCTTGCTTTTGAACTGCTAGGTTGGCAGGAGCTGGAACCAGAGACGGGAGCTCACTCCGTCATGCGGCACCCGGGTCTCAAACTGCTGAACTATCGACCTTCCAGCCTGCAGTTCAGCGTCTTAACCACTGAGCCACCACAGCTCCTTTATTGTACTTTCCTACAAGCATATTAACTTTATTCAGCCCCTCCTAATTTAGTCCCCCTGCTGAGGTAGTTTTCCCTCAGTCACCTCTACTCTTGATTTGACATCGGTCCTTTCATAAAGCAGATGTTGCTTCTGGTTATGTTTCACTATTTTCAACCAGGAGAGAGAGGGCAGGGGAAAGGATTTAAAAAAAAACTCAAATCCTGGATAGACACCCCCCCCCCCCGGTTAAAGTTGTGGGAGGAGAAGGACACACGGTTTGTACTTTGGCCCATTTAATTGCACAAATGTACAAATGTACATTTGTAACAGTGTTGCCTGCACCTTGGTGTTTAGTCATGCTGGCCACATGACCACAGAAACGTCTTCGGACAGCGCTGGCTCTTCGGCTTTGAAACGGAGGTGAGCACCGCAACCCTAGAGTCGGATTCGACTGGCTTTCGAGCAAGGGAACCTTTACCTTTACCTTGACAAATGTACAACCATTGAGTTGTTCAGAGAGACAAGTGTTCCCAAGGAACACATGCCATATAAAACACAAGAAAGGAGGTGGTGATGCTCTACTGCCCTCTCTAAATGGTACCCCTGCATATCTAAGCAGGATGATGAATAGGAATTTGCAGCTTGGAAATTTACTAGTCAAGAGGTAAACTGATCAACATTCATTGCTTCAGGCTGATCCTGCATTGAGCAGGGGGTTGGACTAGATGGCCCTTCCAACTTTATGACTCTATTATATTTCCAAATACTGTGGCTCCAAATCCAAACAGTGTTTCCAACTGTTGGGAGTGACTGGAAAGCTTATAAATTGATGGTTTGTTTTTGTAATTTGCTGCCTGGTTTCACTTTCCCATGCAGAGGAAAGTGGGAAGGGCAGTAAAGGGAGAGACCAACTTGGCAGAAATGTGCCTGACAGGGTCGCTGTTCAGCCAGAAGAGTTAGCTCATCTTCCTGCCAAAGAGGCTTGTCCCAGGTGAAACACATCCATTTGCCAGTTCATGATTCTCATTGGCTGCTGAGCAAACTATTAAAATGATGTCAATCAGACAGCACCTTTTTTTTCTTGGAAGGGAGGTAGGGAACAAGAGGAGAGCTTCGGAAAACTATATATCAAATTGCTTGAAAGAGCAATGATATTTATTCAACGTTTCCTGCCCATTCTCCAAGGAATTCAGGGTAGCGTACACTGTGTGTCCCCCAATTTTATCTTCACAACAGCCCTGTGAGGTAGTTTAGATTGACTGATAGTGACTGGCCCAAGGTAAACCAGGGAACTTCATGGTGCAGCAGAAATTTCAGCATGGATCTCCACAGTCAGAGTCTAACCATAATCAGTGGGCCTTCAGTGCATTCTCACACCCCAGCAGAGGATAAGAAGTTCAGGAGGTCAGTACCTCCAAGGCAAACCATTCAACATCACGGTAATCCAAGTCTATGCCCCAACCACTGATGCAGAAGAGGCTGAAGTGGACCGGTTCTATGAAGACCTACAACACCTCCTAGAACTAACACCCAAAAATGATGTCCTCATCATCATAGGGGACTGGAATGCTGAAGTAGGAAGTCAAAAGGTAACTGGAATAACAGGCAAGTTTGGCCTTGGAAAGCAAAATGAAGCAGGGCAAAGGTTAACAGAGTTTTGTCAAGAGAACACACTGGTCATGGCGAACACCCTTTTCCAAAAACCTAAGAGGCGACTCTACACATGGACATCACCGGATGGGCAACACCGAAATCAGACTGACTATATAATTTGCAGTCAAAGATGGAGAAGCTCTATCCAGTCAGTAAAAACAAGACCTGGAGCTGACTGTGGCTCAGATCATGAGCTACTCATTGCAAAATTCAGACTTAAACTGAAAAAAATTGGGAAAACCACTAGGCCATTCAGGTTTGACCTAGATCGCATCCCTGATAAATATACAGTAGAGGTGAAGAATAGATTCAAGGGTCTAGATTTGATAGATAGAGTGCCTGAAGAACTATGGACAGAGGTTCGTGACATTGTACAGGAGGCAGCAATGAGCACCATCCCAAAGGAAAAGAAATGCAAGAAAGCAAAGTGGCTGTGAAAAATACTGGTACAAATAGCAGAGGAAAGAAGGAAAGCGAAAGGCAAAGGCGAAAAGGAAAGATTTACCCAACTGAACGCAGATTTCCAGAGAACAGCAAGGAGAGATAAGGAGGCCTTCCTGAATGAACAGTGCAAAGTAATAGAAGAAAACAATAGAATGGGAAGGACTAGAGATCTCTTCAAGAAAATTGGAGAAATCAAGGGAGCGTTCCATGCAAAGCTGGCCATGATAAAGGACAAAAACGGTAGGGACCTAACAGAAGCAGAAGAGATTAGGAAAAGATGGCAAGAATACACAGAAGAACTATACAAGAAAGACCTCGATGTCCTTGACAACCACGACGGTATAATCACTGACCTCGAGCCAGACATCCTGGAATGTGAAGTTAAATGGGCCTTAGAAAGCATTGCTAACAACAAAGCTAGTGGAGGTGATGGTATCCCAGCTGAGCTATTCAAAGTCTTAGAAGATGATGCTGTTAAAGTGCTGCACTCCATTTGCCAGCAAATTTGGAAAACGCAACAGTGGCCACAGGATTGGAAAAGATCAGTATACATTCCAATCCCAAAGAAGGGCAATGCCAAGGAATGTTCAAACTATCGCACAATTGCACTCATATCACACGCTAGCAAGGTCATGCTCAAGATCCTACAAGCTAGGCTTCAACAGTACGTGGATAGAGAACTACCAGAAGTACAAGCTGGGTTTCGAAGAGGTAGAGGAACGAGAGATCATATTGCCAACATTCGCTGGATTATGGAGAAAGCAAGAGAGTACCAGAAAAATATCTACTTCTGCTTCATTGACTATGCTAAAGCCTTTGACTGTGTGGATCACAACAAACTATGGCAGGTCCTTAAAGAGATGGGAGTACCAGACCACCTCACATGTCTCTTGAGAAACCTGTATAAGGGCCAAGAAGCGACAGTTAGAACCGGATACGGAACAACTGATTGGTTCAGCATAGGAAAAGGAGTACGACAAGGATGTATACTGTCACCTTGCTTATTTAATATATATGCAGAGTACATCATGCGAAATGCTGGCCTGGATGAATCACAAGCGGGAATTAAGATTGCTGGGGAAAAGATCAACAACCTCAGATATGCAGATGATACCACTCTAATGGCTGAAAGTGAAGAGGATCTAAAGAACCTCTTGCTCAGAGTAAAAGAGGAGAGCGCAAAAGTGGGCTTGAAGCTCAACATCAAAAAAACTAAGATCATGGCATCCGGCCCCATCACTCCTTGGCAAATAGAAGGGGAAGCTGTGGAAGTAGTGACAGACTTCACGTTCCTGGGATCCCAGATCACCGCAGACTGTGACTGCAGCCATGAAATTAAAAGACGCCTGCTCCTTGGGAGGAAAGCGATGGCGAACCTAAACAGCATGATAAAAAGTAGAGACATCACCCTGCCTGATAAAAAGTAGAGATATCACCCTGCCAACAAAAGTCTGCATGGTCAAAGCAATGGTATTCCCAGTAGTCATGTATGGCTGCGAGAGTTGGACTATAAGGAAGGCCGAGCGCCGAAGAATAGATTCTTTTGAACTATGGTGCTGGAGAAGACTCTTGAGAGTCCCTTGGACTGCAAGAAGATCAAATCAGTTAATCCTCAAAGAAATCAACCCTGACTGTTCCCTGGAAGGCCAGATAATGAAACTGAAGCTCAAATACTTTGGCCACCAAATGAGAAGGGAGAACTCACTGGAGAAGACCCTGATGCTGGGAAAGATTGAAGGTCAAAGAAGACGGGGACGGCAAAGGATGAGATGGTTAGACAGTGTCATAGATGCAACAAACATGAAGTTGAGCAAACTTCAGAGGACGGCGGAAGACCGGAAGGCCTGGCGGGACTTGGCCCATGGGGTCGCAAAGAGTCGGACTCGACTGTGCGACTGAACAACAACAACAACCTCTGAAAAAGTCTTTCTCAATCATTTCTGTCCTGGAGGGTAAAATTAATAGTCACACTGCAGGTGTATTATACAGCCTGTATAGATACCATCCATGAATAGTAATGCTTGCGCTTCTGAGATTTAAAGAAATGGGAGGGGGCATGGTTCAGTGGTAGAGATTCTGCTTAACATGCAGAGGGTCCCAGGTTCAATCCCTGGCATCTCTATTCAAAAGGAGCAGGTAGTAGTGATGGGAAAGACCCTTACCTGAGACCCTGGAGAGCTGCTGCCAGTATGAGTAGACAACATTGATCCTGATATACCTATGGCCTGACTCAGTAAGAAAGCTTCATATGTTCAACTTTTACATGAAATTGAGGTAATGTAATTCATGTGTTGCCATTTGTTGTTGATGTGCTGGTTATTACCCTCCCTTTGAACTCACCATCAACATTTTATAGAAATCTTTTCTTATAACGGTCAAAGCTTTAAATCCTGTAGCTGTCTGGCACCCATCTGAATACAATCCTGCATACTCAGAGGTAAATCCCATGGAGTTCAATGGGACTCCCTTCAGTGCAAACATTGTAGCCACCTCATCTATGCACTTGAGAACAGAAGAAAGATTTAAAATCTTGTTTTGGAGAGAGATTAAACGCCCAAGAAAGCCAGTGTACTAGCTAAAGCCGCCAGGATGCTGGAGAATGGGAAGGAAGGAAGCAAGTCCAAAGAGGAAGTGCCAACACAGCATCAACAGGAAGAACAAAAGCCCCACCAGAACAAGAGATTCTCTTGCTTACAGAGCTCTCTCCAAAGGAAAAGAGGGTACAGCAGGCAGTCTCATAAAGACTTGACATGTCAGATTGTGTAGCCCAGCACAAGCTCAGGAACTCCACAGAAGCATGAGGAATGCCTGCATCAATTACAGCAAAGAAAACCAAAATGCAGACATGTCCTGAAATGAGCCCAAACAGTATCCTCTGGTGAGCATTCTCTTAAGCAAGGGCATTCAAGATGGAGCAATTCTGTTCGCTACAGAGGAAGCCCATCCAAGTCTGAGTTATTACATCTTCTTGGGTTACTACTCGGTTTTGGTTAGTCGGCACACTGCAGTATTTCTGATGCAACTCTTTCTCTCGCACGTGGAGTCTCTTGCCCTGCATTTTGCATGGGGTGACACTCTCTCACACTCAGCTCTGGCAGGGAACGGTGAAATACATACACTGCCCTGAGCTCTTTTGGAAGGGAGGGCAGGATTAAAAAAAATGCACGAGAGACAGGCAGACTGACAGACAGACACAAACATGTTAAAGAGGACGGCTCTGAGAAAGGCCTGAAGGGTAAAAATAGTTACCTCAGAATCACTGAACCTTCCCTTGTAACTCCACTTTCATTGGAATGACTGAAAGGGCTACAATCACTCCTTAACGCAGCACTGCCACCCTGAAGGCTGGAGCTTGGCTCCTGTGCCAGCCCACTGTTTGCTGACAGTCCTACCAGTAAAATGCTGTGTGTGTGTGGGGGGGGGGGAGAGATGGACTTTCTGTTGTGATACAGCCACTGCCAACCTCACCCTGTCAGGTCCTGGAATGTCCAAGTATAATCTGGGGCTGATCCATCACAAAGCATTTGCAAAAAGGATGGGCAGTAACAATGCTGTTGGCCCCCTGCTGGAGAGGGCCGGAGGTATGTCTTACCTGAGGGACATGATCACCTGAGGAAAGTGATCGGAACCGGAGAGGTAATAGGAGTGTGGATTTGTGGCTCACAGGGGCAAAATCCCTGCGCCTGCCAGAAGGGAGGAGGCAAGTGGTCCCGTTTGAATGGGAACCTGGGCTTTCCTCCAGATCACTTATTCGCCTCCTCTCCTGCCAGTCAGCCCTTCCCCTCCAAGGGGCAGGGGGAAAGTGAAGGGGCATCTCCTCTCCCCCCCACACACACCAACCTCAACCGCGAATGTGTCCCCACAGAAGGCCGCCAAACAAACTGCAGCGAGACAGACGCGGCATAACAAACAGGCCAGTGTCAGAGAGATCCGCAAAGCCTGGCTCCTCTCCGGGCAGGCTGTGCCAGCCTCGGAGGGGGCAGGCGGGGCGGGGGAAAAGGGAAAGTTGGGCATCTCCTGGCACACTTCCCTCCAGGCCAACTTCTGAGGACCCCCAGCCCGCCTACAGCCTCAGCAGCCCGGCGCCCTCGCTCCAGGGAGGGGAGCGGAACCCCCCCCCCCTACGACGCCCACGGGCGCCATAAAATTAACGTTAAGTTGACACTTCAGCCGCCCTCGAGGTCTCGTCGTCGGCTTCCCCTCCTCGTCCTTCCCCCTTCGAAAGAAAGAAAGAAAGAAAGAAAGAAAGAAAGAAAGAAAGAAAGAAAGAAAGAAAGAAAGAAAGAAAGAAAGAAAGAAAGACACTGTGGGAAACAGGATGCTGGACGCCATGAACCCTTGCGATGCTCCAGCCGGGCACCTTTACGTCCATACATCTGTGGTGTGCAATCCCAAGCAGTTAACACCCTTCCAAGTACAGGGAACTCCACGCGCTTCGAAGGGCGTAAGTCCGTTTAGGATGACGCCGCGAGGGGCCCCTTCCCCTGCTTAGATGCAATGGGGGGAGGGCAAAGGATCCCTCAGCCACGGTCGCAGGACGACAACTCAGCGGACTTTGCCGACGCGCCGCTCCGCGCGCGGGACTTTCTGCCGGGCTCGGTCTCCCTCGGCCGCCCCCCGCCCGGCTCCCCATCTCTCCCCCCCGCCCGCCCGGTCTCCATCGGCGTTGCCCCTTACCTGCGTCGCTCATCTTCCGGCGCCTGCCCCCTCTGCGGCGGGCTCTCGGCCCCCTCTTGCCCCCGGCTCAGATCATGGTCCCGGCCGAGTCCGACTCC
>NW_015175358.1:2257998-2317619 GCF_001447785.1 Gekko japonicus
GCCCCCGCCCGCCGCCAGGCATTTCCCTTCCTTCCCTGCAGAGGAAGCCCTTTCGCTCACGCCGGGACTGACTCGCGGCGGCGAAACGGGGGAGGGGAGGGGAGGGGAGGGGGGCCACGCTGGAGGCCGGCTTAAAGAGACCGCGGTGGCTGCCTGGCTGCCCCCGGCCCCGGGGACCCCCGAGGGGAGCAGGGAAACCAGCCGCTCTCGGGCAGGAAGAGGAGGGGATCTCCTGGGGGTCTGGCAAGGAGCGCCCCCTCCCCCCCCTCCTCGGGACTCTGGCCCCGGTGGTCCTGCGGAACTCATGGCGCCGGGGTCGTCGCGGCAAGGAGAGAGAAGGGCTGGCCGATGGGTTCGAGTTCAGGCGCACCTTAGAGACCAGCAAAGGGGGGGGGGGTATGAGCTTTGGAGAGCACGAAAGGAGCTTTGACTCTCGAAGGCTCTCATTACCACCCCCACCCCCAATCTTGCGGGTCTCTCCGGTGCTCCCGGGACTCCAGTCTCGCTGCTCTCCGGCAGACCGACGCGGCCGCCCCTGAAACTCTTTCTCGTTAGTAGCCAGAAGGGCAAACCGCGCGTTCAGACGAGGCAGTGCGCTCCTGCCTGCCCCTGTGACCCAGCCAGGTCCCTGGCTGAAGTGCAGACCGGGATCGTGGGGCATTCCCCTGGCGTGTGTTGCGGTCCGTCTCGGGGCCCTCTCCCGTCCTCCTTCTCCCCACCCGTCCCCCCTGATTCTCCCCCGGGGTGGCCCCGGGGGCTTCTCGCGCAGCCAGAGTCGCTCCCGCCCAGGGCAGGCTTTGCCACCGGGCGCTGAAGAGCAATTCAGACCGCGAGGGTCAGAAGCCGCCCGAAAGCAAGCCCAGGCGGCGTGAACTCCCCGCGCCCCTCGAAAGCCGCCTCTTGGAAGTGCCTTCAAGGACCGGCTTCGGTGGGCTAAGGAGACGGAGGCTCATCGCAGCGGCTCTCCGGCGACCCGAGAGGGGTCCCATTGGCCTCCGCGGCTTGTAAGCGGCGGACAGTCTCACCTCTTAGGGCTGCTGGAGTCGCCTTTACAGCTTTCCCCTGATCCCAAAGAGGGCGACAACCTAACAGCCTCCTGGAGCGGCCCAATTAGCTCCAGTGGGATTCCCGCCTGACCGGCAGGGGGGCCTTGGCATTCCTTCAGGGTTCCAAGCCCAGCCTCCCCCCGCCCTCCGAGGAGACGCGGCTCACAGCAACGAGAACATTGCGCTGTCTGCCAGTGTACTGCTGCTCACCCTCTACCTGTAGGTAAAGGTTCCCTTGCTCGAAAGCCAGTCGAGTCCGACTCTAGGGTTGCGGTGCTCATCTCCGTTTCCAAGCCGAAGAGCCAGCGCTGTCCGGAGACGTTTCCGTGGTCATGTGGCCGGCATGACTAAACACCAAGGCGCACGGACTGTTAATTTCCATTCCACTGTCTCCGAGGAAGTGCGCGCGCACGCGAAAGCTCATATCTCAGACGAAAACTCTGTGGGTCTTAAAGGTGCCCCTGGACTGGACTCAAACCTTGGTTTGCTCTTTGAACAGCTTTCCCCCCCCCCCAAACTCCCCGAGCCCCTTGTTTGAACCGTGCGCGCCTGCCTTTTACTCCGAAGGCAGTCCCACTGCTTTCATTCCCGGGCAGGTCGGTGTGGGCAGGGGCGCCTCAGAAGTGGGGAGCTGGCATACACCCACCCAATACACGCATATGTATGGGATGAAAGACAGAAGGGATGCTCCTTGGGCTAGGGACGGGGGGGGGGGAGTGCGTGTCTCCCTTCGGGCGGAGGAGGCAGCAGCCCCTCAGGGAAGCGAAGCCGGCCAGCCTAATACCCCATCGCAGCCGGATGACCCTCGCCCCTGGGACTTACCTGAGCGCCAAGGCAGGGTCGGCCTTCCAGCTCAGCTCCAGAGGTAGCCAAACGTCTCCTTTGGCCAGAAGCGGCTTCTGCTGTCCGAGCGAGGCTGGGAAGGTGGGCGAAGCGTTTTAAAGCGCACGTTTACGCTACCCACCCCCCTCTGCGCCCTTTTCGCCTCCTTTCCTCCCTTTCGGGCAATCCTGCTTTTCCCCCCCAGATCAGGAAGGATGACATAATTTCCTCCCCCTCCTCCTCCTCTCGTCCAGCTTCATTGATAATCCCGTCCGGCAGATCATTCTGACGGTTTGACAGAATCAGGAGCTTGGGAGTGGGAATCGGTGGTTTAAATTGATACTGGGGGCGGGGGGGGGAGTCACAGAAACATTCCCTTCCCGGGTCACTCCGCTGAGCGTGTGAACTGTCTTTTATCGACTACTTCTCTGTTTAGGATGATATGAGAAACCCTCTGTTTCTGGTGTTTAAACTATGAGGGCTGCTTCACCCATGGCCAGTCGTCATCCGGCTTCCTGGCAGAGTGCTGGACAGGCAATGGTGAAATCTCTCAGAGCAGGATCTGAGGTTGCATTCAGCATTTCATCCACAGAACAAATGCAGGGATTTCAGAACAAATGGACCGTCGAAGAAGCCAGAAGCTACCAGCTGAGGTTCAGAAAGATCTGGCTGTGTTGTTGTGGTTGTTTTTTTTAATCAAGCTTTTACTCACTATCTAGTTTGGACAAAGTATTAACTTTTGGTCTCATTTCTCTACCCCATTATGGGAATGACAGTACTGTGGAAATAAATGCAGTAGGCACCCTGTAGTAGTACCCTGACCGCCCAGCCTAGCCTGATCTCACCAGTGCTTGAAAGCTTAAGCAGGGTCAGCCATGGTTAGTACTTGGATGGGAGACCACCGCTTAAAAAACAGTGTGGTTGCTATGTAGATACAGGCAATGGCAAACCACCTCTGTTCATCTCTTGTCTTGAAAACCCTATGGGTCATTTTAAAAAAGGAAGGGCAAAAAGTAGTAAACTCCAGAAATGCATGTCCTTAATGTGGGGGGGGGCTACATGGAGCTGCAGGGGCTCAAGTAGATAAATAAGTACCACTTCGGTGGGAAGGTAACAGCGTTCCATGCGCCTTGGTGTTTAGTCATGCCGGCCACATGACCGCGGAAACGTCTTCAGACAGCGCTGGCTCTTCGGCTTTGAAACGGAGATGAGCACCGCAACCCTAGAGTCGGATTCGACTGGCTTTCGAGCAAGGGAACCTTTACCTTTACCTTTAATGTGGGGGCTAGGGAGAAGCTTTTGGAACCATACTCCAAACAGCAGACTTTCTAATGATGCTGCTGAATATTGTGGATTTGGTAGCAGAAAGGACGGGATGGTGGGAAATAAATTTAAACGGTGCTACCCTTTAGTACCACTTGGCATGATCTCTAAGGCAGGAGTCTGCAATCTATGGCTGCAGAGCTGAATGTGGCCCTGTACAGAGTGGAATATAGCTCATTAAAAATGGTATGTGGGAGGGGTAGGTGGGATGCTAGAATAAGTAGTTGTGAAGGGAATGGCAGGCAAAGACTGCAGTGGAACCAAAGAGATGCTTTACAGAAAGGGAATGGAAAAGAGATGAGGCAGCAATCCAAATGCAAACTGCCTGCAGATTTATGCCAGTGTGCTAAAACAATCACACACAGTGCTCCTGTGTATATCTTTCTTTTGAGAGACTTGTGTGTGCCACTTCTAAGAAAGGACTGGCCACAGCCAGTGTTTCAGCTACAGAAACTTTATGGATTATCAGTAATGTTAAACAATACATGTTCAGTTATGCAAATAGGCTTTCTTATATAGGCTTTCTGTTGATCTCCTGCTTTGAATTCTGAAATTGTTGTTTTCTTAAATTTTAAAAGGTTGCTGACTCCGACTCTCAAGTATTCCCTGCTGTTCATGTGTCTGTCCACGCAAATAGTTTATTGCCCAGTATGTGAACATTTCTTTTTCTCTTATATTGAGCCTAGTCCACTGTTCTACTAAATGATGTGCTTCTATTAGCACATTATTATTTCGGTCACTAGGTAGGATGTGATTCTGGGAGGCTAACAAGCATATACTGAATGCTCCAATGTGATAACATATGCAGCTTACCCCTCTATACCTGCATTATTTGTAAATTCAAAATCATTTGTGTATCCTTGGAAGGCTGCTTTCTATTTTCCTACTCCTGAGACAGATTTCCCTTTTTCCTATTCATTCTTCAGTAATGATACTTCAGTAGAGGTACCCTGATGTTTTCATCTATTTCTTTTTTGCCTACAGTGTATTTTGCCTGGCTTATAGTCTTATATGTGGCCAAGCCTTATAAGGCAGGAGAGAGGAGAAGACCCAGCACCCAGCCAATGGCATGCAAGTACTCTTGAGTGGCAGTTGATGGGCCAATGGCTGATGGAGCAAACAGAACAGCCAATGGAAGAGCTGGAAAGTGCCAATATGCCGGGCTAGTAGCAAAGCCCATTGTAAAAGGAATACAATGAGCGCTAGCAAGATCTCAGTCTCACCCTCCTCCTTGGCTGCGTTCTTGTCTATGGGGCCGGTCATCATCTGCACACAGCCCACCCTGCCACCTGCAGCTGTCCACAGGCAGTGGCGACCAGTTCGGCAGCGGCATAGTCAGCCTCGGCCTCCTTACCCTGCAGCCGTCGCCTTGCAGCACACTGAGAGCAAGAGGCTGGGCGCCATTTCCATGGGCTTGCCACCCAGCCGGCTCCCTGCACCCTGGCGTGGCCGACAACGACCTCTGAAGCCTCCACCTGCTGGAGCATCAGAGGACAGCTCTTGCCAGAGGCACCCACGTGGAACATTCTGCGCCCAGGGAAGCGGCAATGGGTGAAGTTGACCCTCCTGCATTGGTCTGCCTCGTCTCCAACAGGCTCGACTTTCAGACTGGTCTCCCTGTGACATTGAAGGGTCTCCATGGCCAGACGGCCATCTCCCTCCCTCCCTGGCTGCTTTCCCTCACTAAAAGCACAAGCCTAATTTGGCTAATGCTGCTGGCTTTCCATTGCTATGGGAGCTGTTTGTGGGCAGGAATGGAGAGGATCCATCCCATTTGCCGGCTCCCTCCAGACTGAGCCCAAGACACTGGCTGCTGGCTCTGTGGGTGGGACTGAGGCAACTCAGTGAGGCAATGCAGCCAGGGGATTGGCACACCTCCTGAGTGACAGATCAGGGACCCAATTGCATGTGGAACGTTCAGGGAAGAGTCACCCCAAAACAGAATTATATATAAGGAGAGATTGCCTTTATGAAAGACATTTGAACACACTTTAAGCTGTCTCATACAGAATCAGACAACTGGTCCATCAAGGTTGTCTATAGGCTATTGAGACAAGCAGCAAGTCTCCCAGGTCTCTCAGGTAGAGGTCTAAGACATCATCTACTGTCTGTTCCTTTTAACTGGAGATTCCAGGGATAGAACCTGGGAGCTTCTGCATGCAAAGCAGAGGCTCTACCTCCTGAGCCACAGCTCCTTTCACTTGTGTTTTTTCATTCAGGTGGGTAGTCATGTTGGTCTGAAGCAGCAGAAAAAAGTTTGAGTCCAGTGGCACCTTTAAGGCCAACAAAGATTCATTCTGAGTATAAGCTTTCATGTGTATGCACACTTCTTCAGATACATGAATGCTTATACCCAGAATAAAACTTTGTTGGTCTTAAAGGTGCCAGTGGACTCAAATGTTGCTCTTGTGTTTTTAACATTTGTTATGTTGTCTTAGGTACCTTTGGATAGTGAGTATGATAAATCAATAAATGAAAAAAATGCACAAAATGCCAGGGCTTCTGTGTATGGGGGAGACAGCTTTGTGGGTAGTTGCCCCTTTACAAAATGGAGGTGCGGACGATGTGTGCAAACACAAGGAAACACAGGGAAACTCAACCACTAAAAAAGGCTGTGAATCAAGAAAAGGACCAGAGGCCTCAGTGAATGGTCTGGGAACGCCTGATACTGCTGAAGAGAAGTGGGCCTGGATCTGATCACTTCCCTAGAAAGGAGAACACTGGGGCCATTGGGAGCCCCAGGAAGAGTGGGACAATAAGTGTAAGGTAATAAGTGCAATAAAACCATAAAAAAGAAAGAGACAACAATTTCCAGAGCCATCCTTCAATGGAACTTAGAAAGGTGTCACTCTGTTTAAAATTTGCACTGTTGGGTTGGTTGTTCCTTTTGATTTAATGATTCCATTGATGTAAGAAAGCTGAAATGATGTGGGAGGGTGGGATCACACGGGAAGACCACAACTATGGCTGTGCAGTGCTGCCCTTTCTCATGCATTTTCTGCATTCTTGAATGACCAGAGAAGGGTGGGATGGGGCTAACTTAAGGAAATCTGCAAATATTCTGATGACCTCCAATTTTAAAACAGCTCCAGTTTACAGAGCTGTGGGGGGGTATTTTGTTTGTTTCTTTTATGGCTCCAATTCAAGGTGTTTGCATCAGTAGGCATGAGTTTGTTTATTTATTTATTTATTTATTTATTTATTTTATTTATTTATTTACATGTGATTTGTATACCGCCCATGACCCCTAATGGGTCTCAGAGACCAGCACCCTTTTTTCGGCATAGTCTTTTTCTTCTCTGGCAGCTTTTTGTTGTTGTTCCGGTGATCCAGGTGGCTGTCGGCCGGGCTCGAGCAGGCTGTCTCGATTTTTCTCTCCTTCGGAGCGGCGCGTCTTGGGTGCAGCTTCGGCCAATGTCCTAACGGCTCCTGCCGCGCTGCATCCCACGTCAGCGCATTGCTCCAGCTCCGACTCCGCCTCCGCTCGATCCAGCCGCTGCCTTTTTCCTGGGTCGCTCTCCGCCGCCGCCATTTGACAGCAACCTATAGCTCATTTAACCTCTAATTGCCCACTGTGCTCATAAATAGCAGGGCAGTATATATGGTCCAAGAGAGGGTTAGATCTTAATTTGGTTCGTTGAATCTTCAAAGATAGGATTTTCAGCCAGAAGCTTTAAAAATGCTTGTTCACAGTACTGAACAACAGCACTGTTTATACAGAGATGTTTGATACTCAAAGAAGTCCTGTAAATATTTTACATCCCTGAAGATTATTTGTGTTTGGTGGAGTATGTGCTCAGTGATAAGAATCGCTAATAAAGGAGATTTCTTCAGCAAGGTGAAAAAGTGCAACAGCTCCGGTTTCTCATAGCAATATGTCATGTTTATTTCTTTATGAAGTATCTCAGAACAAGTAGCATTGTTTCCAGCCCATTTAGGGTGTGTGTGTGTGCATCTGGGTTAGACCATATGAGAGACCATCCATTTTTCTACTCTCATTATAAACCTGATCAACAGATTTTTATTGCAAACGCATCAAGCCAAAAGATGAACAGCCAAGCATTAGCTGGGGCAAAGATAATTCCACTTGTTATTTTATAATTTTGATATTTGCTGATATTCATAACTAAAGAAAAGACATCTAAGAATCAAGATGTTTTATGCCTACTGGGGGCTGCTGCAGGTGTTCCTAAAACTACTATCTGACATGACACGACATGTTTTTGCATTTTCTGTATCAGTAACTTGAATGCAAATCTTTCATGGGCTAGAAATATGCATTTGACTGAGCAACAGCTCTTTTCTACCTTCTTTTTCTGCATGAACAAAATTATCCATGCACACAGACGACATCAGTGACACCCAGAACTCCCAGAGTCATGTATGCAAACACCCTACAAACAAAACATCCCACAACCAAAAATACTGTGAGAAAGAAGTTTTGGAATGAACAAATTGAACAGACATGAGCTGAGGCGTCCTCAAGTTTCTGCATTGTTTATGCTACACTTTGCCTTAGGCAGTCTGGTGTTCTCTTCAATCTAATTCTCAACTTAGCAAAATCTGTGAATGCTTAACCTTAGAGACTAGAGATATAAAAAGACAAGACAGATCTTTCTAAAAACCTGGGGGGAAAACTGATTTGCAAAAAAAATAAAAATGTAAAAAAGGAAAGAAATAAAAATACATTGATTGTCTATCCCGCCCAAACAATAGAAGCAGTACTTGTAGCTTTATGAAATAAATGCTCTCTCAGTAGCCATTGTGGATGTTGCTAGGCAACCACAACAGTATTCCCGGCCTTGAAGCCTTGGTTTCTGCTAGTAAAAGGCAGAAAGAGGAGGCAGGGCCTTTTCCAGGGCTGTTTTGGCCTTTGAGGGAAGTCTCATCATGGCCTGACCCGCCAGTCTACTTGATACCACCCAGTTTACATGGCAATCAAGCCCTCTTCAACATCAGCCACCACACAAAAGCCAGTGGTGTAGTGGTTAGAGTTTCAGACTAGGATCTAGAAGACCCAGTTTCAAATCCCCTGTGCCATGGTGCTCACTGGGCCAGTCCCCTGCAACTGCATTTGGCCTGGCAGCCAGCACAGAAAAACTGGGCTCAGCCCACCAGCTGGAACCATACATTATTCTCCCAGGGAGAAGTTGCCAGGGGGAGGGAAGGAGGGAAAGGTGAAGACACAGGGGCACCTAGTAGAGGAGAGAAGGAAAAAGGGAAAGGGGAAAGGCTCTAAGTTCTTTCAGGGGAGGGAAATAGGAAATAGTAGGGTAGGGGGAAATGACATGTCCCTTACGAGTCCTTGCAGGTCCCCCATTTGCTGATATATCTAATTCCCAAGACGGCCCCATCTGTGGATACTTAAATTCAGAGACTGGAGCCATGAACAAACAAGAGAGGTTTTTCTACAAACCCAAGAAAAGCTTCATGTGTACAAAAAACCATGAAATCTAAAAAACCCCGATTACATTCAGGTGTTAAATAATAATAGTAATAATAATAGAAATAACATTAGAAAATAGTAAATAATACAAATAGTGCTTGTAGCTTTAAGAAATGAATGTTCTCATGGGTTCTCCACAGAACTAGGGATGGGCATGAACCAGGAAAATGTGGTTCAGTTGATAGTTCATGGTGTGCCTAGTTTGCGAACCATGAACCATCATGAACTTTTAGTTGCCAAATGAATTGGTTCAGTTCGTGAGGTTCGTGATTTGGTAGAACCCCCACCCAGTGTGCTAGAGATACCAAACTCACTGGGGGTCTCTGGGTGACTCTCCTCTACCTGCTCTCCAAGTTTGGTGAGAATGAGATTTTTGGAGTCCAATTTCCTTTCTCCAAAGAAGGTGCCCCCAGGTAAGTGCTTTCTGGGGAAATGACAAGCACAGGTTCAGGAGGTTCCGGAGTGTATAGAATGGAGTCTGTGCAAGCTAGAGACATCACACTTGCAAGGGAACTCCCCCTGATGCTCCTCTACATGCCCTCCAAGTTAAATGCTTATTGGACTTAGAGGTTACGAGTTATCCTCCCCAAATAAGATGTCCCCAAGAAAATGCTTTTGGAGGAAATGTCAGGTGCAGGCTCAAAAGTGCAAGCTACACACATCAAATGCACAGGGGACCTATTGGTGTTTCCAAGGCTGGAGAATTCTGCCCCCCCTTTCCTTTGAAGTTGCTTTGTTGCTTTGAAGTTTGGTAATCACTTTGAGTGTAGACTGTCTGGAATTGTATCCATTCACGAACCACCACAAACTGCTTAAAAGTTTGTGGAAAATTCATGCTGGTTGACCTGCCACAAAGTTCAGTTTGCGAATCACAAACGGCCCAAAATTCAGCACAAACTTTAGTTCATGAGCCAGTTCATGACCATCCCAACACAGTACAACTTGGCCCAGCCTGGCAGCGGACACCATGCCACTGGATAGAGGCTGTGGGGAAGAGAAGGAGGAAAAGCTGAAGACAGGGGGCAGATAAAAGTATATTGGCTGGTAGGTGGGAAGGACAGAAAAAAGGTAAAGGTAAAGGTTCCCTTGCTCGAAAGCCAGTCGAATCCGACTCTAGGGTTGCGGTGCTCATCTCCGTTTCAAAGCCAAAGAGCCAGCACTGTCCGAAGACGTTTCCGTGGTCATGTGGCCGGCATGACTAAACACCACGGCGCACGGAACGCTGTTACCTTCCCACCGAAGTGGTACTTATTTATCTACTTGCAATTTCTTGCTTTCAAACTGCTAGGTTGGCAGGAGCTGGAACTAGAGATGGGAGCTCACTCCATCATGCGGCACACTCGGGTCTCGAACTGCTGAACTACCGACCTTCCACAGCCTGCAGTTCAGCGTCTTAACCACTTGAGCCACCGCAGCTCCTTGGGAAGGACAGAAGAAAACAGTAAAAAAGTAGTGGCTGTGGGAGCTTTCAGGGAAGAGAAAGAGGATTAGTGGGAGAGGGGGAAATGAGATGCCCTCCCGCAAATCCTTGAGGGCCCCCTGCTTTTTCTATAATCCTAGTCTTGTTGGTTGTCTTGTCCTGCCTGATTCCTTTGTTTTATATTCTGTAATCTCCCTTCAGTCTCAATGAGAACCTCAGGCTATTAAAGAAACAAACAAACAAAAATAGATAAGAGAATCTCACATCAGTCTTTGTTTTAAGAAAATGGACTGAACAGAGACTACCTATTGATAAGACACCCTGCTGAGTACAGTTCTGTGGCAGTGGTAATGAGGCCAGCAAGGCTTCCGGAGACAACATGAAGTTCATAAATACATAGCAAATAAGCAGTGGCAAAATCGAGTCTAACGCCCCCAAGAAAATATTGCATGGGGAATGAGAAGACATAGTGCAGAAGAATCAATTTACTATATAACAACCTTTCTGTTTTGCCTGACAAAGAGCTATCTGTCAATATTCGTTATATTTTTATTCCACCCTTCCCCCAAGTAGCTTAGAAGGCACTGTCCATCGTTCTCTCCCCTTCTCCATTTTATCCTTCCTACAACAAGGTAGGTTAGGGTGTGAGAGAGTGACTGGCTAAGGGTTGCCCTGCTGGCCAAGAGTGTGCTTCTACTGTTGAGATTTTAATCTCGGTCTCCCCACATACTAGTCTGACACCTTGAACTACTTATTTTGCATCTCCATATTTCTTCCTTTAAAATCTCTTTTAGTCAACTGATGGAGAGTTCCTCAAAACATGGTCAATTCGGACTTATTAACTGCCACTCCACCCCCTGTGTAAGCACACTTGCTAGGAAGCAAGCCCCACTGAGCACCATCAGCTTACTGACATCTGTCCTGTCACTCCTCTCATCAAAGTCTGAAGTCTCCTTAGGCTGGTAAAAGAATTCCCCGTTTTGAAGGGAGAAGAGAAAGGATACATGCCAGTGAGTTCATGGCAGAGCTCCTGTCCCCTATGTTAATTCCACTGCACACCCAAACATTGCTCCTCAGTGGCATGGCTCAGTTACAAGCTATGTTCTCAGTGTACATATAAGCACCGTTGAACATTTGACATATGCCCATCACAAATTTTAAACAAAGAGCGACTACCTTCTGCATCCTATGGTGTACAGAACTAAATCCTATAATGAAAACATCCCTCTGGGGCAAATTGATTTTTTTTAGCATTTGACTGGATTTTAAAATGTGGTATAAGTGGGGCATCTAATGAAGAAAATGCATGGTTCTACATTTATATGATTGATACCTATATTAGGTTGACATTGAAAACTGTGCAGAGCTATGGCTGATTCTGCAGTGGCTTTTCCCTCCATTGTTTTACAAAACCCATGTTGGAACAGAAATTCCCCTCTGCACTGCATGCTGCTTTCACTTCCTTTAATCATCAGATTTTATGGTAGCCTCCACACTCCATGCCACTTTCACTTTCTTTGATTATCAGATTTTATGGTACCTTCTGCATAGATTTATAGCCGTTCAGGGTGACTTTGCAGTCAGTATGGCATTGCTCTGAAGTATTTGAATGTGGTTTTGAGCTGCACTTTTTGCTCCCAGTTGAGAAAATGTGGAGCGAATGCTAGACGCAGAATTGCCCATAGGTTGCGGTCACACACAAAAAATAATCCATTTTCAATCCACTTTCAGTGCACTTTCCAACTGGATTTTACTGTGGCTGATTCTGCATTGGCTTTTCCCTCTGTTGTTTTATGAAACCCACATTGGAACAGAAGTTCCCCTCTGCATTGCATTCTGGTTTCACTCCCTTTGATTACTGGGTTTTATGGCAGCGTCTACACTCCATGCCACTTTTGAGTTCTTTGATCGTCAGATTTAATTCTACCTTCCGCATAGATTTATGGTTGTTTTATGGCCATTCAGGGGTGACTCTGCAGTCAGTACGGTGTTGCCCTGAGGTATTTGGATGTGGTTTTGAGCTGCACTTTTTTCTCCCTGTTGAAAAAATGTGGAAGAAATGCTAGATGCAGAATTGCCCTGTGTGAACTGGCAAAATCCAGTTGGAAAGCGTATTGAAAGTAGATTGAAAGTGGATTATTTCGTGTGTGTGTGACCACAGCCATAGATATGTTTAAAAGCTTGGACATGCCCAATGGGATGTTTAACTCACTTTAACTGCTTGTATGAAGCTCTGGCTGCTCTCGGTTCTCCCTCACCTTCTGACCCTTAATATTTACTTATAAGGAGTCTCGATCAGAATTTTACAAGCAGTGTCAACGACCAGATTTTTAAAGTTTAATATGATTTCAAAAACCCTGAAAGGACTAGAAACCCTGAGCCAGCCCACAGACTGTATTTACTGAGAACATTTTCATAAGTTTCTGAATCTTGAGCAATGCTATCAAACTGAGACAGTTTTCTTGATGTGCAAGCATTTCATTAGGCTGGTTATGAGATTTCATTTGTTCATGCTTTTTAATTAATTTAGCAGCCATACTCTCTTTTATTGTTATTTTTTTCAAGTATTCATGCAAAGGGAATTTGTTCTTCCTCTGAGCAGAGGGGTTTTATAGGTTGTTACATGCTAATGTGGCTCTTCCTATCCCCAGGTTTGCTTTTATAGCAGGCGTCTAATAACAGAAACTTGGCTGCCGTTCGATTGGGGAAAAGTAATCCCGCACTGCAAAGATTATCATAACCCGCGCTAGAGGCTGCAAAAACACCATAACAAGTTTTATTTTAAAAGCACTGCAAAATTCATTGTATAAAATACTCCACTGATATAATTTTATTCTCTCAGTTCCCCATAGCAGGCACTTTCATGGTTATACAAAATAGTTAGCAATTTTCTTCATGGCTGTGGAATTTCACAGATCTTTCCAAGCTGCAGCATATGGGTTTCTCCCTTCGCCCCAGTATCGAAAACGGGTAGCACAATTATATGTCACTATTCTTTATCATTATACAGAACTTTTTTGCTGTCACACAATTCCTGACTCCATTTATCTTCCTAGCAACCCTGTTTGGGAAATCGCAGTTATTGCCATTTGGCAGCCTGACAACCCTTACCCAGGGCCACACAATGAGCTAGAGGTAAGATGGGCTATACAGATGAGAGCCAGTTTGGTGTAGTGGTTAAGTGCGTGGACTCTAATCTGGGAGAACCGGGTTTGATTCCCCACTCCTCCACTTGCACCTGGCTGGATGACCTTGGGCAAGCCGTAGTTCTGTTGGGGCTGTCCTTGAAAAAGAGCAGTCTCTGTCAGAGTTCTCTCAGCCCCCCCCTACCTCACAGGGTGTCTGTTGTGGGGAGGGGAAGGGAAAGGAGTTTGTAAGCCGCTCTGAGACACCTTTGGGTAGTGAAGGGCGGGGTATAAATCCAATCTCTTCTTCTTCTACTACTACAGGCCCTTTAATTAGGAATCGATTCAAGGGGGCAGGCTAAATGGTTTACCTGCTTCCCCTGATACTCAAAGCTCTAAAAATGTAGAATCAGGATTGTTTTGAACCCAGATAAATTAACTGTCATCCTCATCATTGGTTAGTAGTGGAATATGGGTGTGCTCATACCAACTAACATAAGATATGAGCCTAGAACTCATATGTATTCATTGTACTTTTCCTGTTACACTGGGCATCTTAGTTGGAATCCCAGCGTGATTAGTGATTTCAGTGTCGGACTAGGATCTGAAGAACCTAGTTTCTAATCACCACTGTGCCATCAAAACCCAATGGGTGACCTGGGGCCAATCATTCTCTTGCTCTAATGTATCTCATAAGGCTATCCTGACTCGCAATGTTTCCTGAAGCTGAGTTAGTGTGAGCTAGCTCACAGATTTTTAGCTTCTGGCTCACACATTTTTGTCTTAGCTCAGGAAGGATGGGTCCAAAGCAAATTAATTTATGCAGCAGCCAAATCGCTCGCTCACAACTTTAATGCCAGTAGCTCACAAAAGTAGAATTTTTGCTCACAAGACTCCACAGCTTAGAGGGAGCATTGATTCTGAGCAGGGCCGGCCCGAGGTTGGCCTGCGCTCTAGGCGAGCGCAGATGCCAACCTCCCAGCGGGGCCTGGAGACGCGAGCGGTGTGTGTGGGGGGGCTGGGTGTCGCCGGCCCTCCGACATTTCCCCCGCCGCCACCGCTGGGCAGGAGAGGCCAAGGAAGAAGAAGAAGAAGAAGGCGGCAGCGGCGGGGAGCAGGGGAAAGGAAAGCACTGCGCCGGAGAAGGGCCACTCCTGCCTCCCGCCTCAGCCGGCCTTCCTCCCCCGGCTGCTGCTGCGCAGGGCTCCTGAGGCGCTGGGACTGGCGGGTGCCCCTTCACCTCGGTGGGGCCTGGAGACGTGGGCGGTTGGTGTGTGGAGGGGTCTGGGCGTCCCTGGCCCTCCTCCCTGCCGCCACCGCCGCTGGGCAGGAGAGGACGAGGAAGAAGAAGAAGAAGGCAGGGGGGCGGGGAAAAGGAAACCACCACGCCGGAGAAGGGCTACTCCTGCCTCCAGTCCCGGCCAGCCTTCCTCCCCCGGCTGCTGCTGCGCGGGGCTCCTGAGGCTCCGGGACTGGTGGCTGCCCCTTCGCCTTGGTGCCTGCCTGAGTGCTCACTCCCCAGAGGGAGGCTGGAGACGCAGCCAATCAGGAAGCCTGCGTGGAGACCCCTGGGGGGGCGGCAGAGAGAGGAGGGTGGCAGAGGGACAACGTGGGAAAGGAGGAGCCCTGCCCGGAGAAAAGGCCCCTCCCCCCGAAGCCGGGCAGGAGAGGCCGAGAAGGGCAGCGGTGGCAGCGGTGGCGGCGGGGAGGAGGAAAGCGCCGTGCCCTATCTGGAGAAAAGGCCCCTCCCACCCACCCCAGCCGGGCAGAAGGGTGGCGGGGGCAGGGGGAGGAAAGTGCCGCCCTGCCCACACCGCCGTGTCCGCGTCCTCCTCCTGCAGCCAGGCGGCAGAGCTCCTCCCAGCCCCGCTCCTCCCAGCTGCTGGCCAGCCGCGTTGGCGCCCCTGCCTCTCCTCCTGCCCCTGACGGCCGGCTCGCACTCTAGGCGAAGGCCTAGTTCGTCTAGCAGGTGAGCCGGCCCTGATTCTGAGGATAAAATAGAGGAGGGTAGAACAATGTTATAAGGTACTTTGGATCGCCATTAGGAAAAAAGCAAGGTATAAGTGTCTTAAATAAACAGACAGATTTCCCCCTTAAAATTTCAAGGAAAAACTTTTCTTAGAAAAAATTTTCAGCGCTGTCAATAACTGTAAATCATAATCCAGCTAAAATTAAACATTGTTACCTATTGTAATGAAGGGCTTGACTGAGCACCCAAGGATGTCCGATTTCAATCCAACAAGATTTCAAAGTTCAGATGAGCCCCTATAATTTCAACTGGGGCTTAATAATTAAAAGAGCTCTCCCTCCAAATAACATAGCTCGGACACTATTCCTTGGAGCTGTTTACCTCAGCCCCATGTCCCAAATGGGCTACTTAGAGAATGAACAGGTGACCTTAGAGAATGAATGTAAGACAGGTGACCCACATCAAACTCTTCACCTGAAAGGTCTGACCTGCTGCAGCAGTTTAGAGTCTAGCAACTGACCCTTGGACAGGTCTTTGAGAAATTCCTTCTTGGAATCCAGGACTGGCGGTTTCTAAGGCCATGAGACATCCTTAGACTTTCCTTTAACAGAGGTGGAATGGCATGTTATTTACCAGGTGATATTATTTTCCTCCATGCCATGAAAAGATTCACCTGCCTGTTTTCACACATTAAGCTTCTGTCAAAAGGACAAGACATTTTTCTGCATGCATCTTGGCAACCATAATTCTGGCTAATGATGGTTTGGTATGCATGCAAAAGTAACTCAGTGCAAGGGGAAGGGGGAGGAAGAGAAAAGGAGAGAGACAAGGAGCATAAAGTCATCTTGATTAGTCAACACAGCATGTTTTACCCTTACATGACTGTATGGCTCTCTTCCAACCTAATATGAACGTGACCAAATACCTCCAAAAGCACTGGGACTTGGACTAGTTGCATCTAACTTCCATAGGTATTAGCAAAATTTAGAGAGCAATCTTAAGCAGGTCTACTCAGAAACCTACTCTGGTCTATTCAATGGGGCTTACGCCCAGGACAGTGTTCTTAGGATGGCGCTGCTAGTCACATACAGTTATGCTCTGCTGGATTGGGGAGTATGTCTTTCCTTCTAGTATCAAGAATTACAGGCAAGAGAAGCTATGAGTGCTCAGCTGAAAACAATGTCTAGTATATGTTTTAAATCTGCATCAGGCCCGTAGCTACCGTGGGGTCCATGGGGCCCAACCGCCCCCGCGGTTCTTACAGGCCCCTCCCCAATCCTCCACTCCCCCCCGTTTCTGCCCTCAGCCCAGTAGCCGGTGACTCCGCGCCGCCTGCTGCTGCTCCTGGGTGCCTGCCTCCCTCATTCCTTTTGCCGGCACCCACTTTCCCCGATTTGTCTTTGCTGCTCTGCAGAGCGGGGCTCGTCCTGCAGCTCCCCAAAGCAACTCCTCAGCTTAAGGGTGCTCTGCTGCTTGCCAGCCCACTCATGGCCTGGAGAGCCCTGCAGCCGGTCCAAAGAGGTGATGACCCGCCGAGTGAGGGAGGGAAGGACAGACAGACAGACAGACAGCCCGCAAGGCTGCCCGCCCTGGGGAAGAGCACCTAGAAGCGGGTACGGTTGTCAGGAAGGCTCTGAGAGGAACTGCGGGAGGGCATGGCTGACGGCTGGTGCCGGGGAGCCGAGTGGGGAGCCGAGTGAGTGGAATCCTTGCCCCATGGATTTCTCTGCAGCACAGCGGGCTACATAACAAGTCGCCCATTTCAGCACTGGTTCTCTTGTTAGTAGGGCTATGAGTTACAGGGGACTGATCTGCCCTTGCAGGTGGGTGGGGAGGGAAGCTGCGGCCACTGGGCATTATCCTGGAGCCTGTGTGTGTGTGCAGGACTGCCTTAGGAGTTCCACCAATTAAATCAAAGTTAATTAACTTTGATTTAATTGACTGGTGCCTCCCCAGGCCCCCTCCCCCCAAACTCCTTAGCTACTGGGCTGATCTGCATGTTCCACAATGCAGCATGGATTTGATCTTCTTTATTTTTAAAGTTCTTTTGGCTCTGAACTTTCATTGAGATAGATTCCAAATTCTCATACGGAGGAAGAAGACAATATCGAAGAAAGGTTTTCCCTTCCTTAACCTGAGTAATAACCTTTTGTTCATAAGATGATGTTATCTCACACTGAAGAGAGCTTCCACTTTTCCTTAATAAACTCAAAAAGTCAAATATACTGAGGTTTTGGTAACATGTAAATTAATTTTCCCAGTATTAAATAAGTGTATTGGCTTTAAAAGCATCTGACAAGTGATTTAGGTATCTCTTTAATTGTAAGCATGCAAGTTGTCCTATTGACATCCAAGATTATACTAGGCTTTAAATTGAATGTGTTCTTGTTTAAAAAACAATCTTGGCTGCAAGCCAAAGCCCTTGTCATATCTACATGCACCTCTTAGCACGCTTGCCATTTTAATCTAAAGACTTCATCCATCTTATATTATATTGCACTCACTTTCACATCTTAATAGCTTTTCTCTTTTGAAATGTGTTAATACTCTTACAGATGAGGGCGGTTTCATTACCAAAAGCTCTACAGGGCACTTTTTGTACTTTCTCACCCTCATGCTTGTATTTTTGGGGGTTGCATCTAACACCACTCAAAAATGAAGGCACCACCAGACTCGGAAAAGAGCAAAAGGAACCAGCATCAGAACAACATATTGATTTATTCTCAAAATGCTGCACTTAGCTAATTTCCTATTTCTTTCTGAAGATCTTTTTTCAGTCTCGTTACTGCCTTCTCGTTACTGCCTTCTCGTTACTGCCTTTGGCGCTCGGCCTGCTAGAAACACTCTTCAGGTCTGTATATGAGAAGCAAAAGTTGCAGTCCTTGGGTTTCTAACAGACTTCAAGACCATGCACATATTTCTCTTCATTTTTGCCTCACCTATTCCAAAGAGAATTATATTCTTCTTGATGTGAGTCCAGTAGCACCTTACAGACCAACAAAATCTTCGGGGTATGAAGTTTTTGAGACTCAAAGCTTCCTTCATCAGAGCTTTGACTCCTGAAAGCTCATACCCTGAAAATCTGGTTGGAGGAGGAGGAGGAAGAAGAAGAAGAGGAGGAGGAAGGGGAAGAGGGAGAGGGAGAGGAGGAGGAGGAGATGGAGGAGATTGAATTTATACCCCACCATTCACTTCCCAAAGGAGTCTCAGAGTGGCTTACAATCTTCTTTCCTTTCCCCTCCCCACAACAGACACCCTGTGAGACAGGTGGGGCTGAGAGAGCTCTTTCGAGAACTGCTCGTGAGAGAATAGCTCTGAGAGAACTTGTAAATGACCCAAGGTCACACTGGAAGCTGCATGTGGAGGAGTGGGGAATCAAACTCAGTTCTCCCAGATTAGAGTCCACTCTCCTAACCACTACGCCAAACTGGCTCTCACAGGGATTACTGAATTCAAATCTAGCTGTTCTACTGCAGAACAACATGGCTGCCCTCTGGAACTAGATTCTTCTCTTCAGCCTCAAGAGGCTAGCGATGTTGCAGAGTCCCTGCTTAAAAAAAAAAGTTTATTTATTTAAAACATTTTTATTCTACTTTTCCACCGAACTTAGGGTTCCCAAGGCAGCAAACCATCAAAACCATTAAGAGAAACTTATAAAAATGCATATTATAGAAAAAACAACAAAACCCATAAACAATTACAAATAACTGAAATCCTGTGGCCAGGCAACCCAAATGTTGTGCCACGAACTGCAAATATATAAAGTTTTCATGATTTCACCCTCCTCATGCAATTTCTTCTGCAATGTTTATCCTTTTTTGTTATTTATTTGAAACTTGCTATTCATGAGAAAGGACAAGGAGTTTCCTGGGGGCACCAACCTGCAGTATCTCCTGGTATGGAAAATTTAAAGCTACCCATGGAGGTTCTGAGGTTTTAGCAGGCATTGCCCACACATTTTTAAGCGTACCTTTGCAATCACAAGAGCTTGTTGCTGTTCAGTCGCACAGTCGTGTCCGACTCTTTGCGACCCCATGGACCAGCTCAGGCCAGACCCTCCTGTCTTCCGCCGTCCTCTGAAGTTGGCTCAATTTCATGTTTGTTGCATCGATGACACTGTTTAACCATCTCATCCTTTGCCATCCCCGTCTTCTTTGACCTTCAATCTTTCCCAGCATCAGGGTCTTCTCCAGTGAGTGCTCCCTTCTCATTTGGTGGCCAAAGTATTTCAGCTTCAGTTTCATTATCTGGCCTTCCAGGGAACAGTCAGGGTTGATTTCTTTTAGGATTGACTGATTTGATCTTCTTGCAGTCCAAGGGACTCTCAAGAGTCTTCTCCAGCACCATAGTTCAAAAGAATCTATTCTTCGGCGCTCGGCCTTCCTTATAGTCCAACTCTCGCAGCCATACATGACTACTGGGAGTACCATTGCTTTGACCATGCGGACTTTTGTTGGCAGGGTGATGTCTCTACTTTTTATCATGCTGTTTAGGTTCGCCATCGCTTTCCTTCCAAGGAGCAGGCATCTTTTAATTTCATGGCTGCAGTCACAGTCTGGGGTGATCTGGGATACCAGGAACGTGAAGTCTGTCACTACTTCCACGACTTCCCCTTCTATTTGCCAAGGAGTGATGGGGCCATGATCTTAGTTTTTTGGATGTTTGATGTTAAGCTTCAAACCCACTTTTGCGCTCTCCTCTTTTACCCTGAGCAAGAGGCTCTTTAGGTCCTCTTCACTTTCTGCCATTAGAGGGTATCGTCTGCATATCTGAGGTTGTTGATCTTTTCCCCAGCAATCTTAATTCCCACTTGTGATTCATCCAAGCCAGCATTTTGCATGATGTACTCTGCATATATATTAAATAAGCAAGGCGACAATATACATCCTTGTCGTACTCCTTTTCCTATGCTGAACCAATCAGTTGTTCCATATCCGGTTCTAACTGTCGCTTCTTGGCCCTTATACAGGTTTCTCAAGAGACATGTGAGGTGGTCTGGTACTCCCATCTCTTTAAGGACCTGCCATAGTTTGTTGTGATCCACACAGTCAAAGGCTTTAGCATAGTCAATGAAGCAGAAGTAGATGTTTTTCTGGTACTCTCTTGCTTTCTCCATAATCCAGCGAATGTTGGCAATTTGATCTCTAGTTCCTCTACCTCTTCGAAACCCAGCTTGTACTTCTGGTAGTTCTCTATCCACGTACTGTTGAAGCCTAGCTTGTAGGATCTTGAGCATGACCTTGCTAGCGTGTGATATGAGTGCAATTGTGCGATAGTTTGAACATTCCTTGGCATTGCCCTTCTTTGGGATTGGAATGTATACTGACCTTTTCCAATCCTGTGGCCACTGTTGCGTTTTCCAAATTTGCTGGCAAATGGAGTGCAGCACTTTAACAGCATCATCTTCTAAGACTTTGAATAGCTCAGCTGGAATACCATCACCTCCACTAGCTTTGTTGTTAGCAATGCTTTCTAAGGCCCATTTAACTTCACATTCCAGGATGTCTGGCTCGAGGTCAGTGATTATACCGTCGTGGTTGTCAAGGACATCGAGGTCTTTCTTGTATAGTTCTTCTGTGTATTCTTGCCATCTTTTCCTAATCTCTTCTGCTTCTGTTAGGTCCCTACCGTTTTTGTCCTTTATCATGGCCAGCTTTGCATGGAACGCTCCCTTGATTTCTCCAATTTTCTTGAAGAGATCTCTAGTCCTTCCCATTCTATTGTTTTCTTCTATTACTTTGCACTGTTCATTCAGGAAGGCCTCCTTATCTCTCCTTGCTGTTCTCTGGAAATCTGCGTTCAGTTGGGTAAATCTTTCCTTTTCGCCTTTGCCTTTCGCTTTCCTTCTTTCCTCTGCTATTTGTAAAGCCTCATCAGAAAGCCACTTTGCTTTCTTACATTTCTTTTTCTTTGGGATGGTGGTGATTGCTGCCTCCTGTACGATGTCACGAACCTCTGTCCATAGTTCTTCAGGCACTCTATCTATCAAATCCAGACCCTTGAATCTATTCTTCACCTCTACTGTATATTCATCAGGGATGCGATCTAGGTCAAACCTGAATGGCCTCGTGGTTTTCCCAATTTTCTTCAGTTTAAGTCTGAATTTTGCAATGAGTAGCTCATGATCTGAACCACAGTCAGCTCCAGGTCTTGTTTTTACTGACTGGATAGAGCTTCTCCATCTTTGACTGCAAATTATATAGTCAATCTGATTTCGGTGTTGCCCATCTGGTGCATCAGTGGTTGGGGCATAGACTTGGATTACTGTGATGTTGAATGGTTTGACTTGGAATCGGACCGAAATCATTCTGTCATTTTTGAGATTGTATCCCAGTACTGACCCCTGCACTCTCTTGTTGACTATAAAGGCCACACCATTTTTTGTATGAGATTCCTGGCCACAGTAGTAGATATAATGGTCTTCTGAGTTAAATTCGCCCATTCCTGTCCACTTAAGTTCACTGATTCCTAAGATATCAATGTTCAGTCTTGCCATCTCATTTTTGACCACGTCAAGCTTACCTTGATTCATAGATCTTACATTCCAGGTTCCTATGCAGTATTGTTCTTTGCAACATCGGACTTTCCTTTCACCATCAGACACATCCACAACTGAGCGTCCTTTCGGCTTTGGCCCAGCCGCTTCACTCTTTCTGGGGTTACTTGGACTTGCCCTCTGCTCTTCCTCAGTAGCATATTGAACACCTTCCGACCTGAGGGGCTCATCTTCCGGCGTCATATCTTTTAGCCTTTTGATACTGTCCATGGGGTTTTCTTGGCAAAGATACTGGAGAGGGTTGCCATTTCCTTCTCCAGGTGGATCACTCTTGGTCTGAGTTCTTTGCTGTGGCCTGTCCGTCTTGGGTGGCCCTTCACGGCATAGCCCAAAGCTTCTTTGAACCGTGCAAGCCCCCTCGCCACGACAAGGCATGAGGGAGTCACAAGAGCTAGAAACTTGCTTTTGCCATTAAAAAAGGCTGAGGTTTCTAGGAAGCAGAATTCTCCATGTAATATTGTATGCTTTTTGTTTGTTTTGTCCCTTGGCAGGATACAAGCATTATAACAGTCCTGGCACTGCTGGGCTAGATGGTCCACCTCACTATATGGCAGGTTCTTACTGGTTTCTTTTTGTTGTTTGTTGGTTTCAGTGTTTTTTAGGAGGATTTGTGGCTCGGTGGTAGACCACATGTTGTGCATGCAGAAGATTCCAGATTCAGTTCCTGACATCTCTAGCAGGAAAAAAGACCTTTCTCTAGTCAGAGTGGAGCAGGGGTTAGAGTGTCGGGCTAGGATCTGGGAGACCTAGGTTCGAAACCACACTCTACCATGGCAGCTTGTGGAGTGACCTTGGGTCTGTCACATGGTTTCACCTTAACCTGTCTCACAAGGTTATCGCCCTGAGGGTGAAATAGAGGAGAGGAGAACAGTGTAAGTTACATTGTCACCGCTAGGGAGAAAGATCCAAGACTTTGGACAGCTGCTGTCAGTCAGAATAGAAAACATTGAAGAATATCAAACAGTAGTCTGACATGGTGTGCATTCTTATTCCTTGCTGTCTTAGAGATACTTCAGCTGCCTAGAAGTAACTCTGGAAGTTATCTGTTGACGCTGCAACAAAGGGAATGTAGAACAGCTAGATTCAGTGGCACTTTACAGACCAACAAGCTTCTGGGGGTATAAGCTTTTGAGAGTCAAAGCTCCCTTCTTCAGATACAAGTAGAACGTGTTCATAAGCCCCCACTCTCTGCTCATTTGATGATCCTCAGCTTCTAAGGTAGGAGGCGGGTAATCGGATAGCAGGTAACCACCAGAACCATGCCTTTTGCCTTTGAATGGAATTGCATGGTAATGGTGTGGGCAATTTTTCATTGTCAAATACCAGGCAGATCAGAGAACAACAATGAAAAGGAAGGAAGCAGAAATAGGAAAAGGCGAATCAGGAGAAAAGGGGAAAGAATTTTAAAAACCCTGTCACTAACGCTACCAGTATGTTATTTGGAGCCAAAGGCTGAGGCATCTATTGATGGCATTTTTACCCTGACCTGTACTGGGTGTGATACATTGTGTGTAAGCTACATCCACAGAGAAAAATTCAAAACACCCACTTCCTCAATGCAGCTTAGTCTCTGGTCCCTATTCACTGCTCTTTTCATAGTCACCTTCCACAAAACATCCTTCCCTGAACTCTGTAACCCACTTACTGTCATATGGTTGTCAACTGAGAGGTTTTCAGATCTGCTTTTATTTATTACAAAAGGTTTTTTTAAAAAATAGAGCAAAAATCACTTCATATGCCCTTGGCATCTGTGTTCTCCATTTCCGGCTCATGAATCTGACTTCTGATTGGAGAAAAACAGTCCTCAAGCCTACTTCAAAACAGGAAACTGCTATCCCTGCTTCCTGAAGTACAGGAACTGTTTCCTTGGCAACTGCTGGACAAAGAAAGCTCCTGTTAACCACTAGGGTGCCATAACACACACAATGGGAGGCAATAAATTACATAGCATTCCTGTCTTGAAGGGCTGAATGACTCTTTCTGTATACTCCCAGTTTGTTCTAGGTACTCTTGAGTTCAAATTGATTTTTCTGTTAATTAAACAGCAAAGACCAGGAACTGAAATATAGTTTTATTTTAGTTTACTTAAAGCTGTATGTTTCTTTTTTCTAAAAATAAGTGTGCCGTTCAGACAGAATGACCGAGCTATGGTGTAACTGACATGAACAAGCTTTGGACTCACAAGCTTCCTGTGTCCCTTTCAATTCTGTTTGATATTTCCGCTATCTGGATGAGTCACATGGGAGATCCTGGCCAA
Organism: Gekko japonicus; assembly: GCF_001447785.1. Classification (NCBI taxonomy): domain Eukaryota; kingdom Metazoa; phylum Chordata; class Lepidosauria; order Squamata; family Gekkonidae; genus Gekko; species Gekko japonicus. Next base: position 2,281,963 of record NW_015175358.1, read on the forward strand.
TTGGAGGTAACTCAGTGAACAGGATGACATAATAATGCTACATATGTTGTCAGATTTTGCAACATGATGAAATCAACAAAGGCAAAGCCAACTGAGAGTGAGGTCATTGCATTCTGGACTAATTCAGGGATCATTTAGAGAATGGGATCATGTCATAATGCTGCATTTGGCTACCTGATTGTATCATTGAGGAAGACAATGTTTTATGGCTCCCTGGATAAGTCTACCATTCAGAAATTGGGGAGGTTATGGAACAGCATCACTATACTGCACTGTAGGCAGTATTGGGTATTACACTGTATTACGTCTTTGGCAATAACTATGACGCTCATGACCGCAAGCGAGCAATGTTACAGACAAATATTCAAACTATCATTAAAAAAACCCCACATTTTTGATGCTGCAAAATTATTCCTGAAAACAGTCCCATCATATTGGACAAAATGTTGACATGGGAACACTCAAGCCTGCATTTCCACATCCTTGAATTCTCAAATTTAAAAATAAATCATTTGCTACAGATTAGGGCTTCTTCAGTTCACTTGTACCCTGCCCCCGTATTGTTGATCTACATGTGTACAGAGATAAAGCACTGAAAACAAGCCATCTTGATAAGATCATGCACATGACTGATGGCATTAAGGGTTTGTGTGTATGTGTGTGTGTAGTGTTTTACTGATGCACACAAGCTCCCCTCACCTCATGAAAACCATGGCACAGCCAAATGTACAATCATATCAAGATGGGTTTGGGGGGGGGGAGTGTAGAGTTGTATCAACACCCACTACCATACATGTGCATTGGAAGAATATTGCACAGAAATATCTGAGGCTCGATGGGCAGAAACCCGAGAAAGGTTGTGGCATGAAAATTTCCTCCCCAGAAAGATTGGTCTGTCCTCCTCTATCACTGTCTTCTACCAGCAGGTGAAGACTTACTTGTTTCATTTAGCATTCTCTCAGTGATCCTCCTTCCTATTTATGTGTTTTAATATAGAATACAGTATGCAAAACTACTTCCTTATTGTGCTAATTATCTGTCTTAACACCATACATTTCTTCCCAACAATGATCGCTTTGTTTCTATTGATTACATCACTGGTATGAGCACCATGTCTTTCTGTTCTGTGCTGTGACAAGCCTATGGCTGATGATGTCATCTGTTCCAGCACATGCCTCTTTCTTTCTTCTGTTCTGCATAGCCAACAAGCTCTTCAACACATCATAATTATTTGCACAAAGGATGTTCAATTGTAGTTGGTGATGCCATGAGTACTGGCATGTACATCTTTCCTTCCTTCAGGGAGACCAGGCCATATCATTCCAGGGCTATTTTGAGCATTGACATTCTATGCCCACTTTCTTGGGAATACCTGAATTCAGATGTGTTGCTCCTTCATAAGCATCTTCATTCTGTAATTGTTGTGAGTGTCCAACTTGATTCTTGGTCCCTTGGGTAGATATAGGCAGAATGAACAGATTTCTTGCTAGTACCTCCCTTTATGTTATAGGCTTAACTCTAAAAAATGGCTTGAACAGCCTGGGTTACCTCAGGCTTGTCAAAGTTTGTGGAGCTAAGCAGGGTTGGCCACGCTCAATACTTGGATGGGAGACCACCAAGGAAGACTGGATTGCTATGCGGAGGAAGGCAATGGCAAACGTCCTCTGTTCCTCTTTTGCTGGAATGCCCCATGGTTGGAGTTGCCATGAGTCTGTTGCAACTAAACAGCATCTTCTTCTTCCTTATCTCGAAGAGCTCATAGCCTTACCTATCAGTTTTTTTGCTTTGGGGTTTTGAGTCTTCACATGTGGGCAAATCATAAGTACCTGCCTTGTTCTAGGGATGTAGCATTCCAGGCTCATAAATGCCAACCTTCTTGTTTACTCAGCAGAGAGTCAGTTTAGTAAAGTGTTTAGATTTATCCCTCAATTATCAACATTTGTGGATGATATTTTCAAAATGTTTAAATGTCTGCAAAAAAAAAAGACTCCAAAGAGCTAGCTTAATTCTAACTGATGACTCTGCAATTTGCAAGCTGAATATTGTTCTGAATGGATCTATGCCAGGTGGAAAGGAGGAAGACATGAGTTCACTTCCAGAAGGGGAAGTGGATATGGGTGATCATAACAGTGCATGGGAATGCGCATGTGAGCCTCACTTGGCAAGTGTCTCATCTAACTCTTGCAGCTCTTCAGCTGTACACCTGGAATTAGCACAAAATGGAAAAATGAAGAAATGACTCAACTCATGAAAAATAATTGATGCTCAAACATACAATGACCTTGTTAAGTTGACTGATGGTTCTGAAGAGCTTTCAAATACGCAGCAACAGCTAGTCAGTGAGAGTTGTGACTTAATGGTCAGTTAGAGCATTCCAGTGCTTGGCAGTTATGATCCCCCCCCCCAATGAAACGAAGAAGAAGAGTTGGTTTTTATACCCCCCCCTTTCACTACCTGAAGGAGTCTCAGAGTGGCTTACAATCACCTTCTTTTCCTCTTCCCACAGCCTTCTCTTCCTCTCCTCTTTAAATGCCTTCTCCAAGCCAAGACAGCTGACATGGGGGTCTCTGGCTTGGGGGTGTGTGGGGGTTTGGAGAAGTTGCTTTCTTTCCACTTCTCCCTGTGTGTACCATTTGCTCATGTCTTGTGGCTCTCAAACATCTGACATTTATTCTATGTGGCTCTTATGTTAAGCAAGTTTGGCCACCCCTGGGCCAGCCACACACTCACAGCCTAACCTACCTCGCTGGGAGGTTGTGAGGGTAAAAGGCAGGAGAGGAGCACAATGTAAGCCTGTTTCGGTCCCCATTGAGGAGAAGGGCAGGGTATAAATGAAGCAAATAATAAAACAAATCATGCAAGAAGCACAACGCAGTCAGAGATTAAGAGAGATGGCCGTGGAGCTTCCTTCATTTAAAACCTGCTTTGTGCTGCAGATGGAGGGGTGGTGGAATAGAAATATCTAACAGTTATTCTGCCTTTCTCTCAGTGTGAGACCACCAGGCGTTTCTGCAGGTGATAATATTGCAGTTCTGGCCTCACAGCTATTGAAGGGCTTACATCTGACAGTATCGAACTGGGCCATAAGGCTTGCTTTCTCTGTCCAGATGCCCATGTAGCTCCCAAATAAAGGGGTGTGCGGTCACAGTAAAAATCTACCTGGAGCATGGGAGGGGGAACCACTCCTGCCAATGTTTTACCACATGGAGCTGCGTGTGTGAAACAGTGCTAGCATTCCTTTGGTGTTGGCCCTTTTTTCCTTCTTGCATTAATGTTAGTGGTAGAATCTAGTGACTGCAAAGTTCTGAAGTCCAACTCTCATTCCGGATAGGATGCTGCTCACATATGCCTTAAATTCTTATCAGCCCTGGGCCAATTAGACATCTTGCCTATTTCTCCATACTGTCGTGGGAGTCTTCTCGCCTTGCCGTTGATTCCTCTAGAACCAGATCACCCATCAGTTTCTCACCTCCTCTCGTGTCTCCAGCAGGTGCACAATCCTTTCCTCCCATCTAATGTGTACAGTGCAATCCCTCTCCTCTTGTTATTCCCAGAGAGAGTCAGCTCCTCCACTCACACTAGCTTTAACAAACTGCATGCAGAGGCAAAATAGAAGCCTTCTGGAGCATATAGAACATGCGCCCATTCCAATTTAACCTTATTTCTACATAATTAAGAAACAGAAAGGAATGAATTAAAATCAGCCCCTCTGAACAGCGAACATCCCTCTTGATTTTAACTCACCTTCTGAAGGAAACCTGTATTTGGGTTTCGTGCCATATCATTTAGCTCAGTTTGTTTGTTGCCTGCTAGACGTTCGACTTCATTGGCTTCCAAAGGCTTAATACTGAGTTGCACTACATCCCAGTGTGATGCATGTTAAGTGGGGGAGCAACCAAGGAAAGGTGTGAGGTATTCCAAGAATGTTGACTCACTCCCCCTTGCACTTTATGATAGAGACTCCCCCCCCCCAGGTTGCTCTAGGGAATTGATAACTAATTAAATCATGTAAACATTGATCAGGAGTTGCTGGGTAAACAGATGAAAATGGTTGCATGGGACCAATGCCAGCACAGACAGATAATCTCTTCATTTGGAGCATCAACAGATTGTTTTGGTCTGTTTAGAAAAAGCCCCATTGCAAGCTCAGGTCATCTCTGTCTCCAAATTTTGCATGCAGTATATTGGTAGGCAGGATGTGGAATGGCATTGTATAGCCTGATCCCGTCAGATCTCAGAAACTAAGCAGAGTCAGTACCTGCATGGGAGACCTACAAGGGCCCCGTTCACACGGGGAAGTAGCTGCGGGAGAGCCACGGGTGGTGGGTAGATTATTCGGGTGCGATCACATCACCACATCTGGCAAGTGGAGCGCACCCGCGGCCAACCCGTGGCTTCCCAGGGAAAACCTGGACTTAAAAACTACCTGCTTCGATGTACTATCTTCCGGTAAATGCGTGGCACAAGTGGGTGTCTGATCGGAGATGCGCTGGTAGCCCATCGCATCCAGCAGCCATCTACGTCTGGTGCATGCGCACAAACGCGGTCCTGCTGTTTTCCTGCTGTGTTGCCTCGCTGGTCTGATTGGCTGCTGACGGTCAGAGGATGGAGCTGTAGGGGAATGTGAGATCGCGCTACCATGCTTCTTTTTACTCCACAGCTAAAAGCCTCCGTTCCCCTGCGGATTATCTAGCCCGTGTGACCGGGGCCAAGGAAGAGTTTGCAGAGGAAGGCAATAGCAAACCACCTCTGCTTACGTATTTGCTTTGAAAACCAATAAATTGGCAGCGACTTTATGGCACTTTACACACACACACACACACACACACACACACACACACACACACACACACACTGATAGGCTCCAGAGGAAGAGGCCTGCTGACTAGCTGTGAGAAACTGTTCCACGGAAGGAAGAATTGGGGTAGTGTGAGAGAGTGCAATGTAGTTGTTAGTGTGCCAAGTGAGGGTCAAAGTGACCCAGGTTCAAATCCCCAAAGGAAACTGCCTCATACTGAGTCAGACCACGGGTCTTTTGGGGCCGGAGCATGCTGGAGCGCTTCTCTGGGAGCCCAGGAGCTGGCAAAATGGCAGTGGCAGCAAGCCCCGCCCCCAGCTCCCCCCGCTACAGCCTGTCGCCGGCCTCCTGGGGCCTGCGCTGGAGCGCTGTGGCCCCAGGAAGGCCTGAGGAGGCCCGTCGCTGCCTTCCTAAGGTCCGCGCCAGAGCGCTGCGGCCCGGAGAAGGCCAGAGGAGGCCCCCCGCCACCTCCCCAGGTCGGCGCCGGAGCGCTGTGGCCCGGAGGAGCCCAGAAGAGGCCCCCACCACCTCCCAGGGTAAGTGAGGGATCCACGGGGGGTGGCGGAGGCTTGAGTGGGGGAATGGGGTTGGGAGAGCCTCCCCCATCTCTTTGCCCTCTTACTTTCCCTCCTTTCCTTCCCCTTTCCTTTTCTTTCCCTCCTTTTCTCTCTCTCTATCTTTCCCTTCTCTTCCTTCCTTCCTCTCTTTTCCTTCTTCTTTCCTTCTCTCTCTTTCTTTCCTTCCTTATTTCCTTCTCTTTCCTTCCTTCTTCCCTTCTCTTTCTTTCACCCTTTCCTTCCTTAGTTCCTTCTCTCTACTCTCTCTCTCTCTTTCCTTCCTTCTTTCCTCCTTCTGCGGCCCAACTCTAGTGAGAAGGGGTTTAAAATTTAAAGCCCTTCTCTCTTCACTCCCCCCCCACTGGCTGGCGAAGGGGAGGCTTTTGAAGATGCCTTTCCCCCCCTTTTGCTTCCCCTTCTGACATCACTTCTGGTGATGTCAGGGGGTGTTGCATATGTTAATGAGTTATTATGCTAATAGCCTAGTGGCTCATTAGCATACCATATGCTAATGAGCTCCTGCAGCTCTTTTTCTATGAAAAGACCCCTGAGTAAGACCCTTGGTCTTTCAGTTTCATTATTGCATACTCTGACTAGCAGTGACTCTTCAGAATCTCAAGTAGAGGTCTTTCATGTCTCTTAATAAATTAATTAAGGCCCGTCAAGTCACAATGGACTTATGTTGACCACTCAAGTGGTTTTCAGGGCAGGTGATGAGCAGAAGTAGTTTTGCCCTTGCCTTCTTCTGCATAACAGCCCTGGTCTTCCTTGGTGGTCTCCCATCCAAGTACTCACCGGGGCTGACCCTGCTTATCTCCCAAGAGCTGAGAAAACTGAGCTAGACTGGGTTATTCGGGCGGCTTCACATCTCCCACCACTTGATAACTTTAACAGATGCCTGGGACTGAGCCTCCACGGAAAGCAGATGCTCTGCCCGAGTCATGATTCCTCCACCCTGACATGAAGCTTGCTGGGTGACCTTGGGCCAGTCACATTGTCTCTTTCAGTATAACTCAACCTCACAGGGGCGTTGTGACCTTAAAATGGACAAGGGGGCGATCCAAATGCACAGCCCTGAGCTCCTTGGTGGCAGGCTGGAATAGAAATAAATAGGGGCAACTCCAGTCTTGAACATTCTGTCATTAACCTGTGCCCAGGAAATAGATATGAGCAAATTATCCCTATTTCATTTCTTTTTATATTTGTTCATAGTTTTGTCAATAATTTCAGTTCTCTGCTTTTCGGTTTTGGAGATCTGTTTACATGATATATGCGTGTTATATTACTTTGATATATAATTTATATGCTATTTATAGGTACAATGCATGTAATTTATGTACAATGATGATTGATTGGGGCATAAACGATGTTGATTTACGGGGAGGACTAGTAACAGAAAATTGCATGAAAAATAAAGAATCACAGGTTTTGCTATCAAAGGAAGAAGCCCAATCGAAATGTGCATTGTTATAGTAAACCAGCTGGGATGAGAAATTTAAAATCAAGCAGACCAAGCCAGCATGATGCAGTGGTCAGAGTGGACTAGGATCAGGGAGACCCAATTTGAACCCCCAGGTCTGCCATGGAAGCTTGCTGGGGGACCAGTCACACTCAAGCTAACCTAACTCACGCAGGGTTCTTTTTGTAGCAGGAACTCCTTTGCATATTAGGCGACACACCTCTAATGTAGCCAATCCTCCAAGAGCTTACAGTAGCTCTTGTAAAAAGAGCTCTGTAAGCTCTTGGAGGATTGGCTACATTAGGGGTGTGTCGCCTAATATGCAAAGGAGTTCCTGCTACAAAAAGAGCCCTGCCAGGGTTGTGGTGAGAATAAAATAGTGGGGAGGAGAACCATGTAAGCTACTTTGGGTCCCATTAGGAGGTAAGACAGGGTATAAATGAAGTAAGTAAATAAATAAATACAGCTTCAATACCTTGAGTAAAGCCGACTGGTCTGACTTCCCCAGCCCATTGTCCCCTGGCTTAGTTTGCTTTACAGATGGTTTAGAAAAAATCACAGAGGATTAGTATACCAAAAGATAACTGCATTCGTTACTGTAATGGGTTTGTTGAATTCTCTGGTGTTTAGTACAGGTAGGAATCACTATCAAAGTAGCAGAGTGCACGAGGCATTTCTATGGAGCAAAGCTTTGGTACTAAGTGTGCTAGCAGATTTACAAAGTTACACAGAGCCAGTAAAACTAGATTTAAAACTAGAAGAAGAAGATGATGATGATGAAGAAGAAGAAGAAGAAGAAGAGATTGGATTTATACCCTGCCCTTCAGCACCCGAAGGAGTCTCAGAGTGGCTTACAATCTCATTCCCTTCCCCTCCCCACAACAGACACCCTGTGAGGTAGGTGGGGCTAAGAGAACTCTCCCAAGAACTGCCCTTGAGAGAACAGCTCTGAAAGAACTTATGACTGACCCAAGGTCACACCAGCAGCTTCATGTGGAGGAGTGGGGGATCAAACCTGGTTCTCCCAGATTAGAGTCCATGCTCCTAACCACTACATGAAACCACTACACCAAATAAGAGTTCTTTCTTATATGGAACTCCATTCTAGACAGTATAGATGAGAGGAATAGAATCTAATCTAGCTAACTCGGATGGGTGTGGATGCAGGGCCCTGCAGCCATTTTTCAAAGATGGAGACAGCGTGCTCATTCTTTGCATTTGTGAGAGAGAGTGTGTGTGAGAGAGGTGTCAAGCCAGAAGGAAGAAATCTTGTCCCTGAGAATAGCATTCTACTTCAAAGGGATAGGATCAGATAACAGGAAGGAAAGGATGCTCTGTGTGTCCTGACCTATCTGACTAAATTTTGTTTGTTTGTTTGTTTGTTTTGATTTGTATCCCACCCTCCCCGGGGAGCAGGCTCAGGGAGGGTCACATCAAGTCATATATGAATACATAGAACAATTAAAACATTAAAACAACAACAGTTAATAGCCAACAATAATGTTACTAGTCAGACCAAAGATGGCAGCTATTCAGGTGCTTTCTGAAAGATGATCATAAAATAGTGACTTGTTGGCTGGTGCTGCTTGTTGTTCTCTTATGCAGGGCAAGTCAGAAAGGGCACTATAGCACTGCAGCAGTACAAACCATGTGAGCAGGGTGAGCAGGGGAGGCCAGGATGGATTAGACATCCACCGCCTCAGCCAAAGGTCTGGCGGAACAGCTTCATTTTACAGGCCCTGTGGAACTGTAATAAGTCCCGCAGGGCCCTGATCTCCAGTGGAAGCATGTTCCACCAGGCTGGGGCCAGGGCAGAAAAGGCCCTGGCCCTTGTTGAGGCTAAAGGGACATCTTTCAGGCCGGGGCCTACCAGAAGGTGTCTATGGTGACCTCCTGAAGTCTGAGGCAGGAGACAGCGCACAGTCCTTCACTTTTCTAACAGGACCCTCCATACTCACACACAGTGTATCAGTTTCTGGTGGGCCAGGTATGTCACCTTCATATCCTGTTGGAGGGTTTTCTCCTAGAATCTGGCTGGTCATTGCAGGGAACAGGCCAATGGTCCCTTGATCGGTTAACATAAGAACATAAGAGAAGCCAATGTTGGATCAGGCTAATGGCCCATCCAGTCCAACACTCTGTCACACAGTGGCCAAAAATGCCAGGTGCCATCAGGAGGTCCAGCAGTGGGGCCAGGACAGTAGTAGCCCTCCCACTGTCCCCCCCAAACACCAAGAGCATCAATTGCCCCAAGTTCTAGAAGGACACTTCTTGTGTGTATGTTTTTAACCATATAAAGTGCCTTTATTTATTTATTTTATTTATTTACATGTGATTTCTATACCGCCCATGACCCCTAATGGGTCTCAGAGTGGTTTACATTAGACTACATCTGTAGTCGAATCCTAACTAGGGCCACAATTTGTGCAGGGAGGGGTTACCTAGCAGCACCCGGATGGCGCCTTTCTCTCCTTCTTGGCGGCTCAGGCGCAGTCTCGGTGCTCTGGGCAATCGGCGACCATCGGCGGGCTTCTTGGTGGATCCTCCATCGGCGCGCACTGCTCTGGACTGTGGCTTTTTCCCGGCTACTCATCCCTTCAGGCTCCAGCTGCGCCACGTCGCCCCGCAGTTGCGTCATCCGACTCCGCCTTTAGAACATTCTTTGAGCCGCTTCTGTATGCGTGAATCTCAGCTCCTCTTTCCCGTTATTCTGAACTTTGTTGATGTTTTCACCCAAAGCCAGACATACTCTGGACACTGGCTATCAGATGAGAAGGCCATTTAATCAAGGAGTATTGTTAAAGGCCATTTAATTTGCCTGAGTGTTCGCATTTACCAGAAAATGTGATGACAATCTTAACCTCTAATTATTGATAGTCTCCAGTTGTTGAAGATATAGCTCTCTTTTCATGTACCAATTAATATAATTAATTGTATCTAATAAATTGGGGGCTCTTATACTTGGTGACGGCAATATGCATCTTAGTATGCTGCAGTAATGTCTTTTCACCAGTTTATGAGGGAGAAAAACCTAGCAAAATGCCCTGGTAGAGATGGCAGCCTCCAGGTGGGACCTGGGGATCCCCCGGAATTACAGCTCCTCTGCAGACAACAGGGATCAGTTCCCCTGGAGAAAAGGGATGTTTTGGAGGGTGGAGTCTATGGCATTGTACCCCACTGAGGTCCCTGTCCTCCCCAGGCTCCATCCCCAAATCTCCAGGAGTTTTCCAGTCTGCATCTGACAATTCTACCCCCCATCCCCTTTCAGTGGCCAGTGGGGACCTGGCAAGCCTAGATACAGGAATTCACTATTGGTATCTGCAACAAGGTTGCCAGCCCCCAGGTGGGGGCAGAGGATGCCCTACCAGCTCCCATTTCCCACCATGCTTGAAGCAGCACTGGGAGAAAAAACTGGTTGTGCGGTTGACAATGTGACATCACTTGTTAGGCTTGGACTGGCAATCAGCAGGTATTGTGGGGGACATTAGCGACACTGTGACATCACTTCTGGGAAAATCTGGAAGTGATGTCACATCTGTCTAGGAATCACTGGGATTGTTTTGGCTTCACCATAGAGTTTCTGATGACTCCTAAAGAGGTGTGACATCACATCTTGGTTTCCCCCAAAAGTGACGTCACAGTGTTGCTAATGCCCCCCCACACACACCTGCTGATTGCCAGGCCAAGCCTCACAACTCTACAAGGACAGGTCTTGTCCAGTAGTTGCTCAACAAGAGCTGCTTCCTGAGCCAACCCACCCACTGCATCCACTGCCTTCCCGCCTTGTTCCACCGGCATCTTTAAACACAGCCTGGTGAGCCACATATGTTCAATCATCTGTTGTTCATAAAGTTCTTCACAATGTCCTAAAAAGGCATTTGTGACTGATTTCATTTTTCAACAGTGTGCTTTATGGCAGGTTTAAAGCAGTTTTGAAATACTGGGGATCAATGCTCCCTCTAAGCTGTGGAGTCTTGTGAGCAAGAATTCTACTTTGTGAGCTACTGCCATTAAAGTTGTGAGTGAGCAATTTGGCTACTGCATAAATTAGTTTGCTCTGGGGCCATCCTTCCTGAGCGAAGACTGTGGTCCCAGTCACACGAGCGGGAAAATCCACACTGGAAGGGAGGCATTTTAGCGCCAGATCAAAAAGGTGCGCGGTAACGCGATCATACGGTTCCCCAAAGTGCCGCGCATACGCCAATAGCCGGAGATCACACGGCGATGTTGAAGCGCATCAAAGGCCGGGAAGAACCAGCATGGTGTGATCAGACGTGCGGCGCTCGGCACCAGATGGTCACATCCAGTGCGACGGGACGCATGCGCGTGCCGGATGCACCGGATTAACTCCGCTTCCACGATCCAACGCTCACCTGCGACCCTCATTTTCATATGTGGAAGTGTGTGCGCGCGTGCACCTGGAAATCATGGCGACCTCTGGTGGATATTCAGAGAGGGGGCTAAATAAAGCCAGCCCCTTCCTTCTGACTGCAGGTATTCCAAAGAGGTCTCCCATCCGAGTATTTGCCAGACTCGACCCTGCTTAGCTTCCGAGATCTGGCTTGCCTGGGCTATCCAGGTCAGGGCTCAGTGTCTTATTTTCATTGTGCTTCTTTCACAAAACAATTTTCTCTGAGTGTGGGCCAAGTTCATCTTTCACCTTGACTAAGCACACTTCATCATCACAAGATACTGGGTTATAGGAAGAGCTTCCAGGTCACAGGAAATCCTTGCATATTTGGACTCTAATGCAATCACACTTCCTGGCCTGCGCTATCATTACACTGCTGGCAAGGCAAAAGGTTCCATAGTACTGACAAGGGCCAATATCATTTTGACTGCCTTTAGCCTAATAGTTGGTTGGAAACGATTATTCAAAACACTGGTTCCAACACCAAACGCACTTTTTTATATATTTAGGAAATTGGCCCTCCTCCCTTCTCAGATGGGGTGAGATTATTATTATTATTATTGCTGCAACTCTTGGGAGGGGAAAGTAACAGGCTATGCCCAGCAGGGCATTTGGCATGGGAGGAGGAGTACCTGAGGACCCCCACCCCAATCTCTTGCCAGAGAGACAGCTGCTGAAAATGCAAACCATCTACCTGCTTTCATAATATTGCACAAATACCTTAGAAGGCCGCTCCTTCACAAATTTCGAGGCAGGCTAGCAATTCAAAGCACTTGCCAAATAGGTGCAAATTAATCTGTAAGTCCTTATTCACTGATGTCAAATCCTAGCAGAGGAGAAGGGGGAACCCAGCCCTGGATCAGACAGAAGCCAATGTAGGAGGAGAAGGCTTTGATGGTACCTCTCGAAAAAGCTCTAGCCAGCAGATACAGTGATTTCTTTTTATCTGGTTTACCACTCATCTCCTCTCCTCTCCTTTCCTCTCTCTCTCTCTTTGCTAAATCCATTAAGATGCTAGGCATGGCAGCCCTGATGAGGAGATTTAAGCCTTCCTATCCTGGCTTTTCACATTTTGAAAGAGTTTCTTCTCTACTGCACGGCGAAGCACTCTCCAAAGTCTTGAGGACAGCTGTAATTTCAACATAATGGACACTTGGGAAGCAAATGAAGTGAGAAAAGAAGCACAGAGCTTCCAGTCTAGATCTGTTCCTCCAAATTCCCCAAGGTTCAGTAGGAAGGAGAGCATGTATCTACTTACAGAATGCTGCTTAGGAGACATGCACAGTGCATTTGCGTTACTTCTCCCAGCGCAGCTCTAGTCCCACTTTTAGAAGGCACTTGCATGTGACTAGTTGCACCAGAATGGGGATATACATGGTCAAATGCCTTTCCCACTCAAAATAATGCAAGGCAAACAGTGGCACTGATATTCTGAAGTGCTATCCAGAGGTTTCTTTATATCCAACCTCTCTTCTGCCACCAAACTGAAGGCAGAATAGCTGGCATGGAACGCATTACATGAGAGGAATAAATGGACCCCTCCAGATGAGGACAGCTGTCTCCCATGGCCCAAACATCAGCAGCCCGTGCTGTTCCACAATGGAAGTGGAATAAATAGATACGGGGGAAAGTCCAGTATTAATGGATTGTTCACAGTTCCCTCCGGGTTTTCCAATGTCTGAACTCTCCTGTAGCGAAAGGAACCCAAAAAGGACGTTTTAATCTGCAGATCCATTTCCGCCGCTGGGGTGGTTTTTTTAAAAGTTTTTGCCTATATGTGCAAAATCTATACCCGTATATATAACAGTCAATGGTTGGCTCCCATATGGATAGACAAATCCTCACAATGGGTCCAGATGGTTCTGGGTTCTGCAAACCCAGGTGAAATCCGCCAGGCCTTTGGAGCCGCCACCACTAACACCTCCACCACCACCAGTTAATATCTACTTTGACGGAGTCCTGGCCCGTAGGTTCCTCAAACACAGCCCGTGCCAATGACCTGAGATAGCTGCAGAAGGCCGAAGAGCCAATTGGAATATGAGGAATGTGGCTAGCACTTTATCTTGTTTGAATTTTAATACTGTATTTATTAATGTGTGTGATTTTATTATGATTGTATTATGGGAATTTTATCTGTGTGTAAGTCATCCTGAGCCGGCCTCGGCTGGGAGGGTGGGATAAAAATTTAATAAATAAAATAAATAAATTCCCAGCTTTGCAAAACAAAACTTATTTTTAAAATAGGAGCACCCCCAAGTGAATCGTGGCACCAGAGCATGCTCTCTCACACACATACCTGGTATTTAGAGTTTTCCGTTGCAACATAAAGTGAGACTTGAAAACATGATATCCAGGATGATGAGAAGGTGGCCAGGAGCAGGTAGAGGTAAGGAGAGCCGTAACTGCTAAGGGGAATAGGATAGGTGAGTTAAAGCTTCACCAATTTATTGAAGCAGCTTTTGTAGGCTAGAGCCCATGACATCAAATGTTTTTTTGGCTCTAGTCCAAAAGTGTCAATAAATCTGTAAGTCTTTAAGTCGCCTTAAGACTCCTGTTTTCCCCCTGCAACAGACTCCCTCACTGGGATTTGTCGACGTTCTGCTATCTGGCTTTTGTGTAGATACCACAAGCTGGAGGTAATGGCAATAAGCCTAACAAATGCATTTCTACAAGCATCTGTAATTCTGAAAGAGCTCATCCGGTCCGGCGTGAAGGAATGATTTGGTCACCATGAATGTACATTATTGCCACCTACTGGACAGCCTTTGGAACAGAGGTGCTCAGTTGTGAAAGTTTCAGTGCCCTTGGCTGAAGGAGCCTTTCCAGGAACATGAGTAAGGGTAGTCTCTGTGCTCCTCTGGAGAAGCAGGAAGCTCTTGTTTGTGGTGCACTTGTTACTGGAAAGCTGTGCGTGGCCTAGTGACCTATGTGCACTGTTCTATAACAGACAGAAGCTGGTTCATCTTTCAGATACTGACAATATTAAGTCATAATAGGGTCAAGGGTTTTGTTGGGTGTCTTAATGATAGTATTCAGACTTGTGTCTTTTACAAAGAATCATATCCTGCTTGTTAATAGTGGAATTCTGGTAAGTGTATAGTACTGTACAGGGTGTGTATGCATCATTATAAAAGGAGGAACAGGGTTCTCCATTGACCAGACATTGCCCAGACTCTGCCTTTGGAAGAACTTAATATCAAGGGAAATTACCTGTCCATGTCTGGGTAGAGATTCATTTTTTCTCCTGTTACAGTTCTGGAGAGTATTTTACCAGAAGGAAATTTTTATCAAAATCTGCTTTTCACCATCATTGTGGCAGATGTATTTTTCTTAGCTTTGAGGGTAACAGTAGAGTAATTGTTGCTACAGAATAATGACTTTCTAGCCAGTTTCTCTCTGGTTAAATCACCTGGGTTATTGAAAAACATAGTTCACGCTTGCAGACAATACTTACTTTCCATCCATTTAATTTTGCTTAAAAACAGCAGACTGAACATCTGTCGGCTGTTATCTCAGAATACAGAATTATGTTTGCTACATTGTTTTTGCATTCATATTAAGCTCTGAATTTTGACAACTTAATTATAACAGGAAAGCAGTCAGAGAGCCCCTTTTCATGTATTTGCCCCCTGAAGATATCTGGGCTCTGACACTTTGGTTCCCTGAAGAAAACAAACAGAAATCGGACACAGATTAGGATGGCTGATGCCCCTTCCCAAACTGGTGGTTCACTGAGTTGATGAAACCTCAATTCCACCCAAGCATCATAATTCTGTAACACTTCAAGGGACTCAAAATGAAAACAAAATGCTTCACGTACATTACCTCAGTATCCCTTACAGCAACATTGTAGAGTAGGTCAGTATTATAATCCCCATATATAGCAGATGAGGGGGTGAGGCTGGAATAGAGTGGCTTGCTTAAGATCACTAGTGTGATTATGGAAGAGTCAATATTTGAACTACGGGCTTCTTGGACCTTTCTGTGTTCTAAGCTTTAGTTGTTTAGGGCCAAATTAGATGTGGCTGCCTTTAATCACATGTAAAGTCAAGGGAGGGGACCAATTGTAATGCCAAATGGGGTTTGTGGTTAAGGGGAGTGGAATCCCCTTGGATTGGGAGGGGAGTATCTAGGGGTAGACCATGGGGAAGTAGGAGGGGATAGAGAAGAATTCAACCCATCCTCACCCAGTCACTTCTTTATATTAATATGGAAGTATGCTTGACCCTATGGTTTGTTTGTTTCATAGAATGCATCTGCACATCATTTGATATGATGTTATAATTGCACTAGAAATCTTTCGCAACTGAACTTTCTGGTCGGACAAGACAATCCAGTTGTGAATGATTGCTTTAGGGCAATAATGCTACAACATCCAGTGGTGTCTGAATGCAGCCCTAGCAAGCATGCTCTCATTGCATCTGAACAAGTTGCCTCTAGCCCCCAGAAAATATATGTTGAATTAAAATCTCTGAAGTGCCACAAGACTCCTCTTTATTACCACCCTGCTTCATAGACTACTACCTTCACACAGTTTTGGCCCTTAGTCAACCCATCACAGGAGCTCTCATCTTTGCCTGTTCAATCTTAGCTAATGTAATTTGGTAATTGCCTGAAGTGATGATAGGCAGCCATCCATAATGGCTCATCATTACTCCGTAACTATTTCACAGGTTAAGCTTTTAAGCAATAATTTGAATGACTGCAGGAATAAAACGTGCCATTATATTCTTGGACATGCAGGCTGGTTCTGCAGACATTTCACTGAAGAATGAGCTTCTGTGCATAACAGATTCATTCATGAACATAAACGCAGGCTAATGAAGAAACCGCTGGAACACATGTTCAAGGGGTGCAAAGAAGACTGGCTATTCCTTCATTACTCTATCAAGTTGCTTCTGTGCAAGGCAATGAAGGCCATGGCTGCTACCATGTGATCCATGAGACTCTTCCCATGCTTAGGGAGCTTTTGGCTAGAGAAAATGAGAGAGGGGAGACATAAGAACATAAGAGACGCCGATGTTGGATCAGGCCAAAGGCCCATCCAGTCCAACACTTTGTATCACACAGTGGCCAGAAATACCAGGTGCCATCAGGAGGTCCACCAGTGGGGCCAGGACATTAGAAACCCTCCCACTATTGACACACACACCCCAAGCACCAAGAAGACAGAGCATCACTTGCCCCAGAGTCCCTATCTATACCTTGTGGCTAATAGCCACTGATGGACCTCTGCTCCATATGCTTATCTAATTCCCTTTTGAAGCCGTCCATGCTTGTAGCTGCCACCACCTCCTGTGGCAGTGAATTCCATGTGTTAATCACTCTTTGGGTGATCATGAACATAAAAGACAGTGAGCCAGAGGGAGAAGCTGAGGTTGCTGGAGGAACATGTACTTGGGAGAAGCAACTGGCATGTAATGTGGCCCTGTACATTATTTTTGGTCAGGGAGTGAGTGAGTCCATGCCTCTAGGAGAAGGAATAAATGCACACTCTTGTTGACTCAGTGGTTTTTGATAGAGAGAAACTAGCAGGTTTACAGAGAGAGAAGTAGGAAAAAGACACAGTTATGTTGACTCAGTTGGAATTGCTGTGTAAAGTGATGGTAACATTGAATATTTGCTGTTGGTGCTGGTTTAGAAGCTTTCATTAAATTCTAGAGAAGGAGCAGTGGTGTTTTTCTTCATGAATTCTTTAGAGTTTTCTGATCCAGTCAGCCACTTCTTTAGATTTGGGCAGACAAGTATGGATCCCAAAAAGTTTTCATTGTTATCCTTGTCAATAGACTGGCTCATGGGTTCTGTTGCATGAGGCATCACCCTTTCTTCTTTGGCAGACATGTAATGCAAACCATCCTCATTGCTTCTATTTACACCATATCTATCACTTTACTAGCTGATTGATTAGTTTACCAAGAATAAGAAACCGCCTGGCCACTACAATGGATGTCAATAGTGCAATGGAGGCTTCCTCTCTGGTCAGCAACCGGATTGCGTGGGAAGATTTTATCTAACCAAAGAGAGCCAATGCATTGTAGAATTAAGAATGTCTTGGTTACCTGATAACAGAGCTGGGAAGCAGAAAAAATAGCTTCCATAATCTTTATAACTAGGGGGGGAAATAGAAGAAAACCCGGCAAATCCAAAACATGTTTTCACTGTGAAAATGGCAAATATCCGGTGTTTCTAGAGAAATGGGCATGCTTGTTTTTCCCTTTCTTTATGTTTTTGGTGTTTCTGTAACAATTTATAAATATTCTTACAGCTCAATTTTTCAAAGGAAAACATGTTTTGCAGCCCACACTAGCCTTTCACTTCCTTATTTTATTTTATTTTACATAGGACATAGGAAAGCGTAGGGGTACGATGCCTTGGCCCTTAATTATTTTTTTCCCCAGTCCAGTTTGCTTTCCTATTATAAGACAAGGCAAAACATGTTTTTCCTACACCATGGAAGGAAACTAGAGCAGTTGTTTTCTGGCTTCTTCAAAACAAAAATATTCCTCTGCCCTGGAAATTACCTTAACGACCCACTTCCCATTTGTAAATAGTGCTGGGGGGGGGGACTGTGTTGCCAAAGGCCACACAAAACACAGGTTGCGCTATGTTTGGGCCCAGAGTGCAGGACTCTGATCTCTGAAGCTCTTGCAAACTGAAGGACTTTCAGATGAATCCATTTTTCTATCTATGGAAATGAATTCACACACACCCAAGTATCAAACAAGAAATATTAAATCTTGAAAAAATGTTTAAAATTGCGCACACATATTTAATCAAAGCCTATCAAAAATCTCCACACACGATATTTCTGTCTGCAGGAAGCAACTTCTCTGGCTCCCAGCTCCTGCTGCAGCCCAAAATGTCCTCAGTGCTGCTCCTGAGGGGGCAAGTTACATGCAGGAATAGCTTGAAGGGGGATTTGGAGGTCTGCCAAGGAAAGCGAAAACTGGCAAAATCATCATTTGGAAATGATTGGCAGGATCCAGCCTTATAGATGGCATGATCCATCATTAGCATTATACATAATGACTGTGATCTGGCAGGTTAAGGGGAACTGCACTGTTCCTTGTAAATAGGAGGATGTATCACAAATCACATTTGGGGGTTATGTTTGAGAGGAATGGGGATGTATGACCTTAGTGCTGATGCTTGCACTAGGAGCCATTGCTGGGTAGAGAAGTGCTATTAAATGAAGCTCACCAGACCTTCTTGTGTACATACCCGAAACTGTGTGCACCATAGACCTCAGAATTGCAATAAATGTCTATATATCTCTTTGCACATAAACTAAATTTACATTGGGAAATCTATCATGTCTAATAATAAAGGCAACCAAACAGAAGAGGAGCAGAGGAGGAAGGACTTCATGAATGCCAAGTGAACTTATCTTGCTCGCCTCTCTCAGACAAAGGCATGACACAATCCTGATTGAATTGCCCTAATGGCACATGTCAAAGTTTGCATCAAGCAGCTTGGAGGACCATGGATCAAGGGCAGGCAATTTCAGTGCAATAATTTTCCCGCACACATCCCCAAATTGAAATTGACGCTATGGCACTATTTGCACCAGTAGGCAATCATGTTGGTTTCATGGCCTAATAGTGCTAATTGTCTCATAACAGGGGGGAAATTACAGAGGCATAACTCAGCCGACACAGAAGGGGAAGAACATTCATCAGCATGAGAAGTAGAAACCTCAGACACATAGAAACACCTAAATGGCACATTTCAGTTCAAATGGAATTTTTAAAAACTCTGTGCTTTTTAAAACTGGAGGCAATGGCAGACTGGGGGGGGGGGGCAGTGGCTGTAAAAAAATGCTGTGACCAGTGACCTTAATGCATTTCTCCCTCTGCTTACTTACCTTAGTGAAATGAAATGTACCTCATTTTTTGGGAGCCAATTAGCATTCTGACACCATGCCACCAGGATTATCGCCCAATGGCAGAAGTAGTGTAATGGCGTAATAGCAGAAATTTTGATTTTAAAAAAATGGTGGCCAGGGCAAACAACTTGTGCAGAAGCTGGCAACTGCCACTATGTTTTCCAAAATGTGTGAGACAGCAGGGCAATCACATGAAACAGACAAATCCAGATTTGTTTGGACTAATCTTTGTGTGTGTGTGTCTACGCGCTTTGAAGTCATGGTGACTTCAGGCAATCCCTAGTAGGGCTAGGACATTTTCAGAGAGGTGGCTTTGATATTACCTGCCACCGCATCCTGGCCCTGGTATTCCTTGGAGGTTGCCCTTCCAAGTACTTGCCAGGGTTGGCTCTGCTTAGCTTCCGATATCTGATGAGATTTGGACTTGCTGGGCTGTCCAGGTTAGGTCTTATTTGAACTCATCTGAACAGCTCACAAAACAGCTGTTTAGGAGGGCATTTTTATAAAGGTAAAAAGCAATAGTATAATGGAATGGTTCAGGAAGGTGCTTTTATAAAGAGATGCATTTCCTGTATGTATTATCCTGCTCTTGTTGCATTATTTTCTGCTTGCAATTCCACCTTCTGCATTGCTCGATGTATCATGTCCAATAGTAGAAAAAACCATCTCTAATTTTGCAATCCTAGTCCTATTGCATTACTTATCATATCTCTCATGCTCTTTGCTTATATTGTTTTATACCATGTAATCCATCTTAAATAAACCGGTGAGCAGCATGTGAGCTTCACAGACTGGGGAGGGGAGGAGGCTAAGCATCTCTAGTCCCATCCCTACATATGCAGATCAGTAAGCATGAAGGAAAACCATTCACTAAGTCAGTTCTCTGGAACCTTTACTGGGCATACCATTCAATACCCTGTTGTGCCAAACCCTGATGCCTGCATGGAACAAGAGAGAAAACATATTTATAGCTTTTTGCTTTGTATTCATCAGCCTCTTGTGCATCTACCACCCAAGTTTCCACTGGATCTTCCCTCGTGTTTGTATTAATAGTGAGCTTCTTTGTCTAAACAGTTTGTATTCCTTTCATGAGTTTTAATGCCTATGTATTTCTCCCACTGTAGCGTTTGGTGTTGCTTTCATTCTTCATGTGCGTGCTGACCCATGGCCCAAAGTTAATTGGACCAGCCTCTTGATTGTTGAACTAGTTACAGAGAAGTACAACTCTCATAATCTTTCTGATTGATTTTTGTTGTTGTTGGTCGGGGAACCGATGTAATGGGCCCTTAAAACTTCCTGCACACAACAGCATCAGAGGCAGCTTTGCAAAATGTGTGCCAGCGGCCCTGAGCTGTTTCTTTCTCCCTTCCCCTCTCTGCATTTATGTAACTAAATGTTTGCCACAAAGTAAGTTCCACTGTAAGAACTCATAGCATCCCACGAATGGGGCCAGATTCATACCACCATTAACAAATATTGGCAGTGGAAGTATGTCTGGATGATTCCTTAGATCACTTCAGTTTTTATTAAAACAATCCTACCTTCTGAATTTCATCACTTGCTAACTAAGGTTGCCAACTCTGGGTTGGGAAATTCTTGGAGATTTGGAGGTGTAGCCTCAGGAGGGAAGAGTTTGGGAAGGGGAGGGACCTCAGTTGGGTATAATGCCACAGAGTCCACCCTCCAAAGCAGCCATTCTCTCCAGGTGAACTGAACTCTGTCGTCTACAGATCACTTGTAATTCCGGGAGATCTCCAGGCTCCACCTGGAAGTTGGCAACCCTCTATAAATGCTAACAGAGCCTCTGAAAAGCTCAGACTGGAACAGTGTCAGACTTGCTCTCACATGTTTGTATGGCAGTCCTAGAAGGATATGAGTACAGCCAGTGTAAGAATGCAGTCTATTTCTGAGCACAGAATCACTTGCATTGAGGCCAGAATCAGCAAGTCAAGAGAATCGACTGGAATGTTAGAATCATTGGTATAAGTCCCCAGGTGCTTTACAGTGATTTCCCAGCCTACAGCTCCTGTCACCTGCATACCACACTGAAGAAAAGATGCCAGTAACTGGTGCACAGTAACTGAGGTGTCCCTTTGGGCACTGTCTAGTCCCACACACTGTAGCCTCTTTCAGATCAGACTGCCTTCTCCTTTGGCTGCCTTTTAGGAGCAAATTACAATGCCAGAACTCCGGAGTTCTGTGTAGATAGGACCTTAGGATCATACCTATAAATGTGTGGGTAAGATATTGAGAACTAAAAGGAGCCATTTAATAATTTCCCAAGAAAATGAAAATATTAATCACCACCATCATCATAATTTTTTATTATGCCATTAATGTACTGTTCTCATAGATCTTTTGTGTAAACTTCCTGATGACCCAACAAAACTTCCATGTTGGCTTGATCATTTTTCATCAGTTTGATCATTTTTTCCCGGAAACAAAAAGACCGGTCACACGGCAAAGTTGCCGCGGGAGAGGCACAGATGGTGGGCGGATTATCCGGGCGCAATCGCACCCCAACATCTGGGAAGTGGCGCCGACAATGCACGTTAAAAAACTAGTACCTCCAAGGTACTAGTAAACGTTTGCCACGGGCTGCCTCCAGACACCAGTGGTGTGATCGCGCCAGCGCGTGGCATTCCCCTCCGGTCCCTTGGCGCTGAGGGAAGGACTCGTAGTGTGCCGCCAGCGCATCTGATCGCGTAATCGCGGATCAAACTGTGCCGGGGCAATTAGCCACGCCTCCCCCCCCCCCCCCCCCCCCGCGATATCCGACCTGTGTGACCGGGGCCATTAATTACTTTCTGGTAGCAAAGGTCTGCTGTGATGGTGAAGCAATGGACTTCTATTCCAAGAAGAATGCTATGTACAAAAGGGAGTCTGTACTGTGTGTATAAAAACGTCCGGTTTATGCATCTCTTTGCTCACTTCCTCTGATGGATCTAGATTCTACATGAACTTCTCACCCATTTGTGGTCTGGCACAATTTGTGCCAACAGGAGAGTGGAACAAAGGTTTAGAAGTATTTTTAGATCTGTGCCATATTAATGATCTACTTTAATCTGAACACATAAATACAGCTGTTGTTTATGTTCTTTTTCTTCTCAAGAAAATCTCCCAGAACACACAGCTTCTGAAAACTTGGGCCAGGAGACTTAGGGAGTTTCCATTATTATTCTCAACTTCCCCTCCCCCTGTTTTGGCCTCTAGAAACACACATTGTGTTGTTTTGACGCAAGCAATTTCAAGCAAATATTTTGCCACCATGAGGCAGTGCTGGGTCACAGAGGTCCTGAAGTCTAGGGCTCCAAGTATCTTACTCCAGTCCAGTAAACAATGGCTCTATAACTCATTAAAACTTCCTTTTGATTGCCTCTTCCTGTTTCTGATTGTTTTGGAGCAGCAGGGGTGGATTCTGTAACTCAACACACTTCTTTTTCCTGCAACAAAATTTAAAGTGCCTTTTGAGCAAAATGAGAGCTATGTGTTAAACAGGCTGTTGTCAAGAGACCACAGAAATTCAAATGAAAAGTGTAAATACAGATAGAGCTCTGGAGCTCTGAAAGGGAGCCAAGAATTTGAGACACAGCGATCAAGCCATGGCCCGTTATGTTCAAATAATAGTCAGCATCAGGATTTAGAGGGGTCTCCAGCATTTGTTACAGCTCTGGGTTTAGCTTTCTCTGTGCTGTATTTCCCCCTCAGTTCTTAGACTTAGCAGATACCAAGGAGAAGAGGGTTCCTATATCTTTTAAATAGCATATCAGCAGGGACTGCTTTTCTTACCACTATACAACAAGCTGCATCCCTCTTCCAAATAATTGCTGTACCTCTAGTTCCCCCTGGTTCCTCCATACCATGACAGTTCCTCTGTACCATGACAGTTCCTCTTCTCTGAAACATGAGCTCAGCAGTTCTGGTTTCTGTATGGGTCATGTTAACAATGCATCAATGATCCCACCTCTATAGGAGATATTGGCCTCTAAATAGCACGTTGGTTAAAATATTTTTTGTCTTTACAAAGTAATACATATAGACCAAGCTTCAACTAAAGTTGTCAGGAGTGCCAGTGTCCCTTTGTTTCCAGGGGGATTTAGCAAGAATCAATTTTAACTAGGTTGTGCTCATAGTCATATAAATGCATATTATTTTTTGTGATTGCAGTGTGGTCACTGCTATGGTAACCCTCGGTGTGCTTTGATCCTACAGGATGAAGCCAGAAACACTTGCTAATATTCACTGATGTGTTTTCCGTTTAGTGTCTTCACATACATCACAGCTTGCAAGGAATATTTTACATACGTTCAATTGGCATCAGGTATGTGTCTCTGGAGCGATTTAATGATATTGCTGAAAAAAAATAGCACTTGTGACTGAATATTTCATCTGACCACATGGTCATCTGACACTCAACATCCCCTCCCCCTCCATCCATCCTTTTCCCTCCCCCTCCCCCTCCATCCATCACATCTGCAGGACTGCC
The DNA here is from genome assembly GCF_001447785.1 of Gekko japonicus. NCBI lineage: Eukaryota > Metazoa > Chordata > Lepidosauria > Squamata > Gekkonidae > Gekko > Gekko japonicus. The sequence continues at coordinate 2,305,559 of NW_015175358.1, forward strand.
TTTCTCCCTATGTTCCTCCATGACAGCTTTGCTCATCTGAGCAGGGCCTTCTTCAGGTGCCTTACTGGATGGACCATCCAATAATCCAATACTCTCCAATAATCTCACTTGAGTCTCAGTGAGAAAGGTGGACTACAAATAATGTAAATCAATCAATGAGCAAACAAATAAAACTGAAATAAAAAAACTTGCAAAAACCTACCTCAAGATTTTAGAACGAAAAAAATCTTTAGCATACAAGCTCCAGATTTTGTAGCTTTAAGCTGTTGTTACATCTATTATGTAGGTTATAAATTTGAGTCTGCACTTGTTACAGTGTAGAAATTCTAGACATTTTAAAATAAGTGAATAAATTAATGAGAATGTACAGTGGTGGCTGAGAACTACCAGTAACTTCCCCCCATTCTCCTGAGCAAAGAAATTCCTTCTGTAACCAGAAAAGGATGTAATGATCTAAACTTATATTTATAGGACATGTTCAAAGCACTTCACATTCATTTGCTCAGAAAGCCTTACAACCTCCCTATAAGGCAGGCATCCCTATAAGCAGATGATGAGCTGAAAGGGCAGTTACATGTCTAAGGTCAGTTAAGTGTGGCTACGTTTGATATTATATGAACTTTGCAATGTATCACATTCTGTATGGATTCTTGTTATCAATTTAATAAAAACTGGGGAAACGGGAAAAAAGTTAAGTGTGGCTAAGTGAAGTGTGAATGGAGGACTTCCCAGATCTTCTAGACCAGTTCTCAGAGAATACAATACCACTTCAAATCTATGCCGATGTGTACAAAGCATATGAAAATCATGCTTTGGATTATATGTTTGATATGCGTGTGTGTTTGTGTGTGTGTGTGTATTCCTTTATCCACTGTCACTCACTATAATCATTAAATGATGAACACCCACAGAGTATACTAGTCCTCGGTGGGGGGAAATGATAGTGGCTTTTGTAAGAGAGAATGTATAGAAATAAGAAATTGGCCTTGGAAATGATAGGACAGATTATATTTCCCTCTGTACACTAGTGAAGCATAACCAGTTCAGCAATGTCTTTGTCACGCTGCTGGTATGCTTGGCATAACAATATAAAGGACCATGATACTTTACCTCTGGCCTCAGGATCCAAGAATAATTGACATTGCTATGCTGGGTAATAATATCAACCCTGCTCTTTACAGACACCTCCCATAAACCACCCATCCTGTTACTGAGGCAGAAGAGAATGAATGGGAGTATAAATTCATTCCAGAAGCCAGAGGGGGCGATTGACTCTACCCATGACCCCAAGACAAAGAAATTTGTGACTCTGCTGCCATAACGGAGTATCTTCTTCCATGGTGTAGCTCCAGCCAGTCTGGTGTAGTTACGCCAGGTGTGATCTGGTCCGAGCATATGCTGCTGTATTATCACCTTTCAGGTCAATGCCCCTATAATTGAATAATTCTGAGTGCCACATGGTTGCCCTCAGTTCATTGAATTAAAGTAACTTGGCCAGTTGATTGCCCAGTTGATTGATTATTGCATTTAAGGCAATGGTTCTGCTCTGCTCACGCTTGCACAATGCTCTCTGACAGTGTCTGCAAGATATTCCATACATCAGTAAAAACGCTGGAAATCCTTTTTTCATATCTATACGAATGAAAGCAAGCTTCCATCCAGGAATGAAAAATGCCTATTTTTCTTTAGCATCTTGTGTAAGAATGACTCATGTGTTTTGGTGAAACAGATTTTAAAAAGTAACCACAGAGGAGAGACTGCTGTTGCTTACTGTTAATTCAGGAACTGTCTGTCCCCTTGACACCGTGGAAAGAAAAAGCACAAGAGCTGAAATTCAAGGTAGAAATCATGGATTTCCCCATTTGCTACAGCTCTCCTACCTAGGGTTACCAGATCCAGGTTTGGAAACTCTGGGAAGGTTGAGTTTGAGGCTGGGGATGACAGGGATGTCAGTGGGGTACAATGCTGTAGAGTCCACCCTCCAAAGCAGCCACTTTATCCAAGGAAACTGATCTCTGTAGTCTGGAGATATGCTAAAATTCCAGGGGATCTCCAGGTCCCACCTGGAGACTGGCATCCCTACTCCTACCTGTTTGGATGCTCTGTTTTGATTGTTCTGAATGGTGCCTTGACTTTTTAAAAGATAGCACTGCACTTCCTAAATATCTTGGCAGCATACCCGGTTGTGTACAACGGTGGCCTTGTCAGCTGCAAGGTCCAGATGTGAAAGTCTAATACGGAGGACTTTTTTTTAAAAAGCCCTGCAATGTTTGTCTCACTTGCTAGTTTCCTGTTGGATTTGCCTCTCCTAGGACAACTCAGGATTTCATTATTATGGGACATGGCAAGAGTCTTCTACAGCAGGAAATAGACTCATTTGCACTATTTTTTCAAAAAAAGACAGAAGTGGATGTTTCTTGGAATTCACTCTGGTTATTTTTATTCTTTTTATTCTTTCTGCTCCTTTGAGACAGAAGGAATGCTTTATTTACCATTTATTAAGTGCACGGTTATCTCACCCTTTATCCAAAGAGCTCAGGAGGACAGGACAATGCTTTTCTCCCCTGTGCTGTTTTATCCTCACAATAATCCCATGAGGGGCAGTCAGCGTGAGAGAGCATGAGCAGCCCAAATTCATCCAGAAAGTTTCATGGCATGCAGGGATTTGAACCTAGGTCTCTTACACTAGTTCTCCAACTGAAGTAATTGCGCTTGATGGATTGGCTGCTTTAAACTAGAGAGATTGGATTTATACCCTGCCCTTCACTTGGAGTCTCAGAGCGGCTTACAAACTCCTTCCCCTTCCGCTCCACACAACAGACACCCTGTGAGGTAGGTGGGGCTGAGAGAGCTCTGAGAGAACTGTCCTTGAGAGAACAGCTCTGACAGAACTATGGCTTGCCCAAGGTCATCCAGCAGCTGCAGGTGGAGGAGTGGGGAATCAAACCCGATTCTCCCAGATTAGAGTCCGCGCTCCTAACTACTACACCAAACTATCTATCTAACAATACAGGTCAAGGCAGCATAGGGTTGGCAACTCCAGGTTGGGAAATTCATGGAGATTTGGGGGTGGAGCCTAGGGAGGGCAGAGGGGAGAGAGCTCAGCAGGGACATGATGCCCTATGGTCCACCCTTCAAAGCTGCCACTTCCTCTGTGGGGGACTGGTCTCTGTAGTCTGGAAATCAGTTGTCATTCCATGAGAACTTTAGGCCCTACCTGGTGGACAACAACCTTAAGGCAACAATATATGGTTCTTCCTCCCCCCTGCTCATGTTGTCCTTACAACAATTCTGTGAGGTAGGTAAGGCCAAGAGAAAGTTGCTGGCCCAATTCAGCTCATGAACGTGATGGCTGAGCAGGGATTTGAACTCAGGTCCTAGTCTGATGCTCTAACCACTATTTTACAGTCACTTTGAGTGTATTTGTGTGTCAAAAGATACATATGGGTGAAGGAGGAGGGTTTGCTGAGAGAAGAAGGTAGGTAAGATCCTCTTACATGAGCTCCTTCTGTTTATACAACCCTAGGATCCATCATCTTTCACATAGAATAGTCAGATTATGTTTAGGAACAAACTTCTGTCTGCTCAGTGTTGATAAGCTGTTTTATAATTTGTCCTAATTTATAGTTGTGTGAGGATAGCAATGCTAATTTTTAAAATAAAAACTATTCAGAGAGTCCAGGTGCACCCTGAAGATTAAATTATTGAACTAGTATGAGCTTTAGGTAAAGGTAAAGGTTCCCTTGCTCGAAAGCCAGTCGAATCCGACTCTAGGGTTGCGGTGCTCATCTCCGTTTCAAGGCCGAAGAGCCAGCGCTGTCCGAAGACGTTTCCGTGGTCATGTGGCTGGCATGACTAAACACCAAGGCGCACGGAGCTTTAGTTGGTGATTATTTTTTATCATCAAGTGCTGGAATGGAACTGTGCACAAAATCACTTGAACACTATTTCCAGAATTTTGTCATCGTCATTCAATAAAAATCATTTGGCCTCAAGGTATAACATTGGCTCTGTCATTTTCAGATTTAATACCTGCTTCTCTTTCCACCATATTCTGGGAACTTTCAAAGGAAAGCATCCACGTTCTCCTTAGCAACATTGGTTAATTGTAGTACTACCAGTATGACAGCTCTTTGAGGGCTGAGCTCTTTGAGGACAGCTCTTTGAGGGCTCTGTCATTTTCAGATTTAATACCTGCTTCTCTTTCCACCATATTCTGGGAACTTTCAAAGGAAAGCATCCACGTTCTCCTTAGCAACATTGGTTAATTGTAGTACTACCAGTATGACAGCTCTTTGAGGGCTGAGCTACATGTTACACATTTTGGTGGGTGAGATTTGTTTGTCCTACAATCACACAGCAGCTGTGGGGAATTTCTTTAAAAGTGCACAGGGGCCCGGTTGGGCTGGGGATGGTGGCATAGGGAGAGGAGAGACTGCTGGATCTACCCTGCACCATTTTCCAGAGTCAAAATGGCCCCAGGGGAGGACTTTCCCCTGCTTTGGAGTGACACATGCAGTATTCTATGCAACTGACTTCTGTGAAAGATGAGAGGCTGGATCCAGTGATCAGTCGGTGGACTGTGCAAACAGTCACAGACCTTTTTCCTCATTCTCCCCTCCCCAGCAGCCACTTCCGACCCCAGAAAGGGTTAATTCTGGGGCTGCTTTTAGGTGGATTAATAGCATTGTGGGCTATGAGGCTGTTGTGTGGAAGCAGAAGGAGATAAAAATCGCCTTTCTTGCCGTTCCCACAAGTGGAGCTCTACTGAGGGAAGAGGAAGAAAAGAACAATTTTCCCCCTCTTCCCCTGCCTCACTGTATTCTGCTGGCCTGCATAGGTCCCACAATCCCAGGAATCCAGTTTCCTGGGGTTGGAAATGGCTGGTGGAAGAAGGGGAAAAGAATAAACAGGGATGATCTGTTATCCTTGCACTGGATACAACCCATGGTGATTTGAAATATTCAACAAATACCACTGCAGTGTCTTTATTATTGATTGTCAATGCATGACTTATCTTTCTCACATTATTTGCACACTTTTGCTAGTTGGTTGCTGATACTTTTCCTGCTCCATCTCCCGACTTCATGTATTTTCATATAGTATCCAGCCTGGGCTTGGTCCTGCAACTGCCTTCGATAAGTGAGGAGGCTTCTCAAGTGGACAGAGCCTTACTCTTGCACTGGTTTTCTCTTGCAGAGCAGAGTCATCTAAACAAATAATATTCATGCTAGTTTCATTTTGTTTCAGTCCCTTTCCTAATAGTCCCTCACATGGTATTTACCCTTTTCGCTCCCACTGCCATACACTGAGTTGACATTTTCATTGAGCACTGAGAAATCGTAATCAGTGAAGTCAAAAGATAATAAAATGCAAGAGATACTATGACATTCATTTGAGTTTTTTGTAGAAATGTCACAGGCTGCATGTGTTGCATTTCATTGCCTTTTGATCCCATTGTTTATCACCTTTCAGAGGTCCTTTCTGCATTTGCCTGCCACTCCAGATTTTCTCAGTGTTCGATTCTAGGCAATTTATGTCTACGGCAAAACAGCATCCAAATAACCCAGTGCAACAGCCGGCTGAAACCAGGATGACCGCTGAAGGGAGGTGATGTAATGCAGAATGGGGAAAAACCCCAGAATAAAAAGAAGGTTGAACTTGATTTTAGTGCAGAATGGGAGGAAGAACCCTGGATTAAAAAGAAGGTTGAATTTGGTTTTAGTGCAGAATTGCTTGGAGGACACCGCAGTGAACATGGATTAAAAGGAGAGTGCAGAAAGGGCCATATACACACAACCATATTTGTACCCAGTGAGGATGCACTTCATGCATTAGATGAAGTGCATGAAATCTTAGGCCACAATAAGTCTTCAAGGTTCCTATAGGTTTTCTGATGCAACAGACTAGTAGCTTTACCTGACCCCACAATTTACCCTTGAAATAAACTAGGGTTTCCAGATGTCCTCTTTTTTAGAGGACATGTCCTCTTTTTTTGGTGTCTGTTGTCTTTTGGGCTCTTTTTAAAAAACGGATGAAAATGTCCTCTTTTTGGGTTAGAAAGTTAGGAATATTCCTAGTTAGTAGCAGTTATCATAGCTTAAATAGTAGGGGTATTTAAAATGAAATTTGTCATAGCGATCACTTGTTTGTAGTAGTCAGGAAATATGTCCTCTTTCTTGCTTTTCAAAATGTAGTAACCCTAAATAAACACTAATATAATCAGCCTCTATTTTTCCCCCTTCCAATTCGTAATCTTTATATTAGTCTTCCAATTTTTGTCACCCAGTCTTTCCCATTTTAACGGAAGTTTACCCATAAATTATGAGGAGCCAGTGCCTCCACCTGGAATCTACATCAGCTATAGGACAAGACCACTGTCATAAAAGATCTTCCTTGCAGCAGATGCAGAGTACAATTTTGCAGACATGTAAGAAAGAAGCCTTTGTCACAGCCTCAGTCACAGAAACCCTAAAAATAGCTGATGACTGTCTGGAAAGAGAAAATCTGTGTTTGTAATCACTAGTGCCATATAAACTTGGATGAATGCATGCTGTAAACCATGTTGTGACTATTCCAACCCAATGATAGCAGCCAAATTTTATTTTCAGGAGCCAGAATAAAGTGTAGACGCCATTGTATAGCAGGGAATTCCTTGGCATTGTGAGATTGGAGCCAATGCATTTGAACCAACCGCCTAAATGGAACTCTGTTAATTTCAGTCTCACAAACTGGCTCCACAAATCCAATTAAGACAAGGCTTGGATGGCATAGGAATTGTTCTGATTTTATTTATTGCCTTTTGCTAGCCAGGGACAGAAAGTATCGTTGCAAAAGAGAAAACATTAAAGACAGGATCCAGTCACTTTCTTTTTAAAGGGAGAATTTATCTGTATTGTGTGATGAAAATAATCAGATTATCTTAACATTTTGGTCCTTAGACCAACTTCTTGAGTTTCTTCTCTTTCTCCAGCACTACATTATGTTTTGCATCTATTCCCACAAATCATTAAACAATGAAACCGAAATCAGTATCTATGAGGCGTTTCACCCATTTTGTCATATGTATAATGAAATCAAGAAAATTGAGTGATAATCAATGGATGATAAAGCTGGGCAGGCTTTATCGCTTTGGAGAGCGGTTTGGGGCTTAAAGTGGGGAACTGAATTTGGCTGAATGCTGGCACCTTGCGCTCCAAGGTCTACTAAAAGGCTCTGATTCTGCTTTGGCCATATTTCGTTGAATACCAAGAGCCTTGGAAGGGGATAAGCAACCCCTTCCATATCACACACATCCATCAAGTTCAACAGGACTAGGAGCAGGGGTCATTTCCTGCAGGAGCGCACAGGAGCAGAGCTCCAGCAATAAAGAGATCAGGGGGCAGGCACATGCAACAAGCCCCACCCCCTGCTCCCAGCAGCCCTCAGTCAGAGCAAGAAGCAGCCAGGTAAGTTGCAGAGCCCCACTGGTCCAAAACAGTCCAGTGGCACCTTTAAGACCAAGTTTTATTCAGGTACAAGCTCTCCCTCTTCTGTGAGGACAGATCTGCACGTTCCCCCCGCCCCAATAGCTAGCAATCCAAAACAGTCCAGTGGAGCCTGAGTGGTGGGTGTTGCATTCTGACACACTTCCAGTGATGTCAGGGGGTGTGGCATATGCAAATGAGTTATGCTAATGAGTGCCTGCACCTCTTTTTCTACAAAATGACCCCTGACTAGGAGACAGGGAACCTGGTGTACGTTTCCCTAATCCTCTAGTAGGAAAGGCAATATATATATATATATAATAGAGGGAGGGAGCATGCATATGGGTGTCAGTCTGTCTATAGATTTATACAGATAGATAGATAGCAAGAAGAAGAAGAAGAAGAGATTGGATTTATACCCCGCCCTTCACTCGGAGTCTCAGAGCAGCTTACAAACTCCTTTCCCTTCCCCTCCCCACAACAGACACCCTGTGAGGTGGGTGGGGCTGAGAGAGCTCTGACAGAAACTGCTCTGTCAGGTACAGCTGTGCCAGAACTTGTGACTGACCCAAGGTCACATCAGCAGGTGCAAGTGGAGGAGTGGGGAATCAAACCCGGTTCTCCCAGATTAGAGTCCGCACACTTAACCACTACACCAAACTGGCTCAGCAAGGGTACCTCTACTGGAATTGCCAGGTCCAGGTTGGGAAATACCTGGAGATTTGGGGGGTGGAGTTTGAGGAGGGTGGGGTTTGCATTTTCTCCAAGTGAACTGATCTCTATCACCTGGAAATAGCTTGTAATCCTGCAGGAGATCTCCAGCCATCACCTGGCGGTTGGCGACCCTAACCTCTACTTCCTTGCTGGACTGAGGTGAAGGTCCGTTGTTGTTTTTTAAACAGATTTCTATACAGGAAGGGCTGCATCATATCTACCAAATTGTCTTCTGCAACAATGGGTGGTTAAAAATTATTCCCTCAGTATTAATTGGGGAAAAACCCAACCTCTTTCCCAGTATCACAGTGTTATGCACTTCTAACAAAGGTTAAAACAAAAATCCCAGACAGCAAGTTGTCCTGTGACCAAAAGACTTGTTGCCAGGTCCTGTGAGCATTGACATCCCCCTCCCCGTCCCTCTTCTAGGTTCCATCTGCCTGATTGATGATGTTGCATCTTCCACATTCTTTCTTCTACTCTGTATGGCCTGACTATACAAAGAGTACCTAAGATCAAAACATTAGGGATGGGAAGTCAACTATCATTCTATTTCATCATTTCATCCAATAGCTCAGGGTGACATATTTAGTTTGTTCCCCCTCCATTCTATTCTAACCCCAGTGCTGTCAGATAGGTCAGTCATTCTGCCTGACCTAAGATCACCCAATGATTTTTGTGACCGAGTCTGGATTTGGGCAAAGTTTGAGTCCAGTGGCACCAGGCCCATAGCTAGGAAATTTTTAGTGGGGGGGGGCTGGAAAAGTGCCCCCCCAAAAAAGCTCCACACATGTGCACTGATGTTACAAAAAGCACACTGACAGAAAATAAAATAAAAATAAAAAATGCTCACGTTGCTGCTGCCGCCAGCACTGAGATGCACCCCTCCGGTCTCCCTCCCTCCCTCTCTCTCTAGGCATGGATAAAGGGCACCTAGTTTACCTAGCTCTGTATTCAAATGGCCATGTGACACAGAGAGAAATTAAGTTGCTTTTAAATGTACAAGGCACACAGATTTAGTCACCTCCGCTTCTACAGAAAGAGGAGATTCCAGCCCTCTCTGGGCGCAGAGCCCTTGGAATCGGGCTAACAGGAAAAAGCAGGAGCGGGTGGGGGGTGGCGAAAACTGACCCGGGAAAGAAAAACAGAAGTGATTATCAGGGAGAGGCAGCCAGGCGATCGATTGGGGGGGTGAGGGGGCCGGGGAGAGGGAGGGGAAGCCAAGGATCGGGGGAGGGGCCCATAAAAACCAAGGGAGGTGGGCCTCAGGAGCCCCACAATAGCTACGGGCCTGAGTGGCACCTTTAAGACCAACAAAGTTTTATCCAAAGTGTAAGCTTTCGTGTGCAAATCACACTTCTTCAGACAAAAAAAATAATTGAACGTCAGTCTTCCTAGGGTCATTTTTCTGTGCACTACACCACACTGACTTTCTATAGCCCTTTTCAGATATTCTGTTTTGATGTTCCAAGACCACACAATGGGGGCACACTGCATGCAATCTGCCTGTTACCCATGGTCACCATTTTATGATAATGGGGCCAACATGTGCATATTCCATGTGCATACATCTTCAGTATGAGCAAATGCATTCCCTCAACAATCTGGAGTTCTGTTCAGGCATACCAAAGCTCTACATGCATGGAAAACACAGAGATCTGCCCCATTCATACAAAATGGTGACCATGTTTATCAGGAATAATGCATAATGCATGTGCCTGTTACTCACAGTTGGAACACTGAAGTCAAAGGTCTGAAAAGGCTTATGTATGTTCAGCTACTCAGCTCACTTTGGGAGTGAAACATGTATTTGCAAGGGTGGGGTAAAGCCAACACTCCTGTGAGCTTCCCATGTTACAGAGAGATGCATTTTTCTGTTTGCAGATATACCTATGTTTAGGAAAGCTGGCATGTTTGAAATGAACCCTGATGAACAGCACGGAACATATATTGCTGCAACAGCAATACTGTTGTACTGTACCTAGAGGATTGGTCTTGGACCCGTTGCTGTTTCAGGAGGTGCCAATCTGAGCCAATCTTTATTCTCCAAAAAGCAGCAAGCTTGTATAAACTGTAACTCAACCTTGATGGGGGATTTTCTTCTAGCATCCCATTTGGTAGATACATTGCATATGCTTCTAGCAGAGAAATGTGCTTGTAAAATAAAGGAAATAATTTCATGGATGTTTTAGTAAGGAAAAAACATTGGGATCCTTTGAAAAATCATTAAGCCATCAACTCCCTGGGCTATCTTTCCCTCCTGTTGTCATAATTTGTGATCCCCCCATCCAGAATTAGGGTGGGGGAGGTAAAACACTCATTTCCCTGTCTTGCGTAAAAGCCTGATATTTGTCCTTGCGCATCTTCGCACCACAAACAGCTTCATCTGATTATGCGGCTGCAATCCAAAGAATACTTTCCTAAGAATAATCTTCACTGAAGTAGTAGATCTGCTTGGGATTTAGCTCTGTGTCTTTTAGCTCCGACCCCATGGGAAAAGCAGCACTGGCATCCCAGGGCACATTTGGAGCTTATTTGAGTCTCTCCGCCAACCTAAGTCAGGTAACAGTTGAACTTTCCCCCTTTGCTACCTATTATGAAGTATTCAGGATTCAAAGCACTGCAGCTATCTATCTAGATACCCATTTTATCCCACCCTTCCTTCAAGGCTGTCAGGGGGATATACATAACTCTCCCCTCCTCCATTTAACCCCTGCAATAACCCCATGAGGTAGATTGGGTTTAGAGAATCACTGAACCATGGTCACCCAGGTGGGCAGTTGTGTTGGTCTGAAGCAGCACAACAAAGTTTGAGTCCAGTGGCACCTTTGAAACCAAAAAGGTTTTATTCCAAGTATGAGTGTACATGCACATTTCCTCTGATACATTGAAATGGAAGTTAACAGTCGGGGAGATCCGGTTCCGGTTCCACGAGAGAGGTTGTGTGTGGGGAGACCGCCTTGCACTACAATCAAACTTATAGCCTTTTTAGGTGTATTTCCACCACCTCAAGTGCTCTCATGAAGAGAGAGCCAAGGCAGGGAGATCGTCTCTAATTCCAGAAGGGCTTGCAAAACTCCTGGAAGAAGCAGAAATCTCTGAAGCAGGGGGCTATAGGAGGCTCGACATCCAGAACGCCGAGCAAAAGAGGAACCCAGCAAGAACCAATGGAGTCGAAGCGGAGAGAGAAAAGAAATAATACCAACAACATACCGAACCTAAATGTTTAAATATAATAACAGTTTAGTATATAATAATGCTTTAGTATTGCTACCTCATCAAAACTTAAAGTGTTAAAGGGTCAAAAGAGGGCTAGCTTAAAACAAGTTGAGCAGCAGAAAGAGGGAAGAAACTGGCTATTAGGCAGTTCAAATACTGATGTAATCGGAAAAGGCAAGAAAGGGTAGTAGAAATAGGAATAGAGTTTTAAAACCTTATTTCTGTGAATTAATCCTCATTATTTTCTAGCTCTCATTGAGGTGAAGGGGAAGGAGGAATACTGCTTTAAGAGAACCCGGGAGCCCACCCCTACAAACTCTGTGGCCCTAGTTAGGGGGAAATTGTGTGACTAGCACCACTTGTAAGCCGCTCTGAGACCCCCTGAGAAAGAGGGTTCAAGCGGGATATAAAGTCTAAAGTTAAATAAAAAAAATAAAAAAGAGGTGATAATGCAGTTTTGGGAGACGACGCATTCATGAGCACTCGAGAGCCAGTCAGAAGGAGCGACATCCGGGAGCTGGTGAGAAGGAAGGAGGAGACCCAGTGATGCGGTGATGGGACGATGCGAGAGGAGGAGACACAGCGGATCAGCAAGACAGCGATACACACAAAAGAAGCAAGGGGACTGGAAACGTTGTGGGACATGGAAGAAAGAAAGGTTC
>NW_015175358.1:2317641-2356861 GCF_001447785.1 Gekko japonicus
AAGAGAAGGTGAAAGGAGAAAAGGATAGGTTACAAAGAGTACATAGATAGAATGGTGGTTTGTGTGATAATAGGGAAATATATAGATACAGAGAGAGACGAGGCAGAAAGCAGTTAAATAGGATTATATAAACAAACTGGATAAGAACCAAGAAATAAGAAAACCCAATGGAAGGTAATAGACACACTATAGAATATAAAGTAAGTAAAGCAGAGTAAAATAAAATACATGAATAAATAGGAGGGAAGATATTGAAAATAGCATTAAGAATAACAAAAAACAAAGAATAATAACTACATTTATAAATAAAAATTAAAGCAGAAAATAAAAATTAAACAGGAAAAAATAAAAAAATAAATATATATATGGCAACTGGAGGTAGTGGTAGTGGAAGTAGGAAAGGCTCTATACTATCTCCAGGACAAATACAGCTAAAAATAAATACAATGAGTACCACACAGTTATTGCTTAAGGAACTAAAATCCATGATCCAAGATTGTGTATCGCAAGCAATGAAAAAAGAGATAGATCCTATTCATGAAAAAATAGATTCACTAACAGAGCATATTAAAACAGAAACAGAAGAAATAAAAAAACAAATAAGTGAAAATAGACAAGAAATGACAAAAATAACAAGTAAAAATTACGACGGAAAAAAAGATAAATGACCTGGAATACGAAGTACAAGAATTAAAGCTAAAAAATGAAAAAATAGAGGAAACACTGATAAACATAGAGATGGATAAAGCGGCATTAGTGTTGAGGTGTCAAAATATCCCTGAAAATATAGATAAAGATTTGAAGGAGTTAGTGGCAGAGAGCCTAGCAAAGCAAACGGATATAGGAACCAGAGAAGAGATATCAAACGAAATAGAAACAATATATCGTAGAAATTCGGCATATGCAAGAAAAAATAAAAAACCAAGAGAGACCCATATAAAATTCTATAAGAGAGAAATGAAAGCTAAAATACTTAAAGCCACCAATGAGAAGAAAATAATGATAAATGACGTTGAGATAAACTTTTTAAAAGAGATACCTTGGAGAGTTAGGGAGAGAAGGAGAGAATACGGTCTACTGACAAGTCTACTGAGAAAAAATGCAATCAGTTACCAATGGTTGATCCCAGAGGGTGTCCTGTTCACATATGGAAGCAGAAGACAAAAAATAGACTCTATATTTAAAAAAGATAATTTTCTGGAACAGTAAGGGGAGGAACTAGGATGGCGAAAGGAGCAAGAAGAAGAGGAAGAAGAAAAGGAGGAGGAAGAAGAGGAAGAGGAAGAAGGAAGGCCAGATACCAGAACAGAGGAAGACACACTCGATGGTGAACAGGAGAAGAGGAATGAAAAACCAGAGAAAAAGGGAAAGAAAGGAGCCAAGATAAACCCATCCCAAATACAAACCAGGTTCCAATATAGGAATAAATTTTGTAACTTTAAAATAAACAGGAACAATAACATGTCAGGATCTAGAAGTTTTAAAATTTTATCATTAAGAAGAAGAAGAAGAAGAGATTGGATTTATACCCCGCCCTTCACTACCCAAAGGTGTCTCAGAGCAGCTTACAAACTCCTTTCCCTTCCCCTCCCCACAACAGACACCCTGTGAGGTAGGTGGGGCTGAGAGAACTCTTGACAGAAACTGCTCTTTTTAAAGAACAGCTGTGCCAGAGTTATGGCTTGCCCAAGGTCATCCAGCCAGGTGCAAATGGAGGAGTGGGGAATCAAACCCGGTTCTCCCAGATTAGAGTCCGCGCACTGAACCACTACACCAAACTGGCTCTCATTAAATGTTAATGGGCTGAATAGCCCCCCAAAAAGATGGAGGATATTCCATCAAACCCACAAAATACAACCAGAAATCACATGTATACAGGAAACACACATAAAAAAGAGACAATAAATATTTAACCAGGAAAAAATTGGGTTGGGAATTCATAGCTTCTGATACAAAAAAAACCACGGAGTGGTAATATATGTAAAGGAGTCAGTCTCTCCTGAGCTACTTTATGCAGATGAGGAAGGTAAGATCATAGCAGTTAAAATAAGAAGACAAGGCAAAGAAAGTATAATAAATATAAATGCTAACCAAAGACAGGAACCCTTTTATAAAAAGCTATATGAGGTGCTAAATAAACTTGATGGACAGAACATATGCATTCTAGGAGACTTTAATGCAGTTTATGATATAAAAATAGACAGGAAATCTCAAAAGAAAAAGAGAAAGGGTCAAAAGTTGCCAAAAATATTTTTAGATACAGTAGAAGAGTATAACTTAATGGATGCATGGAGAACTAGAAATATGCTGACTAAGGACTACACTTTTTACTCTGCTAGACACAACTCATGGTCCAGGATAGATATGGTATGGGTGACATATGGATGGATGCAGGACTTGGTGGAGGCGGATATCCTACCAAAAACATTTGCAGACCATAATCCTATCCTACTCTCTCTTAAAGAGATATGGAAAAAACCCAGATGGAGGATGAATACAGGGCTTCTAAAAGATAAAGAATTTGTAAAAAATACTTAAATAGAAATTCAGGATTTTTAAAAAAGAAACATACAACCAGAAATACCTATAGAGACAGTATGGGAAACATTTAAAGCATATATAAGAGGGTGGTGCATAAACCAGGAAGCATGGAGAAAGAAGAAAAGAAAAGAAGCATATATGAAAATAACACAAAAAATCAAAGTGCAACAAGATAAACTTAAAAGAGATGGTAATATAGAAGGGAAAAATAGGTTAAAGCTGCTGCAACATGAAATGAATTTATTACTAGCACAGGAGATAGCAAAAAAAATAGAATATGCAAAGCGTTATTTTTTTGAAAATGCAAATAAACCAACAAGGTGGTTATCATATAGACTTAGGAAGGAAAGAGAGAAACACACTATTCTAGCACTAAGGAATGATAAGGGGAACGTAAAATACAGTATACATGAATTAAAAGGTATTGTAGAAAAATTCTATACGAACTTATACAAACAGGAAGACCAAGACAGGGAACAAATAAGGGAATATCTACAAAAAAGATGCTATAAAGAATTTGAGGAGAAGGATAGAGAGCTATTAAATGGAAAAATAACAATGTGCGAAGTAATGGAGGCAATAAAAAAACAGAAGAAGAAAAAGGCCCCAGGGCCAGATGGAATCCCAGCAGAACTGTATCAGGTCTTTGAAGAGCAGATCAGTCAACCGTTTAAAGAACTATTACAAAATATAGGAATTATAGGGAAATTACCAAACTCATGGTATCAAGCGGCAATAACTTTAATACACAAAACAGATACAGAGCCTACAGAAATTAAAAACTATAGACCAATATCACTCTTGAACATTGATTATAAAATATTTGCAAACATTCTGGCAACAAGGTTTAAAAAAGTACTAGCCCAGGTGATACACCAAGATCAAGCAGGCTTCCTACCAAAAAGACAGATAAAAAGTAACACGAGGACGATTATGAATGTTATAGAATACTACGAACAACATCCAAAAAAACAAATGGCTGTGATGTTTATGGACGCAGAAAAGGCCTTTGATAATTTGTCTTGGGAATTCGTACTCCAAAAATTAAATAGCTGGAGATGCGGACCATATTTTCTAGCAATGATTCGGGTGATATATAAAAGACAGTATGCCAACATAATTATAAATGGAGACACATCCTCTCAAATTGAGATACAGAAAGGAACGCATCGGGGTGCCCACTTTCACCTTTATTATTTATATTCGCACTAGAAACACTAAATAGTGAGATAAGAAGAGACAAAAAAATATTAGGGCTAAAAATTAAAGGGGAAGAATTTAAACTCCTAGCATTTGTGAATGACATCGTATTTATAATGGAAAACCCGATAATCTCAAGCCAATACGTACTAAACACTATACAGGAATTTGGAGTAAAAGCTGAATTAAAAATCAACCTGAAAGAAACTAAAATAATAACAAAAAATTGTACAGCTAAGGTAATACAGAAATCACATAAAGTAACAAACATAGAGATCGTGGGGAAAAAAATATCTAGGAATAATGTTATCTAATATAAACAGTACAATCCTTGAAGATAATTACTATAAACTACTAGAGGGAGTTAAGAAAGATCTTTCACGATGGAAAACTTTACAATTATCTTTAATGGGTAGAATAACCACTATAAAAATGATGATATTACCGAAATTTCTGTTTTTAGCCCAGAACGTACCCATATTAAAAGATTCTAAATTCTTTATAGAGATGGATAAAGAGATAAAAAATATTATTTGGCACCCCAAAAGAGTGAGAATTAGATGGAAATCACTTCAAAAGGGAAAAGAGAGAGGGGGATTTGGACTATCTAATTGAGGACTATATTATCAAGCTGCAGCATTAACTTGGATCAAAGATTGGCTAACCTTTGATAATGTTAGAATTCTAAATCTAGAAGGGCATGACCTGAATATGGGCTGGCATGCCTATATTTGGTATGGGAAAGATAAAATCAATTCAAATTTTAAACAACATATGATCAGAGGAGCATTATTATGGATATGGCATGAAATTAAAGAAAAATATTATAGGAAAACTACAAAATGGGTCTCACCTTTAGAAGCATATATAAAGCCATCTCTTATAAACCC
The DNA here is from genome assembly GCF_001447785.1 of Gekko japonicus. Lineage (NCBI taxonomy): Eukaryota > Metazoa > Chordata > Lepidosauria > Squamata > Gekkonidae > Gekko > Gekko japonicus. The sequence continues at coordinate 2,322,273 of NW_015175358.1, forward strand.
GTGTGATAGAGAAAATTATCAAACATTGTTAGAAGAGAAAAACAAACCAAAATCAGAAGAAACATTATTACAATTATACAAAATAAAATTAACCTGGTGGGAAGCCATGCAACTCAGATCTAGGCATGCTAAAGATATGGTAGTAGGATTCCAAGAAACATGAACACAATTAGATAAGATCTGGATATCCTCAAGTGACAAACTAATTCAGAGAGTATATGGTTTTTTGTTAGAAGAGTATTTACCAGATGAAATGGTTAGTTCAAATATGTTAGCATGGATAAAAGATTTAGGTCATACGATAGATATAGACCAATGGGCAAGTACATGAAAATCACTGAAGTATGTAAGAGCGATCAATTATAAAGAAAATATCTATAAGGTTTACCATCAATGGTATTGGTCTCCAGATAGGATAGCAAAATGCCACCTGTCAGTATCTAAAATATGTTGGAAATGTAAAAAAAAAAATAGGGACCTTTTTCCATATGTGGTGGTGATGTGAGAAAGCTAAGAGGTACTGGAAAATCATACAAAAACTTATTGTGGATATCATGAGGTTAAATTTGGTGCTAACCCCTGAAATAGCATTATTGGATATGATACCAGAGGATTATAAGCAAAATGAAAAATATGTATTAACATATATAATGACTACTGCAAGAATATTAATGGCCAGATATTGGAAACAGGATAGAGTCCCAACAAGAGAGGAAATACTAGCAAACTTGATGGAAGTAGCAGAAATGGACAAACTAACTTTGATTCTTCAAGGGAAAGATGAAAGTGTGTTTATTAAAAGATGGAAAAGATTGTATAACTGGATTTATAAAATATAGGAAATTTTGACTCAAATGTATAAAAGAATGAAAATATGTAAATGTCAAATAAGACTCAAAGAAATGGAAAGAGGAATATATGTAAATGGTAATTAAGTGGAAAAATGATAAATAAAATTATTAAAAAAGAAAAAGATGGTGAACAGCATATTAGCATACGACATAATGAAAATGTTTTAACAGATGTAAAGACCAAACAGGAACAACAAGCAAAGTTTATATGGTCACCATTTGTTTAGATTTAATTACGGGGGGCGGGGGGCTCAGTGGAGCAAATAAATATGTCAAAATAGGAGACTAATGTGTAACAGTATCCTTCTTAATTGTGGAGTGCTAAGAGTAAATGTTACCCACCCAGTGAGCTTCATAAGTGAAGAGGGCTTTAAACACAGGAACTAATTCAACACTGTAGCCACTACCACACAATGCCACGCATAAACAGGATAGCCAGCTTTCAAACTGGTCCCTACAGGTATTCTTTTAATACCAACAGCAATTAGCAGGTGATGTTCTAAAAACTTCCTGCCATTCCACACCCTGTTTTTACTCATTAAACCTCTGTTAAAGGGAGATGACTGGGTGTTTTTGCCTTGTCCAGTTGGCAACCTTACACACAAAGCTTACATTCATCATGCAACAGCAGTGTGAATGAGAACATTGGGTACCAAAGGATGGAATCCTACATGCACTTACTAGAGAGTAAGCATGACTGAGCTTGGTGTGGCTTCCTTCTGAGTAATTATACTCCACATTTCACTGCATGGTGATGGAAAGGAAAAACAAGGGCTGGCAAGACAGTCCTGTCGTAGAACCTCAGTTACCCCCATCCAACAACAACAAAAAACAGGAGTCTTATGGGACTGGAAAGATTAAACACAATTTCATTTCAGCATAAATTTTTGTGGACTAGAGCTCACGTCTTCCAATGCTATGAGGGGATTTCCCCACCATCCCAAACCAACAATTTCCTTCTCACTAAGATAAAAGGATCCAGATCTCAATTTCTGTGTCTGATTAAGGGAGTTTGGGCTTTCCAAAGCTTCTGCCCTGAAACTCTTATTGGTCTCTGAGGTGCTACTGGACTCGAATCCAACAGTGTCTTGTTGGACATATCTGGGTCATAAGCACTAGCAGGGCTTTTTTTGTAGAAAAAGCCCAGCAGGAACTCATTAGCATAATAGGTCATACCCAACAGCAGGAACTCATTAGCATATTAGGCCACACCCCTGACAGCACAGCTCATTCTCACACCCCCATGTTACCAAAAGTGTGGTCATCCAACCACACCCACCTTTTGCTTCTTATTCTCTTTACCTTGTTTGTTGTCAAAACCCAGGGCTTTTTGATTGGAGCAGGAACTCCTTTGTATATTAGGCCACCACCACCCTAATTGTAGCCAATCCTAATGAGTTTCTGCTGTTGGGTGTGGCCTATTATGTTAATGAGTTCCTGCTGGGTGTGGCCAACTTGGGAGCCAGCCGGAACTCTGTTCCTGTGCGTTCCTGCCCAAAAATAGCTCTGAGCACTAGGCCTGTTTTGGGCAAGATGGGTGTGTTTTGGCAAGATGCATTAGCAGAAGCATCAATGTATTAATTCACTTTTAAAATATAATTAGCTGGCCAGTCACAAATTCCAGATCTCCCAGAATAAAGCGACCAAACTCCACTGATGCTGCTATGGCTCCTACCACCATTGTTTAGGACAATCTCAGCTCCAACTCCTTCCCCAGGGCTTCCATTATCTGTGATATGATTCTAGTTGCTCCATTTCTTTTCAGCTAAAAGCATTAACTAATTAATCAGTGCAATTAACCTATTAGAGGCCCGATTACATATAAATAGTAACACACTATTGAGTGGGAGTAATCCATTAGCATTTCTCTGTTATCCCTGCAGAGATCTTGCAGGCTCCCCTGCTATCTCCCTTCTGTCTTATAGACAGTCTCTTCGGTGTGTTTGGCATCTGCTGCAAATAGCACAATAGTATTGGGGAAAGGCAGGCAGCAAGCAATGGGTGGAGATCACCAGCAAAACAATGGCCCCCATCACACTGGGGGAAGCTGCTGAAGTGAGGCTTTTTGAGCCGCATCAAAAGAGAAGCACGGCAGCAGGATCAGACATCCCCCGAGCTGCCGCGCAGTTGCTCCCCGGCATGATCAGATGCCGGGGGGAAGCCACAGATTGGTGAGTGAGGCGAGCCCGCTGCTCATGTGTGCACCTGCGCAGTTTGGCCGGGGACCTCGCATACTGCCGGAGACAGGTGCGCCGGCGATCACACAGCCGCCCCTGCTGCGGATTTTCAGGTAAGTAGTAGTGTTTTGTAGGGGGGGGGGGTTGATCCGCATCTTCGGCCGGAAGAGACGGATCGGGGATGGGTGTGCGCTGCTTCCCAGATGTTGCAGTGTGATCGTGCCCGCTTGATGCGCCCCCGATCCGTCCCTCTTGCGGATCAAAGCCTCCCGTGTGACGGGGCCAACTACTGTCTCACTTAGTTGTTCTTATGGGCCTCTTTTGCCTCACTTTCACCATGCATGTCTGTTAGGTGTTCTTTTTCATTCTGCATTTCATTTCCTCCCTTCAGTGCTCAGTTCGCTTTCCACTAGTTGTTTCCCCAAGTTTTGTGAGAGTGCTTTTGTGCTGGCTTTTCCCTTTGCTTCGCTTCCAAGCTAAAGGCAAGTCAAGAGCATACAGATTCCCTTGGATTCCCCCCTGCCCTGTCCCTGCCCCTCACAGGCCACTCCCCTGCCTATATTTTAATTGGTTTTTAAACAGCATGATAGGAGACCATCACTAATCTCATGCTGCTTGAAATAAAATGACTCCTTGCTGGGCTGCCCTCTCCTGCTGCCCGGTTTGAACAGGGCAGTATGGGAAGGCAGCACCAAGCTGTACCTGCCAGGAGCCATCAGCTCCCCACATGCACAGCAAGCCCAGCTGGGCTGCCCTCTCATGCTGCATGGTTCAAAGTGGGTAGCACAAGAAGGCAGCGGAGAGCTCAGGCTGCAGAATAAATACACCAGAGAAAAAGAGCGGTGTGTACTGCAGGCACATAATCCAAAGTCAAGCTCAGATTCTCTGCAGTTAGCTGTGCGTGCGTAATGGGCCATAGGCTCACAGGGTGTGTGTGTGTTAAGTGTCGTCAAGTTGCTTCCAACTTATGGCGGCCCTACGAATTAATGTCCTCCAAAATGGCATGTCATTAACAGCCATTCTCAGGTCTTGCAGACTGAGTGCCATGGCTTCCTTAATTGAGTCGATCCATCCCTTGTTGGGTTTTCCTCTTTCCTGCTGCCTTCAACTTTTCCTAAGATTATTGTCTTTTCCAGTGACTCTTGCCTTCTCATAATGTAACCATAGTACAATAGCCTCAGTTTAGTCATTTTAGTTTCTAGGAAAAATTCAAGCTAGATTTGTTCTAGAACCCACTGGTTTGTCTTTTTTGGCTGTCCACGGTATCCATAAAACTCTCCTCCAACATCACATTTCAAAGGAATCAACTCTCTTTCTGTCAACTTTCTTCATTGTCCAACTTTCACACCCATATGTAGTAACGGAATACTTTGGCATGAATTAACTTGATCTTGGTCACCAGCAAGACATCTTTATACTTAATAATCATTTCTAGCTCCTAAATTGCTACCATTCCCAGTCTCAATCTCCTTCTGATTTCTTGGGTGCAGTCTCCCTTTCAGTTGATGATGGAGCCAAGGAATAGAAAATCTTGAACAATTTCTTCACCATCAGCCTTAAAGTTGTGTAATTTCCCAGTAGTCATTACTTTTGTCTTCTTGATGTTCAACTGTAATCCTGCTTTGGCACTTTCTGCTTTAACCTTCATCAGTATACTGCAGGAACTCCCTCAGAATGTTAAACAGTTGTTTTCAGTGTTTATTTTTACTCCACTTTGCTGCAGAATGGGAGATGCAAAGTGGCTTACAACACTGTCATTCTCTCTTTCACTTTATCCTCATAACAACCACCCTGTTAGGTAGGTTAAACTGAGAGATAATAACTGGCCCAAGAATACCCAGCAGGCTTGCATGGCAGATGGGGGTTTCGAACCTGGTTCCCTGATCCTAGTACAACATTCTAACCACTACACTACACTGGCATTTTGGCAATTCCCATGATGCAAAGGCGGAGGTTCAAGAGGCCTATCTGAAGCTTGGTGACTGGTGGTACACGGGTTTATGACAGTGCTGCATCTCTCAGAGAGATCCATTTTACATGCTGCATACTTTGGTCTTTTTCTCAAACCAGTAGTTGACCAGAGTTCTTGTAAAATGTAGCAAATCTCAGTATTTTTTTTCATATTCTATGCAGCTAGTCAAAGTATGGGACACATATTTAGGGTTGCCAAATCAGTCTTCGCCGGGAGCGGGGGGGCTCCCGGCCGGCGTCGGGTGAGTGCGCGTGTGCAAAGCGCGCGCGCGCACCGCATGCACATCACCCAGAAGTGACGTAGGCACACTGGGCACGCTGGGGGCGGGGCCACGACAATACAAGGGAAAACCATAGAGTTTTCCCTTGTATGGCCGTGGCCCCGCCCCCAGCATGCCTGGCATGCCCACGTCACTTCCTAGTGACGTGCACGCCGGGGGCGGGGTTTTCTCCAAAGCGGGGTTTTCCCCGCCCCGATTTGGCAGCCGTACACATATTGTGGGAGCTTATAGATGGAATACTGGGGACAGGCCTGCCTGGTTGCAACCCAGAGATTCAATCTAGTACAAGAGGGACAAGCAACAGTTTCAGCATCTCCCACACATTTCTTGTTTGGCTTGTTTGCCTCTCCTCTATTCCCACTTGCTGTAGTGTAGTGAGCAAGCAGGAAGAGAGGAAACTAAATGACCTGGAAAGGATTGGGCAGGAGAAGCTGTAACAGATGCACTTCTGGCTTAATCAATGGTATTAGAGTGACAAAGTGAACCTCTGGATTGTGACCTGGGAACCTCAACCAAGAATGAGTGGTGTACACTGAGAGAGGTAAAAGGAAAAAATACAGTTTGTCACAGTCCCCAAGCCCCGGCACTGGCTGCCCTCCTGAAGCCGTTCCATCGGTCGCTGTGGTGCCAACTGGGGAGGGTACCCAGGGACGAGGGGAGCAGCTGGGGGTTGAAGCAGGAGCTTGAGGGGTCTCAGAATGATGGGCCACTGAGAGGGTTCCTTCACCACTCTCCCCGTCTCCGCTCAATGACTCCTGGTCGCATCAGCAACCTCCTGGGCTCTCTTCTCTCTCTGGGCGTCTTTCTCTGCCCTGTCAATATCAGCGGTGTCTCTCCTCCTTGACCCGCTCCCGGCTTCTTCCTTTTATTACTCCCCCCTTCCCTTTCCACACCTCCCCCTTGGTCCCGCCTCCCTTCAAAGCCCGGGATGTCGAGCCAGCTTCCTGCCCCTCACACCTAGGGCCTCGGGCCGTCCGCGTCTCCGGCCTCCCATCCTCCAAGCTCCTTCGGGGCCTCCGTGATCACCTCACTGCACCCTTGTCCGGCTGGGCTTTGGAGCATCAGGTAGGGGCGGGGTCACGCTTGGCCTGCTGCATGGCTTCGTGGCCGGCTCTGGCTTCCCACCAGCGCATCCTCTGGCCGCCACAGGACTGTGTCATCATTGTTCCTCGTTCCTCTGCTGCCGCTGGTGAGTTGGGTGTTGGGGTGCCTTGCGGGGTGACAGCTCTGCTGGTGGGGAGGGTTTGTCTTGTGGGCCACAGGGCAGAGCGAGGCACTTCGCCCCACGACACAGTTTAAATAAAACAAAGGATAAGCAGCTATATCTTGGGCCAGTCCTGGATCCCATGGCAAGCTCATCTGTATTACAGGCCATCAGCCCAAGGCCTTGCATGTCTAACAATACTCACACTTTATAACTGGAGAAAGGAAGAGATGGTGGGGGGCAGAGTCTCACTGGAATGGCATCCCCCAATGTCATGATGTTATTTCCGGCCATGTAACCAGAGGTGATATCACTACATTGGCAGCCGCTACAGCATTCAGTTGAAAAAGTTATAAGTGAATGCTGGAATGGCTGATGATGTGGTGACGTCACTTCCCATCACATGGCTGGAAATGACATCATGACAGTGGGGTATGCTGTTCTGCCCCCCACACTTTCCCCTCAGCTCTGCCAAAGTTAGGGAAGACAACGGGGGGGGGGAGTTCCCCCATTCCCACCTGGTAAATGGCAACCCTGTTCCCAAATTGCCTTCCTGAAGTGTTAATTCTTGAGGGGGAACAATAACAGATGATGAAAGGAAGACACTTTGGCACGTATGTTGATATGAAGTATGCAGCTGATATGAAAAAAAATACTGGGGGTATGTAATCAATAAGCGTCTTCTTCAGTCATAAATCCAGTTTTTCAGGTGTGTATTATGATGAGGGTATTTTGTGATTAAGGGAAATAGAGCTTCCTGAGTGTCAGACTAGATCTGGGAAGATCAGGGTTAAAAACCCACTCAGCCATGTAGGCAGACTTGAGGCAGTTAGTCTCTTATCACCTAATTTGCCTTGCAGGGTTGTTGTAAAGGAAAAGGAAATAATAATATGTACTGCCCTGAACTCCAGCTCTGATGTCCTGCTGACTGACTAATCTACAGCCCTGTTCTCACGAGGGGTTTGGGGTCGGGAGTGGGCCGGATTGGGGGCGCAGCAAACGGGCGCGATCCCACCGCAACATCTGGGAAGTGTTGCGGGCCCGTTCCCGATCCAGCCCTTCCCCCAACAGCCCCACAGCAAACATGAACCACCTACCTAGGGTCCCTGCCACACGGCAGGGAAAACACCGGTCAAAGTGCGGCTAATTAAAGCCGCACCAAAATAGAGACACTGCGGGTGGGATCCCACGGATCCCGTGAGCCGCGCGCCGTTGCTCCCCGGCACGATCAGATGCTGGGGAGGAAGAGATGAGTGGGAGGGGGAGGCTGCCGAACTGCGCATGTGTGAGCATGCATAGTTCGGCCAGGGGCTGGGGATGCGCCGGCGGCAAGACGCGCCGGCGATCCCACGGCCAGCCGTGATGCGGACCTACCGGATGAACCACCTAGGTGGGTGGCTCATGTTTGCTGCGGGGCTGTCGGGGGAAGGGCTGGATCGGGAACGGGCCCGCAACACTTCCCAGATGTTGCAGTGGGATCGCGCCCATTTGCTGTGCCCCCGATCCGGCCCACTCCCGACCCAAAACCCCTCGTGAGAACAGGGCCTAGGTGGTTCATCCGGTAGGTCCACATCATGGCTGGCCGTGGGATCGCCGGCGCATCCCCGGCCCCTGGACGAACTGTGCATGCTCACACATGCGCAGTTCGGCAGCCTCCCCCTCCCACTCATCTCTTCCTCCCCAGCATCTGATTGTGGCTCACGGGACCCATGGGATCCCGCCCGCAGCATCTCTATTTTGGTGCGACTCTAATTAGCCGCACTTTGACCGGTGTTTTCCCTGCCGTGTGGCAGGGACCTATGTTGGTTTGTTACTTTGACTGACATCCCAAATTTCACTTTAGCACCATGCATGCATACAACAGTCCTTTGCTGTTTGCTACCTTCTTTCTCCATATTTTGTCCAAAATTCATTGTGATTAAAGAGGATTTTGCAAAACCAATCATCCTTTCATGTCATCCCCTTGCAGCAACAGCCCAACAAATCCAAGTTGCCAGAAGCAGATGGACTTTTATTGGTAACTAAAGTTCAATTATACAATGATGAAAAGCAATTAGAAACCAGTTATCTGTCCACTTCTTCTGCCAGATTTCCTCCTACAGAGAAGAGAATTTGAGGGCAGCAATCAGTTCATTAGAGTACACAACTCTTGAAGTGGAAGGGTTTTCCTCATGTTTCTAAACACGCACACACACATACATGAAGCTGCCTCATACTGAATCAGACCATTGGCCATCAAGCTCAGTACTGTCTACTCAGACTGGTTGTTGCTCTCCACAGCCACAGCCTAAGGTCTTTCACATTACCTGCTTCTTGGCTCTTTTAACTGGAGAGGCCAGGGATTGAGCCTGTGACCTTCTGCATGCCAAGCAGATGCTCCATTAGTACCATGATCATTACCAGAGCCACTACTGTTCCCATTGTGGTGAAGCTCAAAGGAACAATTGTCTCCCGCTCCAACCAAAGAACTCTAGATATGACAAGGTTCTCTAAGCTAATACATATTCATTGACCCTGGATACTTCATCATCTTAAAAATAATAAATGATGCCCCCAGTATTGATGTTCTCAGTATTTCATATCTTCTGCAGTTAATTTGACATTTTGCCTTTTCTTTTTGAGACCAGGGAAATAAATTTCTCTTTGTCTTGAAGGAAGAGGGTCACCCTGATGATAATCTGCTGATTTATCTCTGTTTCAGAGCTCCCGTTTCAGAGATGCTGCTCCTCTTGTCTAGATACAAACTTTGTATCCTGTCATTGCCACTTCAGATTTTTTTCCACCTCAGCTCTATCAGAGTTTAGCAGTAATCCCCCCCTCATTTCTGCTAGTTTTAATGTAGAAGAAGAGAAGAAGAAGAGAAGAGATTGGATTTATACCCCGCCCTTCACTTGGAGTCTCAAAGCGCTTACAAACTCCTTTCCCTTCCCCTCCCCACAACAGACACCATGTGAGGTGGGTGGGGCTGAGAGAACTCTGACACAAACTGCTCTTTCAGGAACAGCTGTGCCAGAGCTTGTGACTGACCCAAGGTCACATCAGCAGGTGCAAGTGGAGGAATGGGGAATCAAACCCAGTTCTCCCAGATCAGAGTCCGCACACTTAACCACTACACCAAACTGCTGTAACCAATAAGCAACACCCTCAGGTCTGTCTCTTCAGAGATCTATCCGTACCGCAAGGATGGAATTTGGTGTATTCCGATAGAAGGTGGGAATTAACTGGGGACATCACATGTGTTGGTAGTTCCACTTAGAGCCTGTATCTGTGATCCTTCATTAAAAAAAAATTAAAAAAATTAACAAGTACAGAGAATAGGAAACTTCTCCACACATACCTTCCTTCATTCATAACAAAATCACTCATTTTGTTTAATCTGAAGATGTAATATTGACGAAGAACCATGCTGCCTAAATTTGATTGTTTTGATTTGATCCTCTTGCATTCTATTTGGAACCTAAGATTTCCCCTCACTGAATCTTAAACAGCATTATGCCATGTCCCTAGGTGCATAGGTTACAGTGAGTGCACCTTCATCCTGAAAGTACATTTGACAAAGTTTCTCATGATATCCTTGAGGATAAGCTAATTAAGTGTGGGCTGGATGGTGCAACCGTTGGATGGATTCATGGTTGGTTGAAAAATCGTACCCAATGAGTGCTCATAAATGGCTCTGCGTTTACGTGGAGGGAAGTCTCAAGTGGAGTGCCACAGGGCTCGGTCCTAGGCCCGGTGCTGTTCAATGTTTTTATAAATGACCTGGAGGAAGACATAGAGGGGTTGCTTATCAAATTTGCAGATGAGATGAAGCTAGGTGGGATTGCTAATTCTGAAGAAGACAGAGTCAGGATTCAAAATTATCTAGATAGACTGGAACAGTGGGCTGAGACAAATAAAATGAATTTCAATAGAGAGAAGTGCAAAGTCCTACACTTAGGTACAAAAAAATCAAAGGCACAGATATAGAATGGGAGGGACTTGGCTTGACAGCAGCACGTGTGAAAGGGTTGATCACAAGCTAACCGTGAGCCTGCAGTGCGATGTGGCTGTGAAGAAAGCTAATGCAGTCTTAGGATGCATTAATGGAAGCATTGTGTCCAGAACACGGGAGGTGGTAGTTCCGCTCTATTCTGCTATGGTCAGGCCTCACCTGGAGTACTGTGTCCAGTTTTGGGCACCACATTTTAGGAAGGATGTTGACAAGCTCAAGCGTGTCCAGAAGAGGGCAACCAGAATGGTGAGAGGGTTGGAATCCAAGTCTTACAAGGAAAGGCTGATAGAGGCCCCTGCCACACGGGGGGGGGGAGCATGGCCAAAGTGTGGCTTTTTAGAGCCGCACCAAAAGAGACACGCGGCGGCGCGCTTGCTGCGGCATTTCGGGTAAGTCCTGCTCTTTTGCAGGTTCTTTTTTGCTACGCATTTTCGGCCTGAAGGGCCAGATCGGGGACGGGTGCGCGCCGCTTCCCAGACGTTGCGGTGTGATCATGCCCGTTTGCTGCACCCCCGATCCGTCCCTCTTCCGGCCCTAAACCTCCCGTGTGACCGGGGCCAGAGTTGGGTATGTTTAGCCTGGGAAAGAGAAGGCTTAGAGGGGACATGATTGCAGTGTTCAAATATTTGAAGGGCTATCATGTAGAAGATGGAGCAGATCTTTTCTCTCTTGCTCCGGATTGCAAGACTAGATCTAATGGGTGGAAATTACAAGGGAGTCGTTACTGGCTAAATATCAGGAGAAACTTCCTAACTGTAAAAGTGGTTGAACAGTGAAACAGTCTGCCTCGGGAGGTGGTGAATGCTCCTTCACTGGACCTTTTCAAGTGGAGGCTGGACGACCATCTTTTGGGTATGTTGTAGGTATGTTGTAGGCTCCTGCAGAGTGCAGGGGGTTGGACTAGATGACCTGCAAGGTCCCTTCCAACTCTAACATTCTATGATTCTATGATATCTAGGTCTATTTATAAGAAAGAGTCAATCCGATATGTTCACTTTAGAAATAAAACCAAGAACCAGTACCTGGATAAACATGGGTTTTAATTCACGAGTTCAGCTGTACACATATATAACATAAGAATTACTCAATGCACATGCAAAGAAAAATCACAGATATGCTATACATGGATTGTACATGCATTCAGTGTAACGCATATACGTGGCTTCAGTGTTGGAAAAACAGAAATGAACTGTATGCGCAACAAAAAAAAACAACCCATGTGAATGCTCCAGTGAGGAGGAGTTTTTGCACATGCTGAACTTTGGAATCAATTAGCCTTATGCTTAATGTAGGCAGCATATCCTTCCTAACCTCCGTGGAGAGAATTACACCAGGATGCCAAGGCTGTGTCCCACACAGTCATTCTGTCCCTTTAACAATTTCCATCTCCTTCCTACCATGCTTATTATTTTGTTGTGTTGTAACAGCCCTGTTGCTGAGGTAAATTTCCATTCAGACTCTTTGCAGACTAGGCTGATCCTGAATTTATTTAAAGAGGTCTTCTGTCTCTTGAGCTGACAGTAAAAGTAATGAATTACTCTATCGGTGAATTAGAAAAAACAGCAGCTGTCCTCATTAAAAGTTAGTAAGATGAGGAGAGAGTGAAAATGGGCTTCTCAATGAGAACAAGAACATGTAAATGGGAAGTAGACAGGAAGTCTTATAAAACTGGGAGAAATTCTGAGTCATGGGGTTTAATGTGATTTAGAACGGGTACCTTATGAAAGACAGTTTCCACCATCCTTTGGAAGTTTTGGTAAGTTTCTCCCAGTTTACGTCTTAGTCATTTTCCTAACTGCACCCAGAACATAAGGAGAGGGAGCCTGGTTTGAGTTTGAAAATACAATACTGAGAGTGTCAACAGATCTTTTAGTCAATTTGTTTACTCAAGAATGCTATATGAAAGCTCTGTCTCTCGGAACTGGGACCAAAAATCTATCAATAATTATATTGTGATAAAATCCATATCAGCCCTGATTAATACCTGGATGGGAGACCACCAAGAAAGACCAGGGTTGCTATGCAGAGGCACTGGCAGGTGATGGCAAACCCCCTTAAAACCCTATAGGGTCACTATTAAGTTTGCTATGATTTGACAGCACTTTCCACCACCAAAATCCATATATATAGATGATTCCAGACTTTCTTTATAGAAAAATGCCCAGTTGCAGAGAAGTTCATTTTAGACTAGAGGGGAGGAGCTTACAGTGCTTTGTCATCATGCAATTTCCATACTGTCCAGTGCTAAATTATGAACAAGACCTTAGTATATATAGGCTATGCTAACCCAGAGCACATGGCTTTGACTACTGTTAGCCGGGTTGCCTCAAAATATTGATGATCTTTGGGGAATTATGGTATTACGCAAGGCAATAGGCAAATAAGGGAGCAAGCACCTATGTATACAGGGGTCCCGCTTCTTCAAGACGCACCAGAAATAGACTCAAAGGCTGGCTTCAGTATAAAATGGTTTCATTTACTGAAGATATCTCACAAGCATACAATAATTCAAACACACTCACAATTACACAGATCTAGGAAAATTAGAGAGAAAAGGATAGCACATTCGCATTAGCAGGATAATCGTTGAGGGATAATACTTTACCAGTCCTCGGCGGGATGAAGCGATCCTTAGGAAAAACAAGGGAGACTACGGGGTAATAGGGTCGTGTCCTGAACCAGCAGAGACATGTGGAGACTCTGGCTGCACAAACCAAGAGTCGTGGAGTTAGGGTGGGTGTAGAGGTCAGGAGAGATAGAGAGAGCACATGGCTAGGTGCCCCCTTTTATGAGGTGGCATGGGGGTGGGCTAGGCTGGCCACATCCCCTGGCACACCTCCTGCTGGTCCATCCCCAAAGCATGCTGATTGGACCTGGTTCAGGGGGAAGGGTCTAAGGGAGTGGACAATGTTGAGATCTTTCCAAAAACAATTTATTAAGATATAATATACGTTCAAACATACATCAAAGTTTATGTTAGACATCCTTTTTCCTCTTACCCCCACCCTTTCATGGCTTCCCACAGTGCTCCAACCTCCTGCCCATCTCTTAAATCTTTTACATATCTTCCTTTTTAAATATTCAAACTCTACAGGTAACACATTATTCAATTGTTATTCTTATACACTTATCCATTTTCTATTATACTTTATATTTCAATAGTTTTCAAAACAAAGCAAATTGCCCTTTACATCCCAATATTTTTCTAAATAGTCTCTAAAATCCTTCCAGTCAGTCTTCGAAAAATTCTTCTGCTTCCAAATTTTTAAGTTTCCTCGTCATTTTGTCCATTTCGACCATAAAAAGTAACTTCTTCATCCAGTCACCAATTTCAGGTATTTTGTCTTGTTTCCAATATTGAGCATATATCATTCTAGCTGTTGTAATCATATACCACATCAATGTCCTTTTTGCCACATTTACTTCTTCCATTTTAAGTCCCAAAAGCAAAATTTCTGGCTCTTTCTTAAAATTACACTTAACAATTTTCTCCACTTCTGCATGTATCTCAGTCCAAAATGTTTTTGCTTTCTCACACGTCCACCACATATGATAAAACGAGCCCTCTACTTTTTTACATTTCCAACATTTGTTTGACATATTGCTATTCATATTTGCAATCTTTTTCGGTGTCATATACCATCTATACATCATCTTAAAACAATTTTCTTTCAGGTTAATACATGTTGATATTTTCATTGCATTTTTCCATAAAAATTCCCATGATGACATCAATATTTCTTTATTCATATTAACCACCCTTTTTATCATTTGTTCCTTAACTGTCTCATCCTCTGTATACCATTTTAACAATATTTTATACATTTTAGAAATCAGCTTTTTGACAATGTTGAGATCTAGTAATTCTGGGCAGGGCAGTGGCACCTGGAGGGATGATGACTCATGTGGCAAGAGTCATTGTCATGGACATTCCTTGATTGTCTCATGGCTGTAGCTTCAGCTAGGTGAGGCTGGGTGGGGGAAGGGGAATGCTGCCTGCACATGCAAGGAAGAAGCTTCCCCATGGTGTTTGGATCTGCTACCTTGGTCTGGCTTTCATGTGGCTAGGGAGCTGGTTCATCTTACAGCAGGTAAGAGGGCAGGTAACCTCAGGAACCGTAGGCACATCATCTCACAGGAAGGCTTCCCTCTTCTGGGTGTGTGTCTGTAACTGGCATCACTTGGGTCACCACACAGTTCAGTCCCTTTTGCACACCACTTGCACAGTCTGGTTTTTATTACTTATGAACAATGTCCATAAGAGCGCTATAAGCACCTTGCAGGGCAACACTGCACTTTACAACGCTCAGGAACACCTTAAATGTGATGACATCATTTGTGTGGCTGAAATGGTTCACTGTATTCTGTAATATTCTCTGTATGTCCTTGGTCAACTGTGACCAATGGCATTTTATAAAATAATATGCACAAAGAGCAATGGCAGAACCTTTACTTTTATACTCACTTTGTTCTGTCAGGTTCTACAGGTTCCATTGTACCTGGGTTGTGGCAGTTTCCCAGTATTTGTGAAAGAAAAGGGTACAATTATTGGCAGAACCGGCCAGACATGAGATTGCCAGTTTAAGAGTGTTTAGAAAGCAGTCTAAGGCTGCAAACATATTAATTCTTACTTGGATTCAGCTTCCCGGTAAACATACAGTGAAGCTGCATGGCTGCAATCCTCTTTATACTTACGTGAAATCAATGGCACTTTGTAACTGTAGCTGGGACTAGCCTGTATGAAAATCGAAACCAGAGAAAAAGTACATTGATACTTGCATCCAAGTAACTGAAACTGGCTAAGAAAGATGTGATATGGAGAGAAATGTGATTGAATTTTCCCAGTGTCTTTTAAGGCTTAATTTTGGCTGTACACAGTCTTGATTTACAGTTGGACCATATAGGAAGGGGTGAAGGATTTTAACCTGTCCACCCCTGCATAGCTTTGCAAACCAAAACTGGTCTGTCCATGCAGTTCCAAAGGGGGGGGGGGACCAGCCAAAAGACCTGTGAGATTTTTCTTCCCCCTTTAAGGGCTGATTACAGCAGAGGGCAAGGAGTTTTTACTAGCAAAACCCTGTGCAGCAACCTAAAGTGCTCCTCCCCTCCTTGATGGGTCTAAATCTGAATTGTAATTTATAAGATTATCTGATGTAATTTGCATTTCAAAGATCAACAGTCCATCACGCCTATTTGATCATAAAGTGAAATAGCAGGGAAGGGTATGAAAACTGGAAGAAGCTTCGGACCAAGATTGTCGTACAGTGTGATTGGGAGGCTGGAAATAAAAAGGAGGTGAGACCCTCCAAGATGGCAGCTTCCTTCTTTTCCTTCTCACCCTATGCAGTTTTTATTGTTGTTGTTGTTCAGTTGCACAGTCAAGTCCAACTATTTGCAACCCTGTGGACCACATCATGCCAGGCCCTCCTGTCTTCCTCCATCCTCCGGAGTTTGCTCAGTTTCATGTTCATTGCATGGATAACACTGCCTAACCATCTTGTCCTTTGCTGTCCCCTTCTTCTTTGACCTTCAATCTTTCCCAGCATCAGGGTCTTCTCCAGTGAGTGCTCCCTTCTCATTTGGTGGCCAAAGTATTTGAGCTTCAGCGTCAGTTTATGGCCTTCCAGGGAACAGTCAGGGTTGATTTCTTTTAGGATTGACTGATCTGATCTCCTTGCAGTCCTGGGGACTTTCAAGAGTCTTCTCCAGTACCATAATTCGAAAACATCTATTCTTCAGTGCTTGGCCTTCCTTATGGTCCAACTCTCACAGCCATACATTACTACTGGTTTCCTTTGACCTTACGGACTTTTGTTGGCAGGGTGATGTCTCTACTTTTTATTATGCTGTCTAGGTTTGCCATAGCTTTCCTCATAAGGAGCAGGCGTCTTTTAATTTCATGGCTGCAGTCACCATCTGCAGTGATCTTGGATTCCAGGAATGTGAATTCTGTCACTGCTTCCATGACTTCCCCTTCTATTTGCCAAGGAGTGATGGGGCCGGATGCCATGATCTTAGTTTTTTTGATGTTGAGTTTCAAGTCAACTTTTGCACTCTCCTCTTTCACCCTCCGAAAGAGGTTCTTGAGGTCCTCTTCCCTTTCTGCC
Source organism: Gekko japonicus (assembly GCF_001447785.1). Classification (NCBI taxonomy): domain Eukaryota; kingdom Metazoa; phylum Chordata; class Lepidosauria; order Squamata; family Gekkonidae; genus Gekko; species Gekko japonicus. Next base: position 2,338,855 of record NW_015175358.1, read on the forward strand.
ATTAGAGTGGTATCATCTGCATATCTGAGGTTGTTGATGTTTTCCCCAGCAATCTTAATTCCAGTTTGTGATTCATCCAGGCTGGCAGTTCGCATGATGTACTCTGCATCTGAATTAAATAAGCAGGGGGTGACAATATATATATATCCTTGCTGTGCTCTTTTTCCGGTGCTAAACCAATCAGTTGTTCCATGTCCGGTTCTAACTGTCGTTTCTTGACCCTTATACAGGTTTCTCAGGAGACATGTGAGGTGGTCTGGTACTCCCATCTCTTTAAGGACTTGCCACAGTTTGTTGTGATCCACACAATCAAAGGCTTTAGGTCAATGAAGCAGAAGTAGATGTTTTTCTGGTACTCCCTTGCTTTCTCCATAATCCAGCATAATAACCCTATGCCATCTCCATTGCCAAATCCAGGTTTAGTGTCCTATAGTGGGACAGAAGAAGAAGAGATTGGATTTATACCCTGCCCTTCACTACCTGAAGGAGTCTCAGAGTGGCTTACAATCTCCTTTCCCTTCCCCTCCTCACAACAGGCAACCTGTGAGGTAGGTGGGGCTGAGAGAGCTCTCTCGAGAACTGCCTTTGAGAGAACAGCTGTGCCAGAGTTATGGCTTGTAACTGACCCAAGGTCACACCAGCAGCTGTATTTGGAGGAGTGGGGAATCAAACCCAGTTCTCCCAGATTAGAATCCATGCTCCTAACCACTACAGCAAACTGGCTGTCTGGAAGACTGATCTGGAACTGGATAGTAACTGTGCTTATTGAGATTCTCATGGCATCGTGCCAACTCTCCACAAGTGGATTGCTCCACTGGTGCTTTTAATTTTAAAAGGTTGTTTTCATGATTTTTATTTTTTAATGTTTTAGAATTACTTTTTGTGCTGTTATTATTGTTGTCATCCACTTTGGGTCCCAGTTGTCTGGGAGAAAGTTGGGCTTATACATTCTTCTTCTTTAAAACAACGTTTAAATAAATAAAATAAACATCTATTCAAGGATTACGTGGATTTCAGTTGTCCCTGCCTTATTGTAACCTTAATATTAATAGAGCCTGGACTGTAATGCTGCTGTAAACATCATTTTTTCATCCAAGAAGTAAACAGCCATGGGATCATTCAGCACTGGGAATGCCCTTGAGTGACTTAACCTTTGAGTTTTGTGTCCCTTTCTTACTGTGCCATTGGTACAAAAGCAGTCTAGCCAACTCTTCAGATGCCATATAATCTGTCTTGTCTGAGTCTGACCATGCAATGTTAAACAAGCTTTGACTTGCTCCAGAAAGATCTGTAGAGCCCACGGTTCCCAGGCGGAATCCATCTACATAATCTGCAATCTAAGCATTAAGTGTATACAAGCTGTCAGATGCCTTTAATGTTTTAAAGATTAATGTTCTCACAGAGTGTCTTTGGAGCACACTATAAAATCAGGTATTCAATGCAGTTGGCAACTAGTGTGTTGATGGCAGGCGCCTTCAGACTTCATGCAAAGGGAAGCCAAACTGGCAGTTTCATGTATCTTCAGTAACACAACCACAGCCTTGATCTTTAACATGGACGTGCCTCACGTCAAGAGAGTTAGAGCACACAAGGGGCGGGACCCCCAATACTCGCGGGGGGGGGAGGGAGCTCTGGCCTCCCAAGGGGGGGAGATCGAGCCAGGGGGGGGGAGAGGGTGGAGGCGACGGGGGGAACCGGCGGGATGGAGGGGAGCTTACCTCCTCCTGGTGCTTCCTCCTCTGATTACTGTGGAGCTCCCTCCCCCCTCCTCCCCTACTTTGTGAGCTGCTGGCATGAAAGTTGCGAGCAAGCCATTTGGCTGTTGCATAAATCAGTTTGTTCTGGAGCCCCGTCCTCCCTGAGCGAAGACAAAACTGTGGGAGCTAGAGGCTAAAAAACTGTCACCAACTCAGCTTAGAGGGAGCACTTGGGCCGAAGGGCGACGGTTCCCTCGGCAGGACCCAGGGAGACCTCGGGAGATGGCCGTCAGGTGCCGCCTCCTTCCCGGTTCCTGGCCAGGGAGCGTCGCCGGTCGTCCAGCTGGGGGATCGGTCGCCGCCACTGAGGCACTGCGCTCTTCGCGCCCCATCCTCCCTGCGCCCTTCCGGGCGTCGCTTCGTTTCTGTCTCTGGCTCCGTTCCTCACCAGCTCCCCACCAGAGGAGGAGCCTCGCAGAGAGGCAGCCCAGGCCGGCCCTCGAAGTCTGGCCCACTGCCCAAGAGAAGCGGGAGGCCGGCGCCCGGCCAGGCGCCTCCGGGAGAGGCAGAACCAGAGCGGCCAGTCCCGGGCGACGGAGAGCCGGAGACGGGAGGGGGGATTCCTGCAGCGGGTCCCTGCACAGGCCGGGCCAGGAGGCGCTTGCAAGCCTCGTCCTTTGCAAGGGGGAATCTCCCGTCGTTCCGGCGGATTCATTTTGTGGCGACTTTGATGGGTTTGACGCGTCTAAAATGCCGGCGAGGCACGGAGCGGTGCGAGGCGCGGAGCGGCAGGAGCCGCGGAGGGGCTCCCCCGGCCGGGCCTTCGATTGGCGGATTGGGGCCGGGGCAGGGTGCCCCGCCGGCCTCCCCCCGTGGCTCTCCCCCTGCTCCAGCTAGGCCCACGGCTTGCAGCCGCTGGGCCTCGCCAGCCTCCCCCCCGTTCTGAGGTGGCGGCAGCGAGGCCAGCTGCAGAGCGTTCCCTGCGCATGCGCAGGGGACGCTCTGTCAGTTTCTGGGGGATTTAAACATCCCCCCAATATTTTTTTTCAGGTTTCAGATTTTTGTGCACATGTGGGGACCGCCCCACGTGCGCACAAAACCTCTCCCTCCCCCCCAGGTCCCCCCGATGTGCGGATTTAAGCATCCGCACACCAGGGGGTGACTTGAGAATTAGATATATAGATTGTCTGGCTCAACACTGTATCTTCCATGGACTCATGCAGGGGGATTATAGTTGTGCTTACTCAGAAGTAAGACTAACAGAATCCAATAGGGTTTATTACCTACTAGTACTTGTTGATTTATTTCCTTCATTTTTAGCTTGGCTTCTCGCTGAGACTCAAGGACAATTACAAAATGTAAAAACAACAAAATCAGACAGCATAACCCTGACCTGGATAGCCCAGGTAAGCCCAGCCTCATCAGATCTCAGAAGCTAAGAAGGGCCAACCCTGACAAGTACTTGGATGGGAGAACTCCAAGGAATACCAGGATCGAGACACAGGGGCAGGCAATATCAAGCCACCTCTCTGAATGTCCAAGCCCCACTAGGGGTCACCAGACGTCAACCATGACTTCCAGGCATGCACGCACACACACACACATAAAAAAAAACATTCACAAAAGAAATCAGACAGCACAAAACAAACATCCAGTAAGTAAAGTGATAGGGCTAGAATTACAAAATGAGAACACAATGCAGACAAAAAAGTGCTTAAGATTGCACTAGAGTCTTTAGTGCATCCAAAACTTCAGTTTAAAATTGTGGTGCAAGACTTGTAAAACTGCTAATGGTTGGCATACACGGTTACAGGGTGAAGTACTCTGATTGAATTCAGATGTCCCAATCAGCTATAATTTATAAATCATGGTTTGATCAAACTCTTGTTAGTTATGCTGTCTGAATGCAGATGGTCCAAATTGGCACCAAATTCGGATTTCAGTCCAGGCTTTGTATCTGGTTTGTTCACCATAGTTTGTGCTAATTGTGCTTTGTTATCTGAATTCACAAACCTGTTTGTTGATTTGCACAGCTTCTTGAAGCTGCATGGGCACAGAGAGGGCTGCACAGAAAGGATGTCTTCCTTGCTGGGAAGAGGGAGAGAGGCAAGAAAAATACAAACTGGTGTTCATAGAGAAACTGGGATTTGTTCCTTGCATCCAATAGACTACCCATGCTCTGCGGCGTGAACAGTTTAAACAAACTACAATTTATTGTGTTGTCTGAATGCAGCCCCTGTTGATGCTCTTCCAAAGCCTGTGAGGTGGGTCACATAGATCGAATTGACAATTGACAATACCAAACCATTCTTAACAACCTTTGTTGCCCCCTTGTGAATGTTTGTGATCTGCCAGCTCAGTTCTAATGAGGGAGTTTGCTGTCACAGTCTCCCAAATTAGTGCAACTTTTGGGAAAGACTGCAGGCTTCCTTGTGAAAAATCCCATCCTAAAAGCTAGCCACAGGCCACAAATGATTTTTAAAAAATTCCTTCACTAGCCCCTTTCTTGAAAACACAGCTTAGTGCCCACCACGGTGTGCACAAAAAATATGAGGGCAGGAGGAAGCCATGCAGTTTAAGACCCCAGCAGCAATAACTGTGGTGCCTTTCTCATTTCCAAGATCTGAATCAATCTGCATTTGGTCACATCCCTAACTGCTTTATGAGGCATCTCAAGCTGTGTAAACAGTAATGCAATAATGGCAGATCACAATGCACTTATCACAGCCGATGACGAATAGCCTACCAGCCAAGCAATATGCTCTCTCTAAACGATATAATGCTTCTTGCCGACAGGAATATTAATCACCTTGGGAACTGACAGGATCTGATGGAGCAGACTGTTATTAATACTATCTCCCCTGGAAGCATTTGCAATGGTAATAGTGATTTTAATAATGTGGAGACAAAATAAGCTGGGTTGGTCCTTTTCCTAGCAAATGGGGATTGTGAGAGAGGAAATACATAAATACAACGATTCATTCACAGAGGGGATGGTCTGGGTGTCATTCTTCAGGCATTTCTGGGGTGGGGGAGGAGGAGGGCAGATTTTGTTCTCAAGGCCGTCACTGTTCCATCAATCGTCAAAATCATGTTAAAAGTATAATTCAGTTATCATCCACACATTGCTGTCCAAGGACTGAATGTATTACAGAGACTTGGTATACAAATTCTGCCTTGGGCAATTTTCTATTATTTTATTATTCTAATCTTCCCGGTTCCCAGGGAACTCTGAGAGCAAATTTATCAAAGGCAGATGAATATTAATGGCACCTTGAAACCCGCTTGCCATCCCTGGAGGCCTAATAAAGAAACATGAATATATGCCACAGGTCAGTGCAGAGTCTTAGGAACTGGCCATTGCAACTTCTTCTTCTTCACCATCATCATCATCATCATCATCATCACCGTTTCATTTGTTTGATGACACAGATACAAGGGCTTTAAGAGACACATAATTGTGATGACCTGAAGAGACTGAGGCATGTCATGACTTTGTGAACTAATTAATGAACTCTACCATGAGGAGGGGATGGGAATGTTTCATTGGGCATCTCATGGATCGATATCCTAGGAGAAGTGGTTCTGATTTTGCTTACAATGTCCCTTTTATGGGCATTACCAGTGCCAACAGTGCATTGGTCCAGTTATTATTTCCGCAAAGTAAACAGTCTTGCTCTGAAGGAGGAAACTTCTTCTAGAGCAAGACTTCTGCCTCTGGAACATGATTCCTCATTTGCGTGTGTGTAAATTACCATTAAGTCACATGGGGTTTTCAAGGCAAGTGATCAAGCAGAGTTGGTTTGCCATTCCCTTCCTCTGCAAAGTCTTCCTTGGTGGTCTCCCATCCACAAACCAACCCAGCTTAGCTTCTGAGATATGATGAGATCAGGTTATACTATACCATTCCACATCCCCCTCCTCATTTAGCAGAAGTGAATTTGTTCCCTGAGCAATGTCACATTTCCACAGATTACAGTTTTAATATCTGTCGGGTTATGAAAATTGTCTGGCTAATTAGCTCCCTTGCTTTGGCACAAGAATGTAAAGTAGATTCTTGAATTTGTCCATTCAATTCAAACCATGCTGTTTTGAATGGGTTCTTTTACAGCATGGGACAAATCACTGACTGTGGAGCATGTCTGAATCACATAAACTGTCTTATCCTGAGTCAGACCATGGATCTATCAGTGCTAGTATTATCTGCTCTGACTGCTCTCCAGGGTCTCAGGCAGAGGTCTTTCACATCACTTACCAACTGGTCCTTTTAACTGAAGGCACTGAGGATGGAACCTGGGACATTCTGCATGCAAAGCAGAAGCTCTGTAGCTGAGCCATGACTTCTCCTTCAAAAAGAAAAACTGGGTTGAGGATAGATATATCCACAAACATCTGTGTTTCTCTATTTTAATATTAAAAATGGATCTTTTTGTCTTGTTCTCTGGACTTTTTTTCTTTAACATTCTTACATCCTCTTTTGGAACAAATCCTTTGGAACAGAAGTATCCTGCTTTGCTTGTTGACGTGTCACTGTAAAATGCTAATTTCTTGGTGAAATGCAGCCACTAGCCAGTTACTCCCAAAACACCATTAAATAATGTAACCACCTGTTTTAACGTAATAGTATAGTAACTTAGTTCAGAACAATTACTTTAAAACTCACTGTTTGAATTAACAGAAGTGAATATATAAAACTATTCCCAATGATGAATCCATTTAGGGGAAGAGTAGCAATTTAAAATCTGCTTAAAACTCATGATTTTAATCTTTGATTAGCAAATGTAGGCATTCATTCAAGGAATCGATTAATTCAAGTTTTAATCACAATTTTAGTATTCTTCATGTGGATTGATCACAGTTTTGAAAATTCTAATCACTTTAGCTTCTCTAACACATTCAGATTGCAAAATTGCTCCAGGAAGCCCTAAATCTTGAAATCTCTTGGGAGAAAAGACAGAAAAATATGGAAGCCTGAGATACAAATAGGGTTCCCCCTTTGTTCCTTTATGTATATCCACGAAGAAGAATTCCTGGATTAAAACAAGATTCCTGTGTAATTGTTAAGGCATTTACACTGTCTCTTTCATCACCATCATATAATTTAAGCACATATAAAATACACCAGCTTAGTTACAAAGGGGTGTGGTAAGATTCTTCTTTAGTCATTTCTTTGTCAAGACTCTCAAAGAGATTCCAAGAAATTGTTGTTCCTCTTGTCTTGTCAAGCAGGATTATCACCACCTAGATCAAATGTTTTAGTTCTCTTCAATATCACTTCCATCACTGGCATGTTCTAACTCTACACTCAGCGTGTGGTCCTATGCCTATTAAGCAGCCTTTGTTTTCGAGCGGCTTCTTTGTTGAACTGTATCCCAGACATACAACTATCTTGGAAATTCCAAACTACAAACAGAGCTGAAATATGTTTTGGGGAAAATTCCCCTTCATTTCCCCCCTTTATATTACAGAGGACTTAATTTTGAAATCCAATATTGAAATTTAAGCCTGAACGCAATTTTATGTCTTGTTATCAATCACAATGGATTAGAAATTGGCCCATTTCACTAGGGTTGCCAGGTCCCCTCATCACGCTGGTGGGGGGATTTTGGGGTTTTCCAGGATGCCTCCAACATGATGACATCACCCGGAAGTGATGTTGTCACATTGGGAACGTTGCATGGTGATGCTTTGCTTTGAGGGCAAAACTCTATGGTAAAGCTGGCTTCAAACCATAGAGTTTTGCCTTCAAACCAGAGTGTCACTGTGTGATGCCCCCAACATGATGACATCACTTCCAGTTGATGTCACTGCATCTGGGACATCCCACAGTAACATCACTGTTTGGGGGCAGGGTTTCCCTACCAGCCAGCTGGCCAGCAGCAAGCAGAAGCCACCCAAACTGGGGGAACCCTCATCAGGACCTAGGGACTGGCAACCCTACATTTCACTGATTCATACTTTATCGCTTTATCAATTTTTATTCCATCATTTATCCAAGGACCTCAGAACAGCATACATAGTTCTCCCTCTCCATTTTATTTTCACAATCACAACTCTCTGAGGTAGGAAACTCTCTGTCCTACACTTCTCCCTTTACAACCCCCTTCAGCAGCTGTGGTCATCACCTCATGGTGTATGTCACGACAGAGCCAGGGGGCCAGGAAAAGAGGGAGAGTCAAAAGGCAAGTCCAAGAGTCAGCCAGAGGTATCAACAAGAGTCCAAGCAAACAGTTCCAAATACACAAAGCCAAGCTGTCGTCAAACATTACCAATAGTCAGAGTCCAGTATTGGAGTCAAAAAGCATAGCCAGAGGTCAGGAGCTAGAGGGATTGCCAAAACACGGACCGGATTCAGGAACCTGGAGATCAGTCAAGAGCCAAAATAGAGCTAGAGGTGCAAAGCTTTCTGGTCCACGGACGAGTTTGCCAGCACAGTTTGCTTGCAGTCAGCGGTCTCTTCAAATAGTGTGCTGGCTCGTTATCTTGTTAACATTCCTTTGCGAAGTCCTTGCTTCTGTCAGTAATCAGGGCTTAACGATCATCATCCACGCAAGCGTGCCTCCTTTCGCCTGATTGCCAGATCCCTGCGTCTCTGGTTTCTCAGCTAGTCCACAGGTGGCGGTGAGTCAGATAGCGAGCTGCTAGGGCCAGGTATTGCCTGATCAGCTTCAGGTGCCAGCTGTCCTGTAGTTTGGTGTTCATCCTCCCCAGCCCTTAGGTTTGATGAGGACTTTTGTGCTTCTGAGGTTATTAAAGGTGCAGAGTCCTCATTTTCCAGGCTCCCAGGTGCAGGGTCGGGGACAGACATGACAGTGTACTGATGGTGCCAGGCCCTGGGGTCACATGTTTGGCATCTACCAGGGCAAGGGCTTTTTTCAATTGTATCTCCACCCTGGTGAAATGCCCTCTCAGTTGAGACCAGGGCCCTGTGGGACCTTCCTTGGTTCTGCAGGGCCTGTAAGGCTGAGTTTTTCCAGCAGGCCTTTCCCAGTTATGTGTATTTTGCGGGTTTAATGCTGAATCCACCACTATTAGTTGGAAATTATTTGCTTTTTATATTCCGTATTTTATACTGTTTTAACTATATTTATTACCTCTGCTTTTATACTGTTGTGAACCACTCTGAGCCCCACTTTGTGGGGGAGGGGTGGTACATAAATTGAAATAATAAATACATAAATACACCTGAAGTATCGGCAGACAATGGATACCTTCTGTGTTAAACCCAAATGAAAATACTGCACCTCACTTTCCTACAATTGGCTTCTCTCTGATCTTCTGCTGGGAGCCACCCTGCTGACAGATCAATGTTCAGAGTCTCAACATTAGTTTTGCCACACATCTTCCTTTAGAAATGTTTATGTACTTTTTGAATAATAGTGATAACTGCTAGAAATCCACAGGCAGCGCGCTTCAGAACTGGTGGCTGCTGTCACCTCTCAGCAAATTAGTTACAGATAATTTACCAGCACTTAAAAGCTACAAAAGGGACCCATGCATGGTAGAATTAAGTCAGAAATCGATACTTGCATGCTATGCTGTCATTGTGCTCACCTAATTGTAAATATTCAGTCATCTGAATTCCTTTAACTCACAAAGTTCAGACATGGTGAGCAGGGGTGTATTTTTATACAGTCTCTTAACGTAGTATTACACAGATGCAGACAGTGCTGTATAGTTGAGGCATTTTAGTTTTTCAGTGTTCTATCATAAAACCTGACAATTCTATTAATCATAACATTGACAATTTATCTGAAATGTGCCTAAAGATAATCTCAGTAATTGGGCTAAATTTAAATTTTATAGAAGTTTTAAAAATGTGCCGTCATCTTGAAGGTTCACAAGTTCACAATTCTTTTTTTTTTTTTGGCATACCTAAAAGGCCTTTGATTTCTCTTTTTCCAGTTACAATCTGTCAAAAATGTGGACTGCACTTGCCTTCACTGGTTTGGTTAAAGTTCCTTTCCATGTATTAAATGTCTTGATTCTTCCTTTTAAACCCAAGGCCGTGGATTTTAGAAAATAAGGAATGCATATTTAGATTTTCTTAGGCTACTCTGTTCCCAAAGATTTCATTTTACTATGGTTATTCCCACAACTGCCCGATTACATTACTATAGGGTTGTGACTGTACTATTTGTGAATTTTTTTAGAAACCAGAGGGTTAGGAGCGGTGGGAGCGGTGGCGCAGGCAATAAAACGCCTGCTGTAACATCAGTAACAGCCATTAAGGCTGTTCGAGACCCACCGCGGCCGGGGTGAGCTCCCGGCCCTAGTCCCAGCTCCCGCCCACCCAGCGGTTCGAAAGCGTAGTCACAAGTAGATAAATTGGTACCTGCCCTTAGGTGGCGGGGGGTACCCTCCTCCTTGCGGGGGGGGATGCAGCAGGAGCAGCAGCTGCGGCGGAGTGATTGGCGAGCGGCCCTGGCAACCCAGTGAGCGTGATGGACGTCGAGCAGCAGAGTCCGGGCGGAAACTGCATCATGGAGGCATGGTGACGCGGTGGCGCGGCGCAGCAGAGCCATTAGGACATGAGCCGAAACTGCGGCTGGCGCGTGGCCATGTGCCAGGATGAAAGTCCACCGGAGGGAGTCGCTATCAAAGACCTGCTCCAGAAAGGCACCAGGACGTGGAAAAGCCGAGAACTACAACACCTGAAGCCCACTGAAGAAAGAGCTGAACAATAGCAACAGAGCCCTGCTGCCTGGGTGCCGGTAGGCAGTCACTTCCCCATATAATGTGGACCTAGATAGGTAATTAAATTGTATGTAAACTGCTCAGAGACCCTTCGGGGTTAGAGCGGTATAAAAGTTGAAAGTTAAATTTAAAAAATAAATAAAATAGATTCAGCACAGCATTTCTGTGGGTGAAAGGATTTCTACCCATGTAGCGTGATTTTCTCAGCTCCTCCTCTCCTGCGGCAGCCTAAATGCCCTATGAAATCCAGTTTAGATGGATTCCCCTGTAGCTCTTTACAGACCAGTTTGCTTTCCACTATCCTGAATAGTTTGGTATCATGAGAAAATCTGGCTACCACACAACTCACCCCCAGTTCCAAATGACTGAATTTGCTGCGTATTTCTAGGTATCACAGAAGCATTGTCTTTTTTTTTTTTTCTTGGATTCTCTACACAATGTTATTAATTTTGAATTTTGATTGTCAGTTCTCAGGTTTCAACCAAAGAGTTTCATCTTTCCAGTAGCTACCTAGAACATATGTCCTAAAGTTCTGAAATTGATGATGCAGTAATTTTATCATTGAAAGATAAAAGGAAACAGGCTTTGCTTTGTACACGTCTTCAGGCATAAGCCTGTTCAGAGTATGATGCAGATGTTCTCATGCAAAACAGATTTCCTGATTGTCAGTTAGTTGTCCAATCTACCATTCCCCTTCGCCTCTCTGCAGAGATAAGTAAAACATTCACAAGTCTCTCATTCTTTATCCGAGCGTTGGGGGGGGGGGGGAGGCCAGAGTGACAAGTTCAAACAGGAAATGTAAAAGCAGCAAACTTGGCAGAAAATGAGCACATTTTCCTTACTGATCTGTTGTAATGCATTTCCCCCACTACCTGTTAAACACAATTGCCTCATTCAGACTTTCTGTCTTCTGAATGAGAGATGCAGTTTAATTAGCACCCCCCAACAGGGCTCCTTGTAAATTATGTGTTGGCACTGGAACATGCACAGGATGGCATCCATGATACAATGAACTGGAAACCCGACCACCACCAATCTTTAACACAGATAGAGCTGAAGAAGACTAAGAGCCAAACTACACATAATGGCAGCCATGGGTCCAACCCGTGGCCACCAACACCATTGTAATGGAAAATGTAGCCATCTGATTTACGCGCGCCCCACCACCACCACACACACACTGTTTTGGCAATTGAAAATGTCCTGGGGGGTGGAAACAAGATCTCCTGGTGCTGATGCAGCACTGGCCCAATCAGAATAGGGCCCTCACAACAGTTTTTAAATGGCTCAATTTCCCTTTAAACTGGTGTCAGCATCCATGGGGCTTAACAGATATATCGGCCCTCAGTGGATCAATAGGATAGTTGTATCTTACAGTACTCCTGGTGAGTAATTGTTGAACTCCCTTTTTCAGAGGCAAAATACCTCTGAGTGCCAGTTGCTGGGGGGCAGTAACAGGGGGAGAGGTTGGCTTCCATAACTTGCTTTTAGGCTTTCAAGGAGCATCTGTTTAGATGGTGAGAGGGTTGGAATCCAAGTCTTATGAAGAAAGGCTGAAAGAGTTGAATATGTTTAGCCTGGGAAAGAGAAGGCTTAGAGGGGACATGATTGCAGTCTTCAAGTATTTGAAGGGCTGTCATGTAGAAGATGGAGCAGATCTATTCTCTCTTGATCCGGATTGCAAGACTAGATCTAGTAATGGGTGGAAATTACAAGGGAGTCGTTACCGGCTAAATATCAGGAGAAACTTCCTAACTGTAGGAGTGGTTGAGCAGTGGAACAGTCTGCCTCGGGAGGTGGTGGATGCTCCTTCGCTAGACGTTTTCAAGCGAAGGCTGGACGACCATGTTTCGGGTATGTTGTAGGTATGTAAGGCTATCTTTCAGTATACTCCTGCAGAGTGCAGGGGGTTGGACAAGATGACCTGCAAGGTCCCTTCCAACTCTAACATTCTATTATTCTAAAAGAAGATGCTGGATTAGACAGACCATTGGTTATAAGAGCATAAGAGCCCTATGGATCAGATGAGTCGTCTAGCATCCTATTTCACTCAGTGGAGCACATGCTGATTCCAGGATGGGTGTAGAATACCAGTGTAGGGATTCCAGCTGGGTCCAAGACTGAGGGATATATTTCTTGAGGGGGAACCTTGATGATCTGTCAATGTTTATATCCTCTATGGTTTATGTTAAATGAGATCTTAAATGGAGTGCCCAGCCCCCAAAAAATTTCAGCATCATTCTGCTTGGAATAATCTATATAGACTCTATTCTGTTCTTCACATTTTCCCTTGGAATCAACAGTTTTTCACCATTTTTGATCATTGACCACACTGAAATTGGGAATGTCGAGCTGAAATTCTCAGAACTCTGTGATGGCTCCAATTTTCATGCATTTGTCACTCTCACTGGGCATCCCATCCTTTCTTCTTCATTCATTCATTTGCCAGCAGCATGTTGCAGGACCACCATCTCTTCATTACGCCAGGTGTAAGGCAATGGCAAGCATCTGGCCAATTAATCCCAACGTTGACTTAAACGCTGGTTGTAATAATGTTGACAGTTGTTTCTGGTTTATCAGTTTTATGAGGCTGTCAGTGTTTATTTGTGAACCCCAAATTATAAAGCCCCCTATTTAATATGCCAACTAATCATTGCAAGTGTTACCAAAGGAGGGGAAAAATAAAATCAAGATGATGGTGATTTTTATTGCCTCCTATGTCACTTGGGTGGTGAACATAAATCACCCCAAATAAAGGCTTTAATTCCACCTTCGTGCACCCAGAAGTTTATTGCCAATGGTTAAGCTTTGCAAAAGTGCTGCTGTATTTCAGAGCCAGCTGTAAGGAGGAAGTGCTGAGTGCAGGCGGTTTGCAAGGAGTGATAATAGGATAATAAATTACAGCAAGGTAGGGACAAACTCTTAGCTCCCTTGACTTAGCATTCTTATTTATGCAGCGACAATATCTTAATATACACAGTAATAACTTTTGATAATCCCAAGCTACCATTGCAGTGTCAACACAGTATACACGTGAAAAACATGAGTAATGAGGCACTGACCAGGCAAGCTGCAAAGCTCCTTGTATTTTATGCTTCTCCACCGAGGCTTCATTGGATTATACAGGTTGAGCAGGTGGCCTAAGCATGACAAATAGGAAAAGCTACTGTCTAGCCACAATGCCAGCAGCAATTTTGCCCTCAGAACCTATTACACAGCCTTATTGAATCCCATGGCTTTCCACTAGGGTCAAGTTCATATTGTCATAGCATGCATTTCCCTCCCACTGAAAGCCTTCTTCTTCTGCAACTGCACCACCTGGACCATCATAAGCACGCCTCATTTTTGTGCCAAGGAAGCATTCCCCCCACAACTTTTGTTTAATCATTTACTCCATTAAGGGAAAGTTTAAAACTTTGCTCATTGGAGTGGTAGGATAAAAGTATGCTCCACCCGCATCTTATACAATTAAATTTCAAACAGAATCGTAGAGATGGAAGGGACCTCCAGGGTCATCTAGTCCAACCCCCTACACAATACAGGAAATTCACAAATACCGCCCCTCATACACACCCAAGTGACCACTATTCCATGCCCAGAAGATGACAAAAAACCTCCAGAATTGCTTCCTGACCCCAAAGTGGCAATCAGCATTTCCCTGGGCATGTAAAAAAGGACCACAAGAACTAAGCACTGAGACAACCCTTCCTGCCCTCCCTCTCATGATCTGCCTAAATTCCCAGAATCAGCATTGCTGTCAGATGGCCATCTAGCCTCTGTTTGAAACCCTCCAAAGAAGGAGAGCCCACCACCTCCCAAGGAAGCCTGTTCTACTGAGGAACCGCTCAGTAGTGCTTGTTTCTGTTTCCAGTTTACAATTTAGAATTCTTCCACTCTGGCCAGAATTTAGCCACAGTTTTCTGCTTGTTGGCAGGACTCTGCACCAAAGGAGAAGCAAGTTGTTGCCAAGAGGTGCAATAATTCCTTAGGGCAATCCCAGGGTGTAGACTTTCCAATTTCCGGGGGGGGGGCTGGGGCTGGGCCAGAGGCATTGCTTTGCTAGGAGCAAGGGTGGCTCCCGGGGGAGGCTGAGCACCTTCCTGAAAATTTCGGCGGGGGCTGACGCCCCGCCGCCCCCACAAAGATTACGCCTATGCAATCTCTATCTGCTTTTGCCTCACATCTCATTGTATCTGAAGCTAGGAAGCCACAACTAAAAAAAGAAATGAATATTTTTTTACTCAGTGGCTGCAATATCCGGTGATATTTGCAACTGTAAAACAAACATAACCAATTGAGTACCCATGGACAGAACCATCATGCTACTTTTTTCATTGAAGAGTTACTTCTCTGTAACAGTATGAACAGAGATCAAGCTTCTCAGCATTCCTTAGCTACTACAAACAGTGAAACTCTAAGAACACTTTCCTGGGAGTTAGCCCCACTGTGTAGACTTTAGTAGGATTCCAAGTAGACCTGCTTATGATTCCTCTATAAGTCTGTTCCGAGGAAGGTTATCTGTGCCACCCAGGTTTTCAGTCAGCAACGGTTCAAGAAGAGAAGCCTTTATCATTGGCTGGGTATCTCAAAGAGTCCAACTATTCCACCAGCATCTAGAAGATGAAGGTGAAAGTGGCAGGCTAATATGTGGGACACTTGATTTGCCATCCCTACCAATGGACCATTCCAGCTTCTCAAACGTCCCGCCAAATCCCAACAGATGCTGAAGCATTTTATGAAGCTTCTCTTGTCCTGTATTACAACAGAACTTGATCTGTGCATCTCAGCAACTCGTTTCAATTTTTAAAATATAATGGATTTGAATTCTAAGCCACCTTTGGAGCCAAATCAGCTGAAAAGTGGGACATGAGATAGCCTTCACTGTTATCTTTCTCCTGTGTTATCTGGCTATGGTGATCCAAGCACTGATCGCACCCAGATTAGATACTATATGTGGGGCTGCCATTGAAAACTGTCCGGAAAACTTCAGATGCTCAAAAATGTGGAGGCCAGGCTATTGTCAGAAGCTGGATATAGGAATCAGAACACACTTTGCCGAGAGATCTGTCCTGCCTGCCCATATGTCTCCAAGCATGACTGATGTTCCTCAGGAGCAGTATTTCAGGGGGCATTTGGAGCTGCAGTGGAAGGGGAAAAGTAAGAAAGTCCATCAGTCCATGGATATGATCCACTGGATCCAGGGCCGGCCCCAGCTTATTTTACACTCTAGGCAGGATCCCTTCTGGCACCCCCCATGCACCGCCCCCCTCCCCCATGCACCGCCCCCCTCCACTGCCCCCTCACAATGCCACTAGCTCAGAAATGCCAGTAGCTCCTGTGCCCAGGTGCCTTGCAAATGCGGAGTGCTCAGAGGAGAGCCCCCTGGGGGCTGGCGAGAGAGGGCTCCCTGCAGAGTAACTCCAATAATAAAATGTAAATATCTCAGCGGGGCGGGTGCACCTGTAGGTGTAGTGGGCGAGGAAGAGGGCCAGGAGGATGTGGTTGGGCCAGCGGTGGAGCTGGGCGCCGTCGCTGCGGAGGACGAGGAGGAGTGAACCTAACCCCACCCCCGCCTTCTGGGTCCTGGCGGCAGTCAGCGGTCACCTGGTCAGGGAGAGGGCTTTCGGCGGGTGCTGTTTGGCACCCCTAAGGGCTGGTGCGCTCTAGGTGAACGCCTAGTTCGCCTAGTGAGCGAGCCGGCCCTGATTGGATCTAAGCCAGAGAAAAAAGTTTTCCCTATCCACTTTCTCCAACTAGTGCATAATTTTAATCTGCCACATCCTCCTTTGGTTCTCTTATTTCATGTCCTATCCACTGTAATGTCAAAGGTTTAATCCATTTCTATCTTAGCTTGTTATACCAGGGACATTAAAATAAAATGTGACTTACAGATTCAAAACAGATAATTGTGATCCTCAGTACCAGCGCCCCAAACTTTGTCTCCCAAAAGTGTGCCTCTACAAAATACTTTGATGTCGGTTGTATCATTGTCCAAATATTTAGGCATATTGTTTTTTATTGTTCCCTTTTGATCATCTTGTGCCTTGCCCTTTATTAATTGATCTCTGTTTTAGTCTTTCTCATTTGCAGGTGTGAAATCTTGTCACTGTGTTTGAGAAGGATGAAGGTCAGCACAATGTGAGTGCTCTCTAATGAAAGCGGCAGGTTTAGTAATCAGAGCAAGTAGCACTTTGCTGTTGGATCTATGCTGACTTCAGGGTCTGTAGTATCTTTTCCCCCCTTGATATATGGATGCATTTATGCTACTGAATAGTCAGTGCCACAAAAGATAGCAACCAGGTTTCAGGAATTTGACCATGAGGCTTGAAAGAAGATTGACATGTTTTAATGACATTTCTGACAATCTGAACAATATGTGGGGCCATACTGTACTGATATCAGTAATAACTAAGTGCCTAACAATTGAAAAACGTGTTCTTCCTAGTGTCCATTGGTGCACAATTAGAGGCTGACACTGCCGGAGTTGTTAGAATTGCATCCACTTAGATCATACTGTCCAGTATTGTTGATTTGGGCCTTCCTCTAAGGAGCTCAATGTAGCATACATTGTTCTACCTCATTTTATCCTCACAATAACCCTGTGAGACTTGGTTAGGTTGAGAAACAATGACTGTGCCAGTGAGCTGTGTGGGCATTTAAACCCAGATATCCTCAGAGAGTTTCATGTTTGAATAGCACTTTAAACACAGATCTACCCATTCCTAGTCCAACATGAAGAAGAAGAGCTGGGTTTTATACCAGGCTTTTCTCGATCCTAAAGAGTCTCGGCTTCCAGTTTATGGCGACATGCTGGCGGATGCCTCTCCCAGACCTCCCAGGGATGTGATCTGCACACCAGCAGATAGGGGGGGCGGGTCGCCACACCCCCCCCCGGAGCCTTAGCAAAAGGCTCCTAGCCATGGGGCTTTTGAGGGGTGACCTCTTCGCCAGTGTGATGCTGGGGAATTGAGGCGCTCCTCCGCCCTGACAGTCCTGCCACTGAGTGTCCATATGGAACTAGAGCCGCTGACTGGGACAAACGTCAGAGATCGAGCGTTTTGAACGTGTGCTGATCAAGGTCGTATGACCAACAATGATCAAAAGCGAATACGAGAATTTAAAAAGAAAGCTACCCTCTGGGAACGGCAAGAAAAGCGAGCAGGGGAGGGGCCCCTCCCATGCGCATGAACTAAACAACAAAATACTAAGGGGGGAGCAGAAGAAAAAGCATTGAAATCTGTTTTGAGAGACTTACCAGAGCACGGATAAGCGTATGGGCGTATTTCAGAGACTTTAGCAAGTTTTCATAAAAGTAAACAATCCATAAAGATGGCGGGGAAGAGGGCAGAGAAAGACAAACCAGCAAAAGTGAAACCAGCGGGGAACATGAGCCCTCGACCGAAAGAGGTCACTGAGTTCTCCAAAATGTTGACAGATTCCTTGCGCCCTCTGCTGGACCAGATGACTAATATCATACAACAGCTGACAACTCTAAACCAGAATCTTGCAACTCAGCAGCTCCAACTGACTGAGCCTTTAAAAATAACGGAGCAAACGGCTGAGAAGGTGAAGAAAATGGACGCCAACACTAAAAAAGTCAAGAAAATGGTGGA
>NW_015175358.1:2357026-2362974 GCF_001447785.1 Gekko japonicus
CCATTTGAAATAAGGCAAAAGAGGAAGAAATATAAAGATTTAATTCTTTTTCTACAAACAAACAGCATTGCCTACAGATGGTTAATTCCAGAATGTGTCATTTTCAAACTACACGATAAAAAAGAAAAGATTGACTCTGTTTCCAAAGCACGTGAGTTCCTGAGAGTGCAGCTGGGAGAGACAGCCGAGGTCGAGAAGGAAGAAGTTCACAGCAAATCCAGTGGTGAATTGGACTTGGTGTCTTCCGACGAGGACTCTCTTTCTGATAAGGGGGCAGCTGCCCCCAAACGTACATATAAATTGAGGATTAGAAAAGACAAGACAAAATGAAGGCTGAAGGACTCTGAATTGTGCCTTAAAATTTTAGTTTTATTATGGGATGCTCTGGGGGTTCTCTTAAACAGTTAAATCAATGGATAAAAAGATAAATAATTTAGCATAACCAACTACGTTCAAAGTAATACTAGCAATTTAAGATTAACATTTATATAAGCTGTTGTTATGATCTCCTATACTTGGGGTTTTAATTATTCATGGTTTTCTTTCCTTTCTCCCTAGATGTAGTTACCCCTTCCCAATTTTTCATTGTAGTTTGTAGTCTATTAAAAAATGCAATAAAAAATCCCCTCCGGGGGGCCAAAAAAAAAAAAAGGAGTCTCATAGTAGTTTACAATCTCCTTCCCTTCCTCTCCCCACAACAGGGACCTTGTGGGGCTGAGAGAGCTCTGAGAGAACAGCTCAGAGAGAACTGTGACCGGCCCAAGGTCACCCAGCAGGCTTCATGTGGAGGAGTGGGGAATAAAACCTGGTTCTCCAGATTACAGTCCACCATATTGGTTCTCTTACAGATAGGTTCTCAAAGACAGACACAAATTTTGGAACTGGAACCTAAATATATGTGGAGCTCCACTGGTTGGGGATCCCTCAGGAACACTGTGGGATGTGGCAAAGGAAGTTGCAGTTTGGAGACAGAATCCATATAAATCATGGCTCTGTCTCACTTTAAACCAACCATAAGCTTAGAGACTGATACTCCACTCTTCCATTTCAGTTAGACATGGCATGCTTTTTTAATTCCTGATGTAATCTTTTAACAGTGTTCCATTCTTGTTAAGTCCTCATACTGTTGTCTCTCTAAGTGCACTGAGAGGACCTCCTAAATATTACTATTTGTTATTATCCTTATTACTGCTACTATTATTAATAGGTCTGTGTCCTACTGCATCCATCAGGGTGGCATATGTGAGGTTATCCCATTTTATCTCTGCAGAAACCCTGTGATGTGAATTAGACCGACTGTAAGAGGTAGAGGGAGGGAGAGAGAAAGAGCATGTGAGATATACTTGCCCAAGGCCACCCAGCAAGCTTTATGGACTTGAATGCTGACCTCCAAGTCCAACGTTCACTTTCTCTATTTCCAGATGGGTTCTGTCCATTATCTTAGGTTGCTGCTTATTTACCTGATTCTAATGCTTGCAGTAGTTAAATGATTGAAAAGGGACACACCCAGTGCTATACCTGAGCAGCACCACAAAACATGACAGTGCGCTGGCACTAAAGGGAGATCCAATGGCAAAAATGTGGAGAATTCATTTGCTCCCCAGGGCATCTTCCTGAAAGCACGTGAAAAATCTTAGCAGCTAATAATGCAAAAAGCTCAGAGCTATTCCTCATCCAATCTCAACATCTTCCAAAAGGATCATTTAATAAAGACACTTTACAAAAGAGCATCTGCTACGTGATGTATCTTCAATAAAGTCAGCTATAATTCAGGCTGCAAATGTTGCTTTTCCTTGACTGGGAAGGCTGTTAGGGAACTAGACAGTAGCATAAATCCTGCTATCGTTTTGCATAGCAGGGCAAATGAATTCCTCTTGCTTTAGAAATTAGCTAGAGAAGGTAGGTATCAGTAATTGATATTTATTTACCAAGGCCCCCCCCCCCCGGAATGTATACTGCGTAATGGCTATGCAAATCTCACACTTAGGAATGACAATTACATTTCATAATTACTCATTGACCTCATTTGTATACACAGAGGCCTTCTGTAGTAGATTTCCTCCCCTCTTAAGACTAAAACAAAATTTGCATCTGCTAATGATATTACACCTTGGGCTTCAACCGTGTATGATGATGATGTTGATATGGAAGAAGAGGGAAGAATTAGTATGGAAGTGTGATAACAAGAATGGATAATGACTAACAACTGTCCTTTGGGAGATAGTACTAGTTGTGGCATTATGGGAATGATTCATATAGATACTATAAGTTAGCAACTGAAGAATGTTTGAAACAAAACATTGATAAACAACATTTACAGAGAAAAATGCAGAAATTGGTAGAAGAAACTCAAGCAATGTGGTACATATATAGTTAAACAACTTACACATTTCAGTGCATAGATGAGTTGGAAAAGAATTGGTCCCTAGTTTGAAGAAACCTTACTTGAATTTCTCATTTCCCCCACTCATAATGTTATTTCAAAACTCTAAACTCAGTGATGGAAGTTTTTACCAGCACAATGGATCTGCTAGTTACTGTTTACTTTCCCAAGTGCTTTGACTGAAAACTATGATTATGAGGAAGATCCTTATCCTGTTGTAAGTATAGCACTTACTGCTAAGAATGTCCTTTGTTGCCAGCCATATCCAAAACAATAATAATATGAATATACTGATTTGTGCTCTTTCATAGTTCCCGTTCAACTCAGTGGGGCTTACAGAAGAGGACTTCCAAGTGGACAGTGCCCTTAGGTTGTAAATAATCCACCTTGCTCGTAATAACAGCTGGTACACAAAAACAAGATACAAAGTGCATAAATGTTTGACAGCTTGTGTGGGAGGAAGCTTGGAAGCAAACTAGCAAAGGCAAGTAAAAGCAGCACTCATTTTTATTTCAGCTAGAAATGGCACACATACATTGTTGAGATACAGCTTTGAGTGCAGTCCTAGAATTACACGGAAATAGATAATCCTGCAAGTGAAAAATGGGATGGGCTGCTTTTGGAAGAATGGTTTATCTCTAAGGCGGCTCCTCTACCAGACCAGTCTGTGGGTATCGAAAGCACTCCAAGGGCCTGGCTTTTTCTCATCATCCCTACTGGAGCCTCTGCAGTCACCTGGCTACAGCCAGGGAGGTAGGCGCCACCTAGAACCATTGGACCTAACTCTCACAGTACCATGGTGATCCGAACACAGAATTATAATTGCCTCCTTTGGTCTCACTGTGCGGACCATGATGAGGTCCCTCCCTACCCCACACCCACTCTCTTTAGGCTCCAGCCCCCAAATCTCCAGGTGTTTTCCAACCCAGAGAGCTGGGCAGCCCTACTTCTCACCCTCCTGGCTCCCACCTAGTGAGTTCAGAACCTCCAATGAGACATGGGGCTGATTGTCAGCAAGCTGCCAAAGGTTCTTTCTATGTGTATATGGTCACCCTTGCCTTCCCCCCCCCCGTCGATGCGATTGGCTTGTCATGCGCACATCTCTCCAGTAGCTATGCATTCCTATCAGAGTACGCCAATCCTGCTTTGATGTAATGCTATCTCGCCAAGGCCACAGGTGGAAGAGCAGAGGAGCTTTGCTTTGTCTTTAATTAGCAAAAGCCATGGGAATAGCATACCTATTTACAATTAGGTAGCCGTTGCTTTCCCAAGGTTTAGGTGCACGCGGGACCCCTTGGCTGCGCGCGGGAAACATGTTTATTGGCTGTTACGTTTATGAACTTGCTTTAACCTTTCATGCCTCTTGGGTCTTTGTTATTCTGAACAGTGACCCTGTTCAAGTGCTTCATGGCTTCAATAAAGTAAAACCTTCTAGTAAGTGTGTACTATGTTGTTTGCTGTGGGGACCTGACACTGATCCACAAGCTAGTTAGTTGTTATATTTGTTGGCTGCTTTTCTCACTAACAGGACCCAAAGGTTACAGCAAATACAAACACAAAGAGGGATATACAATTTACATGTATAAGAGGTGAGAACAAGAACAACCTGTATGCTGGGGACAATCTGGCTGAGGATAGCGACGGGACAGCAACTAATCTGGCACTCTCATACCTCCCACCTCCCCTCACCCTACTCCCTTAGGAGGCTACGGGGAAGCTGCATTTATTTTTTTAAATTTTTGCCATCTTGGAACAGACTGTTTTTTATCTATTGATTTGTATGGTATTTTATTACGGACTTAGCTTAATTAAATTATCTGTTTTTCTTATTCTGTTGTAAATCACCCTGAGTCCTGCCCACAGGGAAGGGCGATCTAAAAGTCTAAATAAATAAATAAGTAGCCTAGGCCATGGGGCCTGATCCACAGGCTATGTGCACCCAAGAGCTTCTACCTCCTGGCCATAGTAAAGGTAAAGGTCCCCTTGCTCGAAAGCCAGTCGAATCCGACTCTAGGGTTGCAGTGCTCATCTCCGTTTCAAAGCTGAAGAGGAATTACAAAACAAAAACATGGCTAAAATGTTGCAGCTAGCAGCAGTAATCCTCCTGACTTCCCTGCTCATCTATTATGTGATATGGGTACAGATATTTGTTTGCCTGGATCAATGTGTGTGGGTGGTGGTGGTGGCAGAAATCGGTACAAGGCACCAGCTATGAGGAGAGGAACATTCTCATGTAGCCATGAGGTTACCAGAAATTCTTGATTTAGGTAATTTTTAAAATCAGTGAATTCAAAAAAATGACAGTAGTTCCAAGAACAGGGATTGCAAGAAGTCTTTCACTCCATATTAAAAAAAAAGCATTCCCACACACTAATAAAGAAAGTTATAAACTCAGTTGATGTGGACATGAGATACAATCCTACTGTTGCTCCATACTATATCTAATGCAATATATTACATTCCTCTTGTCATAGCTGGTGCTGAGTTTAAATTTGGGCAGAGGACCAGAAGCTAGGAACATCCAAATGTTTATGACTTTCCAGTGTAAACACGTTGGTTCTACTCAGCTAAAGTTAGTCATGAATAAAGATGCTGTGAATATCACTGCAAACACATTCAGCAGTTGAACTTATGTGTTTAAAGTTAGAGTCCAGTGGCTCCTTTAAGACGAACAAAGTTTTCTTCAAGGTGTGAGCTTTCATGTGCACATACCTCGTCAGTCTGAGGAAGTGTGTGTGCACACGAACGCTCACACCTTGAAGAAAACTTTGTTGGTCTTAATGGTGCCACTGGACTCTAACTTTGTTCTGTTGCTTCTTCAGACCAACAGGGCTGCCCACTTTGATCTATCTTTATATGTTTGAAAGTGATGATCAGACAGGAGCCAGTCACAAAGTCTGTACAATCAGCTGTAAATACCTCACAAAACTGCCCACATCCAATTGTTGCAAAACTCTGTACGCATAAAGATGCTGCCAATTTAAACTGATCAGCAGCCATTAGGGTCATTAAGGACTACCTAGATGAACACCAAATGGTAGGATGATCTAATGGTCAACTTAAACAATTGTCAACTGAGAGGAGCAGTTACACAGCGAAGATGGGGGTGTAATAAAACTAATAAGAACATAAGAACATAAGAGACGCCAATTTTGGATCAGGCCAAAGGCCCATCCAGTCCAACACTCCGTGTCACACAGTGGCCAGAAATACCAGGTGCCATCAGGAGGTCCACCAGTGGGGCCAGGACATTAAAAGCCCTCCCACTGTTGACCCCCCCCCCAAGCACCAAGAAGACAGAGCATCACTTGCCCCAGAGCCCCTATCTATACCTTGTGGCTAATAGCCACTGATGGACCTCTGCTCCATATGCTTATCTAATTCCCTTTTGAAGCCGTCCATGCTTGTAGCCGCCACCACTTCCTGTGGCAGTGAATTCCATGTGTTAATCACTTTTTGGGTGAAGAAGTACTTCCTTTTATCCGTTCTAACCCAACCGCTCAGCAATTTCATTGAGTGCCCACAAGTTCTTGTATTGTGAGAAAGGGAGAAAAGTACCTCTTTC
>NW_015175358.1:2365045-2407785 GCF_001447785.1 Gekko japonicus
GTAGAATTTTTGCTCACATGACTCCACAGCCTAGAGGGAGCATTGGTTGTGGCAAGCATCTCAGAGGTGGAAATTATGGCCAAAAATGCTAATGAGACCATAGGGCAGGATTTCTCATCTCTGCTAATGATCATGTTACAAAATGTCTTACATAGTACTGTTATTAATTAAGAGAACATAAGAGACGCCAATGTTGGATCAGGCCAAAGGCCCATCCAGTCCAACACTCTGTGTCACACAGTGGCCAGAAATACCAGTGCCATCAGGAGGTCCAGCAGTGGGGCCAGGACATTAGAAGCCCTCCCACTGTTGACCCCCCCCCAAGCACCAAGAAGACAGAGCATCACTTGCCCCAGAGCCCCTAGCTATACCTTGTGGCTAATAGCCACTGATGGACCTCTGCTCCATATGCTTATCTAATTCCCTTTTGAAGCCGTCCATGCTTGTAGCACCCACCACTTCCTGTGGCAGTGAATTCCATGTGTTAATCACTCTTTGGGTGAAGAAGTACTTCCTTTTATCCGTTCTAACCCGACCGCTCAGCAATTTCATGGAGTGCCCACGGGTTCTTGTATTGTGAGAAAGGGAGAAAAGTACCTCTTTCTCTACCTGCTCTTTCCCATGCATAATCTTATAAACCTCGATCATGTCACCCCTCAGTCGTCTTTTCTCCAAGCTAAAGAGCCCTAAGCGCTTTAACCTTTCCTCATAGGGAAAGTGTTCCAACCCTTTTATCATTCGAGTTGCCCTTTTCTGCACTTTTTCCAAAGCTATAATATCCTTTTTAAGGTGTGGTGCCCAGAACTGCACACAGTATTCCAAATGAGGTCTCACCATTGATTTATATAGGGGCATTATTATATTGGCTGATCTGTTTTCAATACCCTTCCTAATAATCCCCAGCATAGCATTGGCCTTCTTTATTGCAGTCACACACTGTCTCGACATTTTCAGTGAGTTATCCACTACAACTCCAAGATCTCTCTCTTGCTCAGTCTCTGCCAGTTCAGACCCCATCAATGTGTATTTATATTTAGGATTTTTGGCTCCAATGTGCATCACCTTGCACTTGGCCACATTGAACCCCATTTGCCATGTTGACGCCCACTTGCCCATCTTTGACAGATCCCTTTGGAGTGCCTCACAATCCTCACTGGTTTTCACCACCCTGAACAACTTCGTATCATCCGCAAATTTAGCCACTTCACTGCTTACTCCCAACTCCAAATCATTAATGAACAAGTTAAAAAGCAGTGGACCAAGTACTGATCCCTGTGGTACCCCACTGCTTACCCCCCTCCACTGAGAGAACTGCCCATTTATACTCACTCTCTGTTTTCTATTAATTAGCCAGTTTTTGATCCATAAAAGGACTTGTCCTTTTATCCCATGATTTTTGAGCTTGCTTAGGAGCCTTTGATGAGGAACTTTATCAAAAGCTTTCTGGAAGTCAAGGTAAACAATATCTATTGGATCCCCCTTGTCCACATGTTTGTTCACCCCCTCAAAGAACACTAACAGGTTAGTGAGACAAGATCTTCCCTTACAGAACCCATGCTGAGTCTGCCTCAATAGGTTTTGTTCATCTATGTGCCTACTAATTCTTTCCTTAATAATGGTTTCCACCAATTTACCCGGTATCAACGTCAGACTGACTGGCCTGTAATTTCCCGGATCTCCTCTGGAACCCTTTTTAAAGATGGGAGTGACATTAGCTACCTTCCAGTCCTCAGGAATGGAGGCAGATTTAAAGAAAAGATTACATATTCTTGTAAGGAGATCCAGAAGTTCACATTTGAGTTCTTTTAGAACTCTAGTATGTATGCCATCTGGGCCTGGTGATTTATCAGTTTTTAAGTTGTCTATCAGTTTTAGGACCTCCTCTCTCATCACCTCAATCTGACTCAGGTCTTTCAACACCCCTCCTGAAATCAGCGGTTCTGGAGTGGGCAAGCACTTCTCATCTTCCACAGTGAAGACAGAGACAAAAAATGCATTTAGCTTCTCAGCCATTTCCCTATCATCCTTCAGTACTCCTTTTACCCCTTGGTCATCCAAGGGCCCCACTGCCTCCATGGCTGGTTTCCTGCTTCTAATGTATTTGAAGAAAGTTTTATTGTTGGTTTTTACGTTTTTTGCTATATGCTCCTCATATTCCCTTTTTGCCTACCTGACCACAGATGTTGGGCGGTGTGAGAATGCACATGTGCAAAAAGTCAGTTGTGCTGTACTGCATGGTTAGGAAGGAATGCCAAAAAGCCACCAACAGGTTGATGAACTATTGAACCAATTGTCAAAAAAAGCAGGTCCCTGTTCATGACTGACAAACAGGATAGATCCAGTTGATCGGCCATGTTGGGCTTTCAAGCATCCCTAGTCATGATTGAACACCATGGAGTAAGTTAGTTGTGATTATTAATTTACATTCCATTCTTTTCAATGGGACTGAAACACAGCCCAACTAACTGTAGCCATATTGAAATGCAAAGTATTTACTAAACATCAGATTCTATAAGCCCTATTTGTGTGGGATTTATAGATGCCTCTCTGTGGTCACTCAGAGCCTGAAACACTTTCTTTAAAAAAGCAAAGGATAGTGATCTCATTACAGGGATTTTTGTGAAATTTCACAGCATTTAGAAAAGGGGAAAGTGATCGATTGGTTGGTTGGTTGATAGGACGATAGCTGAATCTATGTTTATAGAGGGGATCAGAGAAAACAATTTCTTCCTCAGGGAAACTGGCTATCAAGCTTCAAAACTGACCCCCCCCCCATCAAGTTTGCCAAAGCCACTGATGATTTCAGCACCCACCTGGCTCACAGTGGAAGGGCATGACTAACTTCCCTCTGCTTCTGTTGCCAAATGAAAGTTGATACTAGCGTTAAGAGCTCCAATAGCTCAGTTGCAGGTGGTATTTCATGCATCACCAAAGCCATTATTCCCCAGCCTTGCGTCTCTGTCTAGAGGATTTATGATATTCTCAAAGTTATGTTTGTCTGCAATTTAAGTGGCATAATCAGACAACCATAGGCTAAAACTGACACAATTAGTCTGAGTAAGTTGTTTACATGGACAGGAAATCGTGTGAACAGTCACCTTGGGCAAACAGCATTTAATTCATCATTAAATATCGACCTGGGCCATGCATCATCAGAAAAGGAGAGGGAAGGATGTGCCTTATAGGCTACCGGGGGTACACTGGAGGTTGCAAACTTGCAAGAGGAAAAGCAGCTAAACCTGATGGAAAAGCCCAGGTAACAGTCCCACATATTTTATATTGTACTCTGTTTTCACTTTTGTTATAGCTCTGTTCCATGCAGGCTGTGTCGCAAAGCATAAAAAATTCAAAGGTGGGATAGTTAATTCCCTCCAGAGCTGTCCCCAGAAAGGTCATTCATTGCATAAATGCTTACTGCTCCAGATCTGCCAGTTTGACACCAGCTCTCCTCCCTCCCTGTCTCCAGCACCACATTGACCGGATGCTGTTTTCAGCCAGAGCACATAAAGCTTCCAATGAAATTTTAATGAGCATGGATCACGGAGAAGAGGAGGAGGAGGAGGAGGAAGAAGAAGAAATAAATGTGATGAATGTATCTCTTTCCAGCAGATGCAGTTTAAGAGGAAGAGGTTGGTGTGTTTCATAATTGGAGAACTCCATCACCCTACAGTGTTCATCGTGGCAAACAGAGGTGTGCGCAAGGCAAACACACCTGCTGTATAAAATGTGAATCAGCCTTGGAGTGCAGAGAGACTGTTGGTTGCTTAAAGTCACAAAAGACTGAGGGGGTGTGTGTTAAGATATCCACAGCAGCTCATTCTTGCTTGTTTTGTTGCTGTGTTGAGATCACGCTGCCTATCTCCAAAGAAGTACCAGCCACTACACTATTGTCTTCCTTCCTTCTGCAAACTGTGAATATCTGAGGAGTGCCTTATCAGAATTAAAACTGGAGACACAGCTTATTCTTATACGCAAGGTTGACTTTCAGAAGATAACAGGCATCTTTGCTGATGGTGCAGTGTCCTGCGTTTTACTCTGTCTTTACTTTATGGACCTGGGCTGCTGCTGAATTGTGCCAATTGCTGCTTACCTCAGATAACAGCTAGTTGTCCTAATTAATTTTATTGAGTTGCTGTAACATGCTTTAATGCTGCTGTTTTTGTGAATGTACTGGGTGTCATTGGGTTTAATGTTTTATAATATACTGTGTACATAATATAATGTTTTATAATCTATTGACTCATTTAGTTATAAGCCTCTTTGGATATGTTTTGGAGAAACAGATAACAAATGCCACAAAATCAATAAACAGACATATAGGTTGCGGTCACACATGCCAGTTGAAGCAGAGGGGAAGCGAGGCCATCTCCTCCGGAGGAATTTGACCTGCAGTTGCAAGATCACACAGCCATTTGTAGCAGTGGGAGTAGCCCATTACTGTGTGATCAGACGCAACTGTGGGTGAGTCTCTTGGGGGGGGGA
Organism: Gekko japonicus; assembly: GCF_001447785.1. Classification (NCBI taxonomy): domain Eukaryota; kingdom Metazoa; phylum Chordata; class Lepidosauria; order Squamata; family Gekkonidae; genus Gekko; species Gekko japonicus. The sequence goes on from NW_015175358.1 coordinate 2,369,528, forward strand.
TTTTTTCCCCTTGTGCATAAATGAGGAATCGCACCTCTGCACTGAGGGTCCCCTATGGAGTATGTGATGATACGCATACTGCGAGGGGCCGGAGCAGCACCAAGCCGGGATGGCCTGATCAGACCATCCCGACAGCATGAGTGTGCGCTCACTCGATCAGTCAGGGGAAAGTCCGTCCATGGCCTGTTGGAACCTGTTTACTACTGGACTTTCCCCGGTGTCTTTTAACTCTGCTTCTGCGGCAGAGCAGCACGGGTTGCTGACAACTGCGGGATGCTTCCCAGATGTTGCTGTCTGATTATGCCCTTTAGATTCATCAGACATTTGCAGCTATGTTGGATCTAAAGGCGCATGTGATCACAGCCATAGGTAAGAATTCTTCCTCCGCCCCTGAAAAGTCTACCATATGTGTCACTGAGGGAGGCAAACTTGGAGTTGTGACTCATGTAGAGTGTTGCCATCAGGCATTCATTTTGTTGGCCATTTTCTTTCGCCTTTTATCTCGGTGACTGAGACCAGCTCCTCTGTGCCAGTCACCTGCGGCCCAGAAAATGAGCATTGGGCCATCTATGAGGCAAAGGCTGAGAGCCAGCAAAGAATGGACGGCATCAGTCATAATTCTGCATAATCTCATCATGTCCACAGGAGAAAATTAACAGCTGCTGAGAAAAGCAAACCTCTCCTTTTACCTGGCCTTCAAACCATTCCTTACTTATCCCTTATGTTGGCCATTGCCCAAAATTTACAAATTTCTTTCAAAGTAGGTGTAAAACCTAAGCCACCAGCAATCAGTAGTAAGAGACAGCAGAGAAAGGCTTCTTCATACGATCAAGATAGCCACGTCTGAACCCAAGATCCGATAGAAAGATAGGCCAGTTCACACAATACATGTCTAAGGTACCACACATTGTAACAAGAGACACAAAGAGCAGCCATCTCAGCAGTGGTCATTCCACAATGATTGTGACTAAGTAATCCATTCACATCCACACAGAGATGCAATAGAACTCCTTGCTAGGAATGTGCACTCAGATATATCCAGTCTGATAATTTTGTTGTTCAGTCGCACAGTCAAGTCCGACTCTTCGTGACCCCATGGACCACATCACGCCAGGCCCTCCAGTCCTCCATCATCCTCTGGAGTTTGCTCAACTTCATGTTCATTGCATCAATAACACTGTCTACCATCTCATCCTTTGTCATCCTCTTCTTTTACCTTCAATCTTTCCCAGCATCAGGGTCTTCTCCAGTGAGTACTCCCTTCTCATTTGGTGATCAAAATCCAAGGGACTCTCAAGAGTCTTCTCCAGCATCATAATTCGAAAGCATCTACTCTTCAGCACTTGGCCTTCCTCATGGTCCAACTCTTGCAGCCATACATTACTACTGGGAATACCATTGCTTTGACCATACAGACTTTTGTTGGCAGGATTGACTGATTTGATCTCCTTGCAGTCCAGGGGACTTTCAAGAGTCTTCTCGAGTACCATAATTCGAAAGCATCTATTCTTCAGTGCTTGGCCTTCCTTATGGTCCAACTCTCACAGCCATACATTACTACTGGTTTCCTTTGACCTTACGGACTTTTGTTGGCAGGGTGATGTCTCCACTTTTTATTATGCTGTCTAGGTTCGCCATCGCTTTCCTCACAAGGAGCAGGCGTCTTTTAATTTCATGGCTGCAGTCACCATCTGCAGTGATCTTGGATTCCAGGAATGTGAATTCTGTCACTGCTTCCATGACTTTCCCCTTCTATTTGCCAAGGAATGATGGGGCCAGATGCCATGATCTTAGTTTTTTTGATGTTGAGTTTCAAGCCAACTTTTGTGCTCTCCTCTTTCACCCTCCGCAAGAGGTTCTTGAGGTCCTCTTCCCTTTCTGCCATGAGAGTGATATCGTCTGCATATCTGAGGTTGTTGATTTTCCCCCCAGCAATCTTAATTCCAGTTTGTGATTCATCCAGGCTGGCATTTCACATGATGTACTCTGCATATAAATTTAATTAGCAGGATGACAATATACATCCTTGTTGTACTCCTTTTCCTATTCTAAACCAATCAGTTGTTCCATATCCATTTCTTCTTGACCCTTACACAGGTTTCTCAGGGGACATGTGAGGTGGTCTGGTACGCCCATCTCTTGTTGTGATCCACACAATCAAAGGCTTTAGCGTAGTCAATTAAGCAGAAGTAGATATTTTTCTGGTACTCCCTTGCTTTCTCCATAATTCACTGAATGTTGGCAATTTGATCTCTAGTTCCTCTACCACTTCAAAACCCAGCTTATACTTCTGGCAGTTCTCTATCCATGTACTGCTGAAGCCTAGCTTGTAAGATCGAGACAGGATGCTGGACTACATGAATCACTGGTCTGATGCAGCAGGAAATCTCTTATGTCCATCTAGTTCAGAATCCTGTCTCACACTTTTCCAAATTTGCTGGCATATGGAGTGCAGCACTTTAACAGCATCATCTTTTAAGACTTTGAATAGCTCAGCTGGGATACCATCACCTCCACTAGCTTTGTTGTTAGTAATGCTTTCTAAAGCCCATTTGACTTTGCACTCTAGGATGTTTGGCTCAAGGTCAGTGATTACACCGTTGTGGTTGTCAAGGACATTAAGGTCCTTCTGGTATAGTTCTTCTGTGTATTTTTGTCATCTCTCCCTAATCTCTTCTGCTTCTGTTAGGTCCCTATCATTTTTGTCCTTTATCATGGCCAGCTTTGCATGAAATGTTTCCTCCTTATCTCTCTTTGCTGTTCTCTGGAAATCCGCATTCAGTTGGGTAAATCTTTCCTTTTCAGCTTTGCCTTTCATTTTCCTTCTTTCCTCTGACAATATATCCCCCAAATAACTTATTTGTATTTTCTGGGTATATTCTGGACCCGGATACATGTTAGAGAAACCTGGTCAACATCAGTATCCCAATCCTGAATATTCCATGAAATATTTGGGAATATCAGAGGCCAGTGTTTTAAAGTGCCAAACTTGGGGGGTGGGTTTTTTTGTGGGGTTGTTTTTGTTTTTGTTGGTTTTTTTTGCTATTTGCAGGTCTCCTGGGCAACAAGAGAGATGGGGGAGGGAGGTAGCTCTCACAGGCAAATGGGAATTACACATTAAGGAGAGCTTGCCAGATTGCTTCTGCTGGAAGTCTCTGGTCTGATACTGGTTCTGTTGAGCTTGTGCTGCCAAATTGGTTCTAACTGGCTATTGTGGTTTGATATTAATTCTGATGGTCTGGCCTCTCTTCTCTTGCTTCAGTTGGTTTGGTTTGGAGTCTCTAGTTTGACATTGGTTCTGTTGGGCTTGTTAGTTCTGTTTCCATTGGGAGGCTTTTGGCCAGTGGTTGCTAGCTCTTGCATGTTTTTTGGCTATTGTTTGCCCTGGAGAAAACATGAGATCCGCCCTGAAACAATGGAGGATGGCTGGGGGCACATTGTTTAAGGACCCATAGAATTGGACCCCTAGGTTCAATTCTCATGAAGCTTGGGGCATCTTTAGTGGACAGGCAGCGCCATCTCTGTTGACATTTTAGTGTAATTTGCACAAAAATGACTTCCCTCTTCAACTCCCAGGAAAAATTCCTCACAGAGGACAGTGAATCCCCCCCAAAAGCCTGAATCCAAATACTGAACTGTATCGGAGACCCAAGTAGACCAGAATACTGATACTTATGGCTTCCATGAAATCTATATCTGAAAACTACATATTTTTTTCCTGGTGCACATCCTTACTCCTCACCCCAATACAAACTAATTGGAAAGGTCAGGACAATCAATGCCTTTTGCAGAGATAAAGCAACCCCCCTCTGTTGGTGGGTATTATGGGTTCAGAGTGCTTTTATTTATTACTGTATACTGAGCAATTTATCTCTCTCCCTCCTTGTCTCTTTTGTGACTTGAATACTCTTTTTTTTGGTAACTTCATTAAATCCTGTTCCTCATACGGGATATCAAAGTAGAAATAGCCTTGAGAGCTAGTTTGGTATAGCGGTTAGAGAGTTGAACTAGTATGTGGGAAACTCTGGCTCAGATTTCCACTTTGCCCTGGAAACATGCCAGGAAACCTTGGGGCCAGTCACAACCTCTCACCCTAACCCACCTCACAGGGTTGATGTGGGGATCAAATGGAGGAGGGGAGAATGATGAAAAGCCACTTTGGGTCCCCACAGGGGATAAAGGGAGGTATAAATAAAATAACGAAATAAATAATATAAACATATTTCCCATACAGTTTCCTCCTTTTAGATCATCTAAGTGCTGTATAAGCTGAAAGTTTGCAACCTCTGTGATTAAAAACTTAATTGGTGCAATTAAAAGCATTTCTACATATTTTAATTTTGTAGAACAAAGCTTGTGATCCAGTGTTATCATGAAACTTTTCATCAGTTGTTCCAATGAGCTCACAGCAGCCAGAAAAGTCCTTACACATTTTATTTATTTATTTAATGTGCTTTATATTGTGCCCTCCCCTGCAAGTGGTCTCAGGGCAGGTAACAATAAGCCAATAAACCATAAAACAATCCAATATAATTCTGATTAAGACCTAAAACCAATTTAATTAATACATGATGGTAATCTGGTTACACCCAAGTGCTAGGTGTGAGCTGCCTGAGAGCCCAAAGGGAGGAGGTCTGAGCCGCCACCCATGGTACAGATTAAGATAGAGTACACAGCAATAGGTGGGTTAAAGCAGGGGAGGCCAATATGACTCGACCTTCGTCACCTTCACCTAAGTCCTGGCAGAGCAGCTCCATTTTACAGACCCTGTAAAGTTCCGCAGGGCCCTGATCTCACTGGGAAGCGAGAATGGATGAAAACAGGTGAGAAAAGTTAAGAGGCAAACTGGGCAGTCAAAAGCAAAAGAGCTGCAGTGCAGTTCTAAGCAGAGTTACACCTTTCAAAGTTCACTGCTTAGGACTGCTCTAGTAATGAATTACTTAAAGCTGCAGTTTAAATTATTATTAAACTATTAAAAATGTTTGGCAATGCTCATGTATTCCACATGGAAGAATCCCGTCCCTTTTCAATGCTGGTCACCAAAGTGAGATCAAGGCAGTTGGCCTCTGGGGACTTGACATTATAATGTGGTTGTGATTAATACGTGAGCTGAATGATAATGTGGTTAGGGCCATTTATAGAAAAGCTGGTTGCTGGTTTGTTTGTTTTTAAAGGTGCATGTCAGAAGAGCCATTTACTTGCCCTCTTCACCCTGGTTCAACTTGTTTCTGGACCACTGGTATTCATCTTTCAAAAAGAAAGAAAAGAGATTACAGATCAATAGGTTTGTCATCTCTGTCTTGAACTAACGGTGATGAATATGGAAAAATGCAAAAGAAAGCTGCTGATGAATAAGGTAGCTACAATTATACCGAATTCCCAGTATAAATAATAACAAGGTCTTCTTTGTATGACTTTTCACGAGTGATGTGAAAGTCTTATGTACAAAGAAGAGATGAAGTTCTATTTCCATGAATAAAAAGAATTCAAACTTTTTGGGGTGTGCTGGGCAGTATTCTGCTTTAGGTTGGAAGAAGTTTTTCCGGCCTAAGGGGACTTCCTCTAACTTAAGTTGGAGGAAGGTTTTAAACTTTGCTGAGTCGAGTGATAGGATAAAGGCCATTGTTATGTATTGGGACTGAAACATTGCAGGACTGTGCTGCCAGAGACAGGGTGAGCTTGGAGCTGAATAACAATAGACCGACAGGATTTTGGCAGTAACCAATTAAGATGTAAAGTTTTGTAAATAGCCTATCATTGGGAGTGGGGTGTGTTGCGGTGTGGCCATTGCATGCAGTATAACTGAGCTGAGGCTCTGGTCTACAGTCTTGTTCTTGCTGTAATCACTGAATAAAGTAGAGCTGATCACTAGACTGGGAGTCTGTTCATCCATAGAACCCACTATTTAACAGCCATGGTCTGATATTCTACCTTTTGAGTACTTACATAGATGCCCTTGTAGAACTCTTACCATTTGTTTCCTTACTTTTTGTGCACAGGGGGACTTTGCCCATTCTGTAGTTCTCTCCTTCCTGGCAGGAACATCAAAATGGTGATGATAACTGGTGCTTGTTCCACATTTATTCCATTCCCTCAATGCTGATTTGAATTTACTGCTTTTAGGTAAAGAAACGTTTCTGGGATCTGTTCATACATGACTATTTCTTCTGGTATCTAACATTTGACTTCATTAACATAAAATATATTATGAAATCGGTCAGCAGACAACTCATTTAAGTTGAAAGAGAGATCTGGAATTACAGCAGATATCTTTTGAGATGCTGAACACAAGTTCAGTAACACCTGAAAGACCAACAAAATTTTGTAGGACTGTCAAACTTCGTTCGCAGCCCTGGAGTCGACCCACCCGTGGCATCAGCCCTGGGAGTTGGAGAGGGTTCGTAAAGGAGGAGGTTGTGGAGGGGCCTCAGATAGGCAGGGGACGGGGTTATGGTCACCCTGTAGGTCCCTCTGCTGCAGCTAGGCCTCCACATCCGGCCGGTGCTGCAAGCGCTGCACTGGCTGCCAATAGCATACCGGATTCACTTCAAAGTGCTGGTTCTTACCTTTAAAGCCCTGAATGGCCAGGGTCCGGCTAACCTAAGGGACTGCCTCTTCCCGTATGTTCCCCCAAGAGCACTACGATCGGGGAGTCTCCACCTCCTGGAAGTCCAAGGCCCCCGAGATGTGAAGTTTGCCCAAACTAAGGCTAGGGCGTTTTCGGTGGCAGCTCCTACCTGGTGGAACGAGCTCCCGGAGGAGATCCAGGCCCTGCGGGACCTTATACAGTTCTGCAGGGCCTGCAAGATGGATCTCTTCCACCAGGCTTTTGAGTAGGAGCCGCCGCTGCCACTATTCCACCACTGAGATACCATCTTATCATCTACCCCTATTACTGGGGGAGGGGGGTAGATGCCGCCCTGGCAGAGATGGGGAAAATATCACTCCTGGCGCTCATGCCATTTAATAAAACTGGCTGTCAATGTGGGATGTTGCATATCTTGGGGGATTTAATGTAGAATAGTAGAGCACCAAATTTTATTATGTATATAACATTGTTTTATTGTTTTTATTCGGCATTGTCGCTTGTCAGCCCTGAGCCATTTGGGTAGGGCGGGATATAAATCCCAAATAAATAAATAAAAATAAATAAATAATGTGCGCAGAACACCTTTGGTCCCATCTCTCTCTATCTCTCTCTCTCTCTGTCTCGTTCCTTCGCACTTCCTTCCTTCCTGGCCTGTCCGCTTCTCTCTCCTTTTATACCCCGCCCCGCTCCCAGTGCCGCCTGTAATTCCCGCCTCCTCTATTCCCAGTCTGGCCCCACCCCCCTTGATAAGCCTGGATGCCTTCTGGTCATTCCGGGCATGGTTGTGGGTGTGCCGGCAGCACCACCAGTGCCGCGGCTTAGTTTCCCCGTCATGCCCGCCCACAGCGGCATCCACTTTGCTGCTTCCTGGGACAGAGCTCTGAGATTCCTGACTGAGGGGCCGTGCTCTGCTGGTGTGGCTGCATCTCCCTGGGTCGGCGATGGTCGTTTCTCCCGAGGCTTCCTGTGGCGAGGCGCCACGCTGCAGCCCCATCGGTCGCCATGGTGTCATCGCTGCCTCGCTTCTCTGCTGGTCCCCGGGTGAGTGGCATGATCGGGGCATCCCTGGGGGGGTGGGGTCCTTGTCCCGAGGCCACTGGACCGGGACTAGGACATAAGCTTTCTTGAGTCAAAGCTCACTTTGTCAGACTCTGCGATGTTGGGGACTACATTTTAACCATATACATGCCTCCTAGAGAAGAGATGTTTATAGAAAATATTTGAGCATAACATTCAAGGGGCACTTCGATCCCTCAAGATGCTTCAGAGCCCATTTTTCAGCCATGAAAGGACACAACAGAAATCACACCAAAGTTCAGGTTAGAGGAATTTCTGGTCTTCGTTGAGTGCAGTACCATGAATATTTCACTGCTCTGTTGGTGTTATGTATTCAGCATGCATTGTTAAGTGGGCAGTTGCAGCTGCAGTGCCCCCCTCACCAGTAACTTTTGGCAGCTTCCAAATATGGAACCTTTCTTTCTGATCTGGTATTTATGAACAGGCTAATGCAATGCCTGAGCTTCCTAAGGGAAAATGAATTGCATCGAAAACGTGAAAAGGTGATGCAGGAGGGGGTTGACTAAGGAAAAAGAACTGTGTGAGTATGTATATATACACACATATATATATTATCCAACAGTGAAGACCAAGGAACACTCCTTTAAACTACATTGTTGTATGCCCTTTGTAATGTATCCATCTCAGACCATGTGCGTGGCCATTTCACCACGCGGTCATGCGAAGCTGCCAAGCTTCGCTCGCAGTAACAATGGGACAAGTGGATCCTAGCCAGCACCTATCGGCAGGCTAGACTCCCAGCCGAGAGTCTACGGAACTCTCGGCCACTGTAAATAGCCAATCACTTGTGTGTGGGTGTGTTTTGGGTGTGGGGTTGTTGCACATACAAACCAGCCTGCGAGCTGGTTAGTTTGTCTTGTTCTGAGCTGAAATAAAGTATGGGAGCTGAAATCACTAGTAAGTGTCAGTACTTTTCACCCTTTTTTGTTGTTGCTCAGTCGCAGTCAAGTCTGACTCTTTGTGACCCCATGGACCACATCACACCAGGCCCTCCTGTCTTCCGCCATCCTCCGGAGTTTGCTTAATTTCATGTTTGTTGCATCAATAACATTGTCTAAACATCTTTGCCATCCCTTCTTCTTTGACCTTCAATCTTCCCTAGCATTACGGTCTTCTCCAGTGAGTGCTCCTTTCTCATTTGGTGGCCAAAGTATTTGAGCTTCAGCATCATTATCTGGCCTTCCAGGGAATAGTCAGGGTTGATTTCTTTTAGGATTGACTGATTTGATCTCCTTGCATCGGACTTTCCTTTCACCATCAGACACATCCACAGCTGAGTGTCCTTTCGTCTTTGGCCCAGCTGCTTCACTTTTTCTGGGGTCACTTGTACTTGCCCTCTGCTTTTCTCCAGTAGCATATTAAACACCTTCTGACCTGAGGGGCTCATCTTCTGGCATCTTCTCTTTTAGCCTTTTGTTACTGTCCATGTGGTTTTCTTGGCAAAGATACTGGAGTGGGTTGCCATTTCCTTCTCCAGTGGATCATGTTTTGACTCAGTTCTGTGCTTTTTTCTGAGTTGTATGCCCAGACATCTTTATATTTTGGTAACTAGGTTTATTGGCCTGGATATATACTGGTTAAATTCTAGCATGCTTGTATTGCATTAACAATAATGATAAAGTTGTAATCAAGTTTGTCAGTACAGAAGTACTGACCCCATTAACACGCAGAGGGATACATGCCTTTGTCATATCTAAAAGTATAAAAATAATTCTTTTTTTTTTAACCATATATTTATTGGATTTTATGCTTAACAACCACTCATACATACTAGACATTAACACAACATGAATTTACACAACAGTTATTCTCCCGACACTTCACAATGATCAAATGGCTTAATCATATATAAATATCCTGTATATTCTACCTAGTTTCTTACCCATACCGTGTAGTTGCATTACCCAAAGACTTTACCAACTGTTCTGATCTAGTACCTCTCTATTATTCTACCATAATTCATAGTACGTTGATACATCAACCCTTAATACATCTATTTAAATTTTTCACATTTCATCTTTCTCTTTTATTAATCACATAGTTAATCAACATCAGATCTCATTTAATTCCTTTTCTTCATTAAACCATCATCAAGCCATACTAGTCCCAACTATACATAGCATAACCAGGTTTGGTTGTACAGCACAGTAACTTATATATTAGTCTTAAACACTTTGATCATCACCTTTCATTCTCAGGGCAAAATAGTAAACCACTATATTCTTACAACAACCTACATAGAACTCTCCCGCTACTACCCTTTACCTACCAAGTTACTTCAATTCATAACCCCTACCTGGTGCTCTAATCCCCAATTTAGTTTCCCTAGCAGATTTGATTTTAAATCACACAAATTAGTCAGCTATCAAAACAAAAACACCAACCCTTACAAATTTAATTTATATATTAATATATTACACACAGTGCTCATAAACCATCTAAATCAATATGATATTGCTAATGCTTATAATCAATTTCATTTCAATTACATAGGCACATATTTTAAGTTTACTCTTTAGCTGTTCTTTTACCATCCTCCTTCTATTCCTGAACATAACTTCCCTAGCCAGATTTTAATCATGCCATTCTTCACAACCTTAACTCATAATACTACTTTTTATAACAGCTACACACATCCTTTGGCAATTATTTAATAAGGGATCAAGCAACCACTTTCAATTTATGCTCTACCCTTGCAACCATCTTTTTATATTCCGCAATAGACCTCTATAAACCAGGGAATATTTTTAAGTGACACTAATAGTCAGCCATCATAACAAAAACACTAAATTCCAGTTCCTTTTTATCTTGATTTCTTGCATTTTCTTCCAGATGACGCAAATTCTTGTACTCCTGTAAAGTATGGAATATTTTTAAGTCACACTAATAGTCAGCCATCATAACAAAAACACTAAATTCAAGTTCCTTTTTATCTTGATTTCTTGCATTTTCTTCCAGATGACGCAAATTCTTGTACTCCTGTAAAGTATATTCCATTTCTTTTTCCACATTTTCTTTTTCATGTATATTTGATTGTTTGAGCTTATTTGGTTTCCTTTCTCCTTTTTCCAATTTTTTTCTTTTTGTCCCTCTCTTCTTTTTCCTTCTAAAGTGATCTAGCAAACCTTTCTTCCCTCCTCGTAATTTCAACTTTCCTTGGAGTTCCAGCTCCCCCTTGGGGGTTTCCTCCTTCTGAGTCTCCTCTTCTGTGCTTATTGGTTGAGTAGCCTCTACGTCTCTTTCCCGTTCCGTTCTCTTTATTTCAGCCTGTTGTTGCGGTCCTTGTATTTGCTCGTTATTAATCTCCGCTTCCAAAATTAAACTTTGCAGGTTTTTAAATACATTTTCAAAAGCCAGTTTGTAAATTAAGTTCACTTCTTTTAACAGCGATTCTTGTATTTGCTCCCACATGGGATCGCAACTTTTAGTCTCTTGGTCTAACTTCTCATTAGCGTCTAGCGCCTCCATTTTTTCTTTCCGTCCTCTCTCCAACACCTCAACACAGATAAACTTTAAGCATGTTTATATTTGCATTTTTCTAGGGTTTTACTTGCATCAAGTTCTCCGTTTAAGTATAATATTGACAGTAGTAATCCATGGCAAAAAATTGTCTCTCTTACCCCCTTCTCGCCTCTTCCGGTTTCCTTGTTTTTTCCCATTTTACAAATCCTCACGGCCATTTGTCCATATAGTAAGGGAAATTCACGGAGGTATAACAATCCACTCTCTTCTTTTAAGCAGAGTCTGCAACTTCTTTTCAATGTGAAGTGTCATTTCCTTTCCTCAAAACAAAACTAAACAAATTTAAAAACGCCGGGTGTCTGCGTCTTGGAAGAGCATGGGAACCATGTTCTTCCCCTTCCACGCTCCCGCTTCGGGGCAATTACTGGTTCACCCCCCCCCCACTTTGCCGAATCGCGGGAGGGGCCAGCAACAAAGCCCCCTGCCCCAGCGCTCTGTCAGAGAGCGCCGGTCGAGCTCTCCCAATGCTGGGAGGCTCAAAAAAGAGCGCTGGTGGGTCGAGTTGGGACGGAGCGAAACGAATGCTCTCCCGCTCGTCGAAGCGCCATACCGGAAGTCAGTATAAGCATAATTCTAACCCCAATCCAGTTAGAATGAATTATGATTAAATGCCATTGAAATCAATGGAACAAGCTAGTCATGTATTTAAAACTGTTTTCACTGGGTCTCAGTCATCACTAACTTTAGACACTAAGGCCCTAACTTCACAGTATATTATTCCTGGGTCCATTATTCCTGGAAAACTTTCAAGCAAATGTGAACTAGGGGTTCCTGTGTATATAAACCTGTGTTCCTAGTCATGATATATGTGTGTGTGGTTCATATCCAGACCATGCTATGCAGTGAGAAAGGGCTGTAACCAGCACCTTGAACTGAAGTCATAAACAAGCTGGCAGCCAACGCAGCTGTTTCAGAATAGGCAAAACATGTTCCCACTGACTAGCTCCTGAAAATAATCAGGCTGTCACATTTCGAACCAGCTGCAGGTTCTAGGTTGCCTTAAAGTAGAGCTAATCTTAGCCACCTGACCATGACCTCCAATGACCAGTTCATAACCAAGCTGGATTCTTATGGAGTCTTAGATAATGAAATATAGAGCTGAGTTTCATCTGCATATTGATAACTGATAGTAGAGATGCTACTAAATTTTGCTGCTTCGTAGCTTGAAATTGAGCCATGTTGTTCTCACTAAACTCAGAGGCATTATGAGAACTTGGGTCTACCCATAGGTTACGTGTCTGTTGCGTCCTCCCTGACAGTATGAGGCTGGTTTCAATAAGATACACTGCTTGCAAGTTTCATGCTCAAAAGTTCAGAACTCAATTCTCAGGCCCACAGGGGCCCAATTTGCATAGGGAATGAATGCAAAGCCCATGGGGAAAGGACTTAAGGGTTTCCCACCCAGAAATTGCCCTTGGAACCTCTGTGTGTCCTACTGGGTAAATATTACATATATGGATGGCTACACATGTACGTTTCTCCACTGGGACAAAGAGCAGCTTTCCAGAGCCATTTCAGGGTGCACGGCAGAAAGGTTTAAATCAGGCCCGTTGCCAGGATTTTGTAATTTTTTTGGGGGGGGGGCTTTAAATAAGTCAGGGGGCACTGACGTCACAAAAATAAAAAATAAAATTTTAATAACAATTTTAAAACTCACACCGGCCTGTTGGAGCAGGCAGAAGCAATTGAAGCAGCCAGTCGCTCATCCATGGAGGTCTCCCATGGCAGGGAGAGGTGCTCCAGCAGCAACAGGGCAAGGGGGCAGGTGAGTGAGTGCCAACATACCCTGGAAGTTGAGCGCCATGGAGCTGGCCTCCACTGGCGCTCCGGCTGGTCACCCAAACACAGGAGGAGGCAGAAGAGGTGGAGGAAGAGACGTCCTGGCCCAGATCACACAGTGCAACTGCCTCAGCCCCGCGGAAAGTTCCTGTGCTGTCAAAGCCCACCAGCCCCACCTTGCTTGCTGGCCCACCCACCTGGCTGCCTCATGCCACTTCCTGAAGTGGCAACCCTCGAGAAGGAGTGGCGGTGGCAGGGAAGCAAAATGCGCTTGGGGCAGGGACAGCAGCAGTGGCAGTTCAGCTTCTGTGGAAAGGGGACAGTAGCTTTCATCATCGCTTGGGGCTAGAGGGCTCCTTGTCCTAGCCTAGCAGGAAGTGCGGAGGGCACAAAAGGCTTCCTTTCACAAAATGATGTGATGTTGAACCCCTACCCCCAACTACTAGAAAAACTTCACAAGCTGGGGGGGCAATCTTGGGGTCAAGACATGTTGTAGAGTTGACAGTAGCAGTGGGCCTGGGCTAGATGGAAGTTGGGGGCTTTGTTAGGAAGTCAGGGGGCCAGGCCCCCAAATACCCCAATGTAGCTATGTTTGTTGTTCAGTCGCACAGTCGAGTCCGACTCTTCGCGACCCCATGGACCATCTCCCGCCAGGCCCTCCTGTCTTCCGCAGTCCTCCGAAGTTGGCCCAATTTCATGTTCGTTGCATCGATGACACTGTCTAACCATCTCATCCTTTGCCGTCCCCGTCTTCTTTGACCTTCAATCTTTCCCAGCATCAGGGTCTTCTCCAGTGAGTGCTCCCATCTCATTTGGTGGCCAAAGTATTTGAGCTTCAGTTTCATTATCTGGCCTTCCAGGGAACAGTCAGGGTTGATTTCTTTGAGGATTGACTGATTTGATCTTCTTGCAGTCCAAGGGACTCTCAAGAGTCTTCTCCAGCACCATAGTTCAAAAGAATCTATTCTTCGGCGCTCGGCCTTCCTTATCGTCCAGCTCTCGCAGCCATACATGACTACTGGGAATACCATTGCTTTGACCATGCGGACTTTTGTTGGCAGGGTGATGTCTCTACTTTTTATCATGCTGTTTAGGTTCGCCATCGCTTTCCTCCCAAGGAGCAGGCGTCTTTTAATTTCATGACTGCTGTCACAGTCTGCGGTGATCTGGGATCCCAGGAACGTGAAGTCTGTCACTACTTCCACAGCTTCCCCTTCTATTTGCCAAGGAGTGATGGGGCCGGATGCCATGATCTTAGTTTTTTTGATGTTGAGCTTCAAGCCCACTTTTGCGCTCTCCTCTTTTACCCTGAGCAAGAGGCTCTTTAGGTCCTCTTCACTTTCTGCCATTTGGTATCGTCTGCATAGCTGAGGTGGTTGATCTTTCCCCCAGCAATCTTAATTCCTGCTTGTGATTCATCCAGGCCAGCATTTCGCATGATGTACTCTGCATATATATTAAATAAGCAAGGTAACAATATACATCCTTGTCGTACTCCTTTTCCTATGCTAAACCAATCAGTTGTTCCATATCCGGTTCTAACTGTCGCTTCTTGGCCCTTATACAGGTGTCTCAAGAGACATGTGAGGTGGTCTGGTACTCCCATCTCTTTAAGGACCTGCCATAGTTTGTTGTGATCCACACAGTCAAAAGCTTTAGCATAGTCAATGAAGCAGAAGTAGATATTTTTCTGGTACTCCCTTGCTTTCTCCATAATCCAGCGAATGTTGGCAATTTGATCTCTAGTTCCTCTACCTCTTCGAAACCCAGCTTGTACTTCTGGCAGTTCTCTATCCACATACTGTTGAAGCCTAGCTTGTAGGATCTTGAGCATAACCTTGCTAGCGTGTGATATGAGTGCAATTGTGCGATAGTTTGAACATTCCTTGGCATTGCCCTTCTTTGGGATTGGAATGTATACTGATCTTTTCCAGTCCTGTGGCCACTGTTGCGTTTTCCAAATTTGCTGGCAAATGGAGTGCAGCACTTTAACAGCATCATCTTCTAAGACTTTGAATAGCTCAGCTGGAATACCATCACCTCCACTAGCTTTGTTGTTAGTAATGCTTTCTAAGGCCCATTTAACTTCACATTCCAGGATGTCTGGTTTAAACCTTTTCTCCCTATATACAGTGCACTTGATTGAATCGGGCCATCACATGCCTGGGAGTTGAGTACTGAGAACAGGACTTGGGAGGCATCTCTGATCAGAAGCCTTTGTAGCAGACCTGGGAAGAATTTTCTAACAGCTCATTAAAAGGGGCTAATTGGCAACACAAGACCAGATTCCTAGTAGAGTATTTTGGGTATTCTCAAGCATATTTCTGTGTGGATCACAACAAACTATGGCTAAATGATATAAGAATGAACCATGTACGTTACTTGATGTGAAAAGGTATTGTATAATTATGAAAATGATCTACTAGAATTCAGTGCATATCCAATTAGATGTCTTAATGGGGTTTTAGACTGGAGTTTTGAAGATACTCCGTTCAGACTTGGTTAGGATCCCACAAGGATACTTCTCATTATTTGCTGAAATATTCTACTTACAAGGAGATTAGATCTGCTTGTCTGGTATTCCATGATTGGTCTAACCAGTTTTTAAACAATGGCTTTTTTTCCTCACCACCAAGGACAGCAATATAACAAAATGATTGCTTCTTATATTTTTGTGGCAACAAGAATGCATTTAATTTGTTTCACTATGTATGTGGTAGACTGTTTTAATAAGCTATTGTATATTTTATTGTTTTATAAGCCTCATTGGCTGTATTTTTACATTATGACTTTGTTGTGGTTTATGGTCTAGACAAATAAATATATTCATTCTTTCATATGAATAGGACAGAGGGCAATTCCCCCTCCCCGTTTAGTTTCAGGACACATGTGGCTTGTCTGTATGGCTACTTACTTTACAAAGAAAAGTCTAGGATAAGAAATATGGCCATTGTGTAATGAAAGAGTGACAGTCTTGGAATCATTAAAATTCACACCTCACAGCCAATTTCAGAAGGCCTCTGTCATGATTATATATATACATGTATTCTGCTCTGGTTGAGACTGTTTCATTTCCTACTGCTTGATCTACTGGGAGATGCAGTGATTATCAACAGATATAGAAACATGCTGACACCTTGCTTGTTTTGAATGCTGCTGCATGCAATGAAATGCAGCCCTGGCTGAGCATTTTAACCCTTGCTTAGGAAGGCAAGAGGTGAGGGGAAAACAACCACTGGGCAATACAGAGGGAGTTGTGGTGGTTATGTGAGGAGGCCAAGTAGGTGGCACTCTGAGGCAACTGCACTGCAGCCTCAAGTCGGGTTGCCAACTCTGGGTTGGGTCATTCCTGGAGATATATAGGGGGTGGTGTCAGGAGAGGGCAGGATTTGGGGAGGAAAGGGACCTCAGTGGGCTATAATGCTATGGAGTCCACCCTCCAAAGCAGCCATTTTTTTCAGAGGAACTGATCTCTATACTCTGGAGATCAGTTGTAATTCCAGTAGATCTCTAGGCCCCACCTGGAAGCTGAAACTCTAATGCTTGTGACTTTATTAAGGTTTATGTTTTATTGAAACACTCTATAGTTGCCTAGAACTTTCCTAAAATGGGCCCTCCCTCCCACTACCCTGTCTTTATGTTTGAATCACCAACCACCCACAGTCATGAGAATGAGTGACATGAGTTTATGACAAAGTGTTGGCCGTGTATAACTGCATCCCCCCCCCCAATTCAGATGCTGTTATAACAATTGGAGGTATTCATGAAGTAAATTTTGTTCCCATTTTTCTATGTATTATACTAGACGGATTTAAAAAAAAAAGTAAATGAAAAACAACATGTTTTATTTAACAGAAAACAGCCAGGTAGTCAACAAAGTAAGTGTAAGGTGTGGAAGATTTCTGCTTATAAATGTACAGTGATTCTTCACTGTGACCCATCAGTTACAATTGCAACCTTTTCTTCATAAGACTGAATAATTTGTAGCTGGACCCAGCTAAAGTAAATAAACACTGAAGAGATATTCATGAGTCATTTCCTCAGAAAAATTACCTCCAGCTAGGAGGTTTACTGGACTTGTGCCCCGGTCACACGGAGAATTTGTTGCGTGAAAGGCATGAATGCTGGGTGGATTTTTGGGGCGCAATCACACCGTAATGTTTGGCAAGCGTAGCGCACCCATGGCCAACCCATGGCATGCCACCAAAGATGCGCAGTTAAAAAGTACCTGCAAAGATCTACTAGCAAATGGTTTGCCACGGGCTGCAGATGGACTCATTCAGTGTGATCGCGCCGGTGCGCACCTATTCCCTCCAGCCATCCTCTTTGCAGCACGCACCGAAGGATGAAACCCCAGTGCGCCGCCATCGCGTCCGATCCCATAATGGCGGATCAGAATGTGACGTCGCAAATAGCTACACCTCCCCCCCCCGCATTTTCCGGCACGTGTGGCTGGGGCCTTGGTTACTAAAACATCAATTCCCTCAAAGGCTTTTCCTTTCACCTCACACTCCCTGGCTCTCAGAAACTGCCCAGGTAGGGCTCTGATTGGCTGACAATCACTTGGGTTTCCCTGAGGCTATAATTTCTAAGATTGGTTCAGAGCCCTGAATGAGAGGTGGGACTTTTGAGGATGCCACAAAGTATTGGTGACCAATGGGATGGGGTTCAATAAATACCTTGAGGTACAGGCTGAAGCCAGTTGTTCTATGGGGGGTGCTTAAAGCATTGGTTTTATGGCAAGGTTATCCCTAATTTTTAGAGTGTTGGACTCGATGGGCCATTGGCCTGATCCAATGTTCTTGTGTTCGATTCACCTCCTCTCCTCTTTCATGCATGCAGAAATGCACCCTTCCTCTGGATAGGAAATGTGTGTGCCATTGACTCCTCCTGTACAAAAAATGCCATTTGCCTCTTCCAGGGAAAGCACAGAGCTAAATTCATATTTTTTCCCCAGCAGGGCAAGTTACAATTTGGAGTGGTGATAGTGGTTTGCTTTCAGAAAACAGCACATTTCTTAACCTGGGCATTGCAGAGCTGCTATGAAATTGTATAATTTTTGTATAAGCTGCCATTTTATAGCTGGCTTTACCTACTAAGTGGGCATTTTATGAAAGCCTCCACTTTTTGAACAACCATTTTGTGACTGGTAGCTCCCAGGACTCTCGAAACAAATTAGCTCCCAGAAAAATAAATGCTGGCCTCCCCTGCTCTAAAGTAAACACTGAGAGTGTGATCACACTGGTGGCATGGCACCGCCTCTAATCGTACCAGTTTAAAATGTTGTGGGGCATATAATCCAGACAGCACACCCTGCTGTGGGTTACCCACGTGGCCAGCCCCTGGTCAAGCATCCACATTACTGCAGTGCCTCAGCCACAAAGCGTACTGCCCGGTCATTTTTTAAATATAGGCAAAAAACCACACACCAGTGGTGGAAGCGGATCTGCAGGTTCAGAGCGTTAATCCATTTTGCGCATGTTCCATCATGTTCAGACATCCAGCCACACACAATGAATGTGCAGGGAACAAAAAACACCACTTGTGATGTGGTGCCTTTTTCACCCAGCTCCAAGTTGTCCTACGATGGGGTGAGTATGCCTGGGAAACGCCTGACAGATGTGGCTGTGTGACTGTGCCCATTTAATTCAGAGAGGAGGGGTGGCTATGTCAGGCCAAACTGCTCATGTGATCACACCCTGAGTTTCTGCACAACCAGAGTCCCTATTCATTTCAATGGAGAGGTCTGAACTACATATGCATTCTCATACATGTGGGGATGGGGAATACATGCCTAACTGACTTTCTCTGCTTCTCCAGGTCAGCCACCTTGGCCTCAAGGGAGCAAACACGTTCCCTGAGAACCAGGAGCTCTTTGCACCAAGCACACACCCAAGACTTCTGTCCAGTGGGCAGATAGTCATACATGTGACACTCTGTGCAAAACACTGGATAGCCCCCAACCCCCTGCTGGCATTCATAATTCTTTTCAAATAAGTAAATATAATCCCCCTTTAAAAACCCTTTGTATTTATGTGGGGGGTTTTGTCGAAGGCAACTTACCTTACGGGGAAGACAAAGAGCCTAGGGCCTTGGCTTTCTGGCTCTTCTTGGGCTTCTTACAGAGCCCCTAGTCTAAGAGTCCCTAGGCTAAGAGCCACAGGCAAAGAGCCCTTTGTCTCGTGCCAGAGGCCCGTGCCTCTGGCAAGGTGTTTTCTTAAATACTGAAACAGTCCATCACAGTCAAACAATGCCCCTTCCTCTCCCTCTCTCAAGCAGCCAGGACTCTGCAACAACTCTAATCACTTTCACACACTCCCAAACACAGTCCTCCCACACAATATCCTCAGCTGAATCCCCTCAGCTGAAAGCGAGTAAAAAAACCACTCACCCCTCTTAGCAGCTCTATCTCCTGCTCCTGCTCCTGCTCAGAGCTCAGCTGGGTTATGAGCAGTTCACTAGAACTGAAACACTTTGTCACTGGAGTGGGCCTGCTGGAAAGGGTTGCTGGTGCTGTTGTGGGCCTCCTCCTCATGAAAGAGAAAAAGGATAGGAGTTCCTGCAGTAGCTTTAAAGGGCAGGGTAAGAAAGTGATTACAGAAGTACTGGAGGAGGGGCGGAGAGCTACTTTTGATTGATTGATGGTCACTCTCATGTGACCTTCTGCTCACCCTCCACTAGAACACACATGAAGCTCTGAGCTCATGACAGCTTAGCTAGTTTTATTTATTTAATCCATTTATAGCTTACCTTTCTGCTTTCATAAGGCAATCAAGAAGGAAAATAGTAAAATGATAGTACAAAATGCTTAAACAGCAACTATAAAGTGTCAAAGTAGCAGTAATTAAATCAATATTAAAATCAGTGCAAAAGTACTAACTTGTTCAACATCAAAGGCCTTCTGGGTCTTCATATTTGACCAGAAGGTCAGAAGAGAGGAGGACAAATGCAACCCTGTGGCAATGCATTCTATATCTGCAAAGCAACAGCCAAAAAGGCCCTTGTCTTGTGTGCCCATTAACTGGTGCCGAAGTTCATACTCCTTTGGTTCTGCATATGAGCTTCAGCAGCTCATAACATTCAAGGTGATCTTTACAGGCCCCAGCTTCTCGGGTATGGATCATCTGTCTGAGGGAAGAATTCCTCTCCAATTTGCAAGCTGCTGCTGTGCAGTCATATGGTAATGGTACCGACAGGCCAACCTAAGGAAGATTCTCTCTCTCTTTCTCCCCCTCCCCCCTTCCTCTCCTCTTCTGCATGCCCCTCCCTGGCATCTTGGATACATGGTGGGATACCCTCAGGGGACTGCAGATCTCAAAAGGCCTGATGCGAGACATTCTGGGAACCATATTTTCAGAATGCACCAGTTGACTCAAACTGTGTGCATCTGTGGTGTTCCCATTCCATCAGGAGCAGTATGTGGAGGAATTATTTTGTACTGAAGCAGGAGTCGAGGGGGGAAAGTCCTGCTCCACAGAACTCTCGTGGATCGAAGCCATGGGTTTAGTACTGCAGGCTCTTGGAACTGGGCTCACCTAAGCTGTTAGCAGATTTTTTTAAAGCAAGTGGCTCAGTTTGAAGGTGGTTCTAAGGTGAACTAACAGGAGCTCACCCGTCTTATAAATAACAGATTGGGCACAATCAACAGATCTCAAGTCCTGGGCAGGTTCCCATGAATAGAGATGGTCTTTCAGATACTTCAGTCCCAAACCATTTAGAGCTTGAAAGGTCAAAGCCAGCACTTTAAACTGAACCAAAAAAAACCCTGAGAGCCACGGACACTGATATTCTTATGGTGGGTCCAAGTTAAGATCTTCATGACTACATTTGGCACTAATTGAGGAATCTTGGCATTCTTTGAAGGCTTCACTTCAAATATATGTGTGTGTGTGTACATGCATGCATACATACACACATTCAAATATATAACCATGTCATATATGATGGCATCCAGATTAATTCACTCAGCAGTTGGTGAACTTGTTCAAGCTAATAAAAAACACTCCTCCTGGCCACCTCAATTAGCCCTGTTTGTACAAGCAGACTGGCTCCATTCTGTGTGGGCCTCAACAGTTCTGTGGCACCCTGAGAACACGGCTGGGAGGAGAGAGGGGGGTTATAGTCCGCCCCTCATTATTCTTAAGGAAACAAGTGATTTCTTCCCCCCCCCCAAACACACACCAGAGACTTGGTCATTAGAATCGAAAAGGGCCCTGTGATTTTAATACTGTCAGCCCACCGCGATTATTTTTAAGCAGATTGACAGTTCCTACCACCAAACGCCACTCGGATCCAGCTGTGCAGTGATTGCAAAAGGTCACTGCGAAGTGAGAAAATTAGTTTTCTGAATCCACCCATTCGAAACCCCACAGTGCATCGGTCTGTGATTAATAGGTCACTCTTATTTCTTTTTTTTAAAAGCCCACCTTGAATATCGAATGAAGAACTTTATCCTCCCTCATTGGCAGCTGAGGACAGTTAGTATGATCTAGTAGGCTTTTTTGATCTCTGATGTCTCTCATCCGTTCCTTTCCTACGTGGGATTGTTGGACAGCTTCTGAGAAGGAGCCATTAAATGCTGCCTGTGAGTCTAACTATAATCAGGAGTTTATTCATGAGAGAAAAATTGCACGAAAGGAAGGCGGAGTGGTAGATGGTAGTCACTCTGACTTTGAAAGATGCCAAATAATGCTCTCGCTCTATAAGCATGAGATGGAAACAAACAGCAGGGAATGAATTCACCTTGAATCACAGCACTGTTTTCAGCATTAGCATTATGAGCAAGTTCATGAAGAGAAGGAAAACATCTGTCAGGCACAACAGGCCTTGATGCACATCCCCAAAAGAAGACAATTCCATTCCTGAACACAAATTGACCACACAGTAATGAGATCTGTCAGCAAGTGAGGAAATCAAATCAATACTACAGTTTTGCTGCCCCATTCCATTTTTATCACACAATAGCTCTGCACAGGAAGCTACGATTATTTCCATTTTACACAATGCTGGCCAAAGCAGTTTGGGGACCTAGGCTAAGGTGCTCAAGCTGCCCCCCTGCCACAGGGAGGTGATCCCATTATCCCTGCACCCCAGCAGCTTCAGGGAGGTGAGAAGCCACTGTCCCCCCTCCTGATTCCTGCTACAGGCAGGTGGCCAGACAGGGGGCAGTTGGGCTGGCTATTAACTCTCTGCCACAATATGCGGTGGTGGCCAAATTAATAGAGGATGAGGTTATCAATGGCTATGAGTCACAATGGCTACTAGCCATGATGGATATCTACCTCCTCCAGTACCAGAGGTGATGTGCCTCTTTATATGTAGCTGGAGAGCATGTGCAGGAGGATACTGTTGCAGTCATCCTGCTTGTGGGCTTCCTAGAGGCAACTGGTTGGCCACTGTGTGAACAGAGTGCTGGACTCGATGGGCCTTTGGTCTGACCCAGCATGGCTCTTCTGAGTTCTTACCCCTCCACCACTGATACTTGAGGTGATTGCCTAGGGCTGCCTAGTGAACAGACCACCCCTGATTTTACAGCTAGGGAACTGAGGCTGAAAAGCAGACCCCAGAACTTATATTGCTTGACCTTTGGCGGGACTCTCACATCCCAAAAATACATAGGGAACTTATTTCTATCTTGAGCGGGTGAGCATCAAAAACAGTAATCGCTAATGGATGGAAGAATTCAAATGTCTTGTCTTTTGGTATTCTAAAATTTGGATACACCATGGATAAGATCTCAAACAAGGTTTCTTCCTTTGATAACTCAACAAATCGCTCTGATTTTCAATCAAAATGGTATGCACTCTTAGAATATGTTTTCAGTGGTGATATACCACTGGCTTATAAGGTTCCTCGCAACTACTATGATGTACTTCATTACATGTGACTCTATGTATGACTCTAATTGTATAATGTTTGTTCTGTCTCAGTTGTTCTACTTAATTGTAAATTTACTTAGTTTGATATGATTGTACTTTTTATTTGGTTGCTGTTGTTAACAAGTTTGAAAAGGTAATAAAAAAATTTTTTAAAGAAAGAAATAGGGAGAAGGCATAAGGAGAAGAGCTACAGTCTGATACAAAAAGACATTTCCCTCAGAAATAAGTCCCCACCTATTACAAGGGTAAGTTTAGGGCTGTGTTTATGATTGTGGCCTTAATTCAACTCTTTTGTTCGCCTTCCTGGATCTTTACAGTTTGATCCAAAGTCAGAAGTTCATTCTTAATTTTAAAAACTACTGGGGGGGGAGGAATGAGAAAGCTGGGTAAATGAGTGAAAGGAGGGGATTTGGGTAGCAAAAGGACAAGTGGCGGCCACGTGGAAGGGACAAATAATTACCATGCAGGGTGCTGGAGCTGAGCTGAAGCTAGGGTTGCCAGGTCCCCCCTAGCCACTGGCAGAGGATGGGGGGGGGTTGCCAAACCCAGGCTGAGAAACTCCTGGAGATTTTGGAATGCAGCCTGGGGAGGACAGGGACCTCAGTGGGGCACAAGGCCATAGAACTCACCCTCTAAAGCATCCATTGTCTCCAGGGGAACTGATCCTCCCAAGGAACCCTGTTCCACTGAGGAACCACTCTGTCAGGAAATTCTTCCTAATGAATGTTTTAGCCAAAAACTCTATTGATTTAATTTCAACCCATTGGATCTGATCCGACCTTCTGAGGCAACAGAAAAAAACTCCATACCATCGTCTATATCACAGACCTTCATGTACTTGATTATAATGGGATGGCTTGCATCCCCGGGTGCTAAAAGACATTGCAGATGTTATTTCAGAGCCTCTGGCTCTAATCTTTGAGATGTCCTGGAGTACTGGTGTTGTGCTGGAAGACTGGTGAAGAGCGAATGTTGTCCCAATCTTCTAGAAGGGAAAAAAGACGCACCCGGGAAATTACAGGCCTGTCAGCTTGACATCAATACCTGGGGAAATTCTAGAGCAGATTACGCTCTGTCTGTGAGCACCTTGAACAGAATGAGTTAATTGGTAGTAGCCAGCATGGGTTTATCAAGAATAAGTCATGCCAGACCAATCTTATCTCCTTTTTTGGCAGAGTTACTAAAACGGTTGACTCTGGCAATGCTGTGGATATAGTGTATCTAGATTTCAGTAAAGCATTTAGGGGATGCTTATCAGATTTGCAGATGACATGAAGCTGGATGGGATTGCTAATTCTGAAGAAGACAAAGGATTCAAAATGATCTAAATAGGTTGGAACAGTGGGCAGAGACAAATAAAATGAATTTCAATAGAGATAAGTGCAAAGTCTTACACTTAGGTACAGAAAATCAAAGGCACAGATATAGAATGGAAGGGACTTGGCTTGACAGCAGCACATGCAAAAAGCGATCTAGGTGTTCTGGTCACAAGCTAAACATGAGCCTGCAGTGCGATGTGACTGCGAAGAAAGCTAATGCAATCTTAGGATGCATTAACAGAAGCATTGTGTCCAGATCACGGGAGCGGGTAGTTCCGCTCTATTCTGCTATGGTCAGGCCTCCCCTGGAGTACTGTGTCCAGTTTTGGGCACCATGTTTTAAGAAAGATTGTTGACAAGCTTGGGCATGTCCAGAAGAGAGCAACCAGGATGGTGAGAGGGTTGAAATCCAAGTCTTATGAGGAAAGGCTGAAAGAGTTGGGTATGTTTAGCCTGGGAAAGAGAAGGCTTAGAAGGGACATGATTGCAGTGTTCAAGTATTTGAAGGGCATGCTTGGCTCCCATTATTTCCAATGGGCCTTCAAGTGTTTCCCATTGTTTCCAATGGGCAATCCTGTCCTTCCTTTAGTACATCCCCTCGGCGGGACCTCCTTTGCCAGCCCGCCTCCTGGCCTCTTCCTGGTGGGAGAAGCTGCTGCTGAATAATGGCCTCCATTAAGGCTCTAGATTTGATCTTTCCTGCTTACACTGGTTAGATTTAGGAAATGTGGAAATGGAGCTATTGGAATTTCAAAAAAACTCTATCTGGAAAAATAAATTCTATGACCTGTGTGAAACACTTGAGAAGATAGAAGGATTGCTTTCCTTACTTTGTTTAGATCATCTTATGCTTGTGAGCCGCTGTTTTCAGCTTTGAATTATATCAAATCTGACACCAGGAACAGACTAACAGATGACCTGAGTGCTGCATGTGTTGCTCTCAAACTTACAAAGTATGAGCCAAGGTTAGACAAATTATCAGCATGCACACCACAGCAAAAATCACATTAATTGTTCAAAAGCATGCCAAATGCAAACTTTTACCTTTCAATAAAAAGTTGTTTGTATAATTGAAAGCTCTGTTCTTGTGTTTTTCTTTTAAGACAAAATATGTTAATGTATGAGTTGTTTTTCTAAACTAAAACCTCAGTATTCAGGTTAAATTGCCGTGTTGGCACTTTGCGATAAATAAGTGGGTTTTGGGTTGCAGTTCGAGCACTTGGTCTCTAAAAGGTTCACCATCACTGGTCTAAGCATGCAGGGCCTTGTCTGCGATTGTCAATACCTTGAATTGAACTCAGTAACTGATGGGCAACTAATGCTGTGACTACCAAATGAAGGTGCAACATGCTTGGTCAGCCTAGTTCCTGATAACCAAACGGTGGCTTTCTGCACCAACTAAACTCTCCGAGTCAACTTCCAGGGCAAACCCTTGTGGAATGCTCTGTTATCTCCGCCGAATGAAGGGTCTGAGGTGACAGTCTGATCTCTGTAGAATTTTTTCTCTCACTTTTCTCCCAAAGAACTCAGCCTGGCTCCCCCTCCTCTATGCCGTCACCACAATCCTCCAAATTAAATGAGGCTGAGTAAGTGATTGGCTCACAGTAATCCAGTGGGTTCCAGACAATACCACTTTGAACTGGACTGAAGTCTTGCATGTTTGGCTGCATCCCTATAGGTACTAATTAGGGAGAGGGCTGTGCTGAATGTTTCTCCTTGCTGTGCTAATTTTTTAAAACATAGAAATCCTTTGTGTAACATTTTAAAAAATGACTTCTCCACCTGCAGCTGGAAAGGCTCAGTTCCCGATTCTGCAACCAGAATTCCTTCAGAAGCAATGATATCATCATCCCTGAAGGTGAGATCAAGATGCTTTGAAACAAGGACGGTGACACAATACTTCTGTCTGTGTGGCTGTCTCACACATGTGCATCATTACTCCATCACTACACGATGAACATATATGTGTCATCTCAGCCTCAGATTCTCAGTAAAGTGCCACAGCTGATTCCAAGCGGCCCCTGGAAGCTTGTGTGTGCAGAACTTGCTGAAAATGAAGAGTCTTTAACTAGACTGCATTATGCTGACCTCAAACTGAAGCGAGGTCATTCCAAAGGTAATTTTTCACCATCCTCCTCCAAGCCATTTCCTCCTGTATAAATTAGGTAGCTTGTTGGCAGGGTGACTTCTGGCTATTGTCCAACACATCAAATTAGAATGCAGTGATTTGTAAAACCCAACACTTTCTAGTCATACAAAATAGGCAGCCATTCTAGCTGGCTGGTATTCACTTTGCGTGGGTTTGGTGCATTACTTATTTATAGGGTAGGGGGCAAACAAATAAATATATTTTATGGCTCAGGATGGGCTCAACATGCAACATTAACTCCAAACTTGCCAACTTAATTAATAAGCAGTAATGACCGCTCAAGGACAGATATCGGTCACATACTAGAGGGAATGTCTTTCATATTCCTTGAAGAAAGGCCGGGCTGTTGAAAGAATTATCTCAGGTTTTTGCATAAAGAGCTGCTTCGTGGTACAGGAGTTGGGGGTGGGGACAAGGAAGAACCTGGTCTTACTCCCAACAGCTGCAATTTAAAGACTGGTGTATATTGCTTCTCTTTTGTGCAGCAATCCTGCACTGTGGAAAAATGTTTCATTTCTGTTACAGTAATTTAGGGCAGTTTTGCTGATCTGCATCACTTTCTGCATCAGAACGTAAGTTCTCAAGAAAAACTCTGCAGGATTAGACCAAGTGTCCCTGTAGTCCAGCATCCTTTTTCTCTCAATGGTTAGTTCCACAGATTAAATGTGTATTAGGTGAAGATTTCCTTTTCTCTGTCCTGAATCTACTGTCATGAACTTAGAATCATAGAATCACAGAGCTGGAAGGGGCCATACAGGCCCTCTAGTCCAACCCCCTGCTCAATGCAGGATCAGCCTAGAGCATCCCTGGCAAGTGTTTGTCCAGCCGCTGCTTAAAGACTGCCAGTGAGTTTTGGTATTAATGTGAGAGAGACAAAAAAGTGTTGTTTACCGCTTTTTTCATACCATGAATGACTTTATAAACCTTTATCAAGTGCCTGTCCCTACCATTAACCAATCAGACAGAAGGCTGAGATCGCTCAAATTTGAAATTCCAGTCCAATAGTAACTTAGAGACCAACAAGAGTTTCAGGGTATAAGCTTTCGAGAATCAAATCTCCATTTTTCAGACGTGAGTGGAGGTCAAGATGAGAAAGAAAGACAGCCAAAGAGAAGGTTTGTGTGATTGAACTACAGGTTTTATCCTGGACCATATCTGAGAGCTTTTGCTATGAAATTACTACATTTACCAAACAAATGATGTTCATAGGTGAGATGGCCCCAGGCAAAGATGCTTATCACTTCCCTTATCCCAAACACCATGTTTCAGTGCAGTGGTGAGTCTTCAATTGTCGTGGTACTCAGGTGCAGAACTTGGGACCGAACCTTTCCAACTGCATAACAGAGCCTGAGTGTGTTCTGCTGTTCTCCGAACATGATATTGATTCTCTTTTGTCCGCACGAGCCAGATACTAGTTTCCAGTGAGTTTTGCTTTAGCCCCAGTTCTTTCAATGGAAATTTAATTCTTTCAGTGGAAAATTGACAGCAGCTTGGGATAAATCCCCTAGAGCTTTGGATGGGTTATTTCAGATCTAGGGTTGCCATTCCCCAGTTGGGGCTGGGGGATCCCCCAGTTTTGTGGGTTCTTGCCCACCACCAACCAGATAGTCATTGGGAGGAAATCCCCCCCAAAAGTGACATCGCCAGAAATAAACATGATGTGCCTATGTCACCCAAAAGTGATGTAGGCACGTCGGTGACATCAGGGGGCACAATGCTCTCATTTTGGGACAAAACTCTATGGTTTGAGACTGGTTTTACCATAGAGTTTTGCCCCCAAACCAGAGTGTCACCCCCAATATCACTGACCTGCCTATGTCACTTCCGGGTGACATAGGCATGTTGCACGACATCACTTCCAGAACGTCGTGCCCCCCCCATCAGCATTTTCAACAGACCTGGCAATCCTATTCAGACCACACAGAAATGTCCTATATCTATCTAGTGAATTTCATCCCTCCACTTCTCCACAGAGCTCTGGGCAACATACATGGCTCTCCCTTCCCTAGTTTATTCTCACAACAACACTTTTTGGATTAGCCTGAGAAGCAGTAATTGGCTAAAGGACACGTAGTAAGCTTCATGGCTGAGCAGGAATTTGAACTCTGCTCTCCCAGATCTTAGTTCCCACACTCTCTAACCACTACTCCACACTGGCTCCCTGGTCCTTTCAGCAGCAGAATGGGAGCAATTTTTCCATGGGTTTATCCAGTACCTCTGTTGTAGTATTTAAAGGATCGCGCTACTTTTTTTTTTGCCATCAAGTCACAGATGATTTATGGTGAGCCCATAGGGTTTTCAAGGCAAGAAACATTCACAGGTGGTTTGCCATTGCCTGCCTCTGTATTTCTTGGTGGTCTCCCACACAAATACTAACTAGAGCCAATCCTGATTGGCTTCCAAGATCATACAAGATTGGGGCTAGCCTGAACTCTCCAGGTCAGGGCTTGCGCTAAATGGCTAAGATCATTCATTCAGCTTCCTCCCCCCCCCCCCCCCCACCAGTCATCATTCCAAATCAGGGTGTCAGATTACCTCCACACATCATCTAATTAGCCCCTGGTCAGCCCAACTACAGGACAGCTTAGAGAACAGCGCAGAGTTCGTCCGGCCACTTGGCACAGTAGCGACTCAGAAGCTGTTTTGTTCAGATGCCGCAACATTTTTATGTTGATACAGAAAGTTACAGTGACGGCTCTGGATTTTGTTAGCCACTCAATAAAGAGACAAGACATCCTCTTTAGTTCTTGGGAGAAGCCAGTCAGCTCTATATACCAGATGAACACATCAGGGCAAGGATGAACTGCTAGCTGCCAGCTGCAAGACAAAAAACCACTTACAGAAGCATTGGGTGGGAATCTGGAACCGCCACAGGCTAATTTTCCTTTCTGCTATTCAGAGCAAGAACAAAGCCTGCGAGAGGGACGTTAAGAAGGATGGAGGAGCAATTGGGAATAAAGAGTAGGCTATTACTAGTTTCCATCTGCACAAGGAGAGATGGTTGAGGGAGAACACTTCCTGTAGGATGCTGTAACGGGGAGATAGGGGACCAAATTTAAAGAATGTTGGGATGTGGCAGTTTCTCAGTGGAGGGTGGTAAGCAGTGGGGTACCGCAGGGATCAGTACTTGGTCCACTGCTTTTTAACTTGTTCATTAATGATTTGGAGATGGGAGTAAGCAGTGAAGTGGCTAAATTTGCGGATGATACAAAGTTGTTCAGGGTGGTGAAAACCAGTGAGGATTGTGAGGCACTCCAAAGGGATCTGTCAAGGATGGGCGAGTGGGCATCAACATGGCAAATGGGGTTCAATGTGACCAAGTGCAAGGTGATGCACATTGGAGCCAAAAATCCTAAATATAAATACACATTGATGGGGTCTGAACTGGCAGAGACTGAGCAAGAGAGAGATCTTGGAGTTGTAGTAGATAACTCACTGAAAATGTCGAGACAGTGTGTGACTGCAATAAAGAAGGCCAATGCTATGCTGGGGATTATTAGGAAGGGTATTGAAAACAGATCAGCCAATATAATAATGCCCCTATATAAATCAATGGTGAGACCTCATTTGGAATACTGTGTGCAGTTCTGGGCACCACACCTTAAAAAGGATATTATAGCTTTGGAAAAAGTGCAGAAAAGGGCAACTCGAATGATAAAAGGGTTGGAACACTTTCCCTATGAGGAAAGGTTAAAGCGCTTAGGGCTCTTTAGCTTGGAGAAAAGACGACTAAGGGGTGACATGATCGAGGTTTATAAGATTATGCATGGGAAAGAGCAGGTAAAGAAAGAGGTACTTTTCTCCCTTTCTCACAATACAAGAACTCGTGGGCACTCCATGAAACTGCAGAGCGGTCGGGTTAGAACGGATAAAAGGAAGTACTTCTTCACCCAAAGAGTGATTAACACATGGAATTCACTGCCACAGGAAGTGGTGGGTGCTACAAGCATGGACGGCTTCAAAAGGGAATTAGATAAGCATATGGAGCAGAGGTCCATCAGTGGCTATTAGCCACAAGGTATAGCTAGGGGCTCTGGGGCAAGTGATGCTCTGTCTTCTTGGTGCTTGGGGGGGTCAACAGTGGGAGGGCTTCTAATGTCCTGGCCCCACTGCTGGACCTCCTGATGGCACTGGTATTTCTGGCCACTGTGTGACACAGAGTGTTGGACTGGATGGGCCTTTGGCCTGATCCAACATTGGCGTCTCTTATGTTCTTATGTTCTTATGTTCTTATGCTATGAAGAAATCTGGAAACATGCCGTTTTCCCCATCTCTATACATGACAGCAACCTGAGGAAAACATATTGCGCCTGAAAGAGCAGAGGAAGAAGGGGGGTTGGAGCCCAGAGATGATATCAGCCTTTCTTCTCTCATATGAAGATGAGCTGCAGGCTCCACTTTTTTTTCAGAAGGCATCATCAAAACATTTGCTGAGGGAAGAGGAGAAGGAAAAGATGCTCCAATTGCAGATCAAAAGATTTAAGCGAGGAAATTATTTCCTGGGTAGCAATCAGATATCGTGTCTTTGGCCCAGATGGTTATGAATATTAACCACTGCTTTTGTCAGATCTGAGCGATGCCACCTTGGCTTCACATTCCCTGTACAATCCCAGGAACCGCAGCAGCTCATAAACCAAAGGCACGTGGTTGATTAATTTCCCCCTTTACAGTTTCATACTGTCTGAATTTTTGACAATTGCTATAAGATGTCACCAAGAATATAAAGTATTTCTGACACTCGGGAAGATCCCTTGTCATTGTGGCACCTGTAGGGGGGGGGGAATATAGCAAATTATCATTAGAGAGCCAGAGCAATTAATTGTTTCATCTGTCAGCACTGCCTCAAAATTAAATAACCTCACTATGTTGACGGCAGTTTTCCTTGCAGACTTTGGTATATGTTGTTCATAACAGTGCAATAATAGTAAATAATGTATAATCATCATAAGATCAGCCACAATTTACACAACAATATTTTCATTAGTGCAGCCTGTAGTGAGACCTCATTACAAGAAACGGCAATAATTCTCCTCCTCTTTTAAGATCCAGCCTACAGAGTTAATCTATTTGGTGTTTTTTTCTTAATCTTCCAGATCTCTGGAGACCAGTTATTTCAGAGCTGCCCTGTGGATGTACTTGCTTCTCATTTTCTCTGAGCTCCAGTTCCCTTCCCATTCCTGATATATAGGGTTTCCTTGAGGTTGCTTCTGACTGTTAATCATCCCCCATGATGGGATAATATCCTGCATCACATATTTTGGGGACACCTCCCTCTCTCATATGCATAGTTGCTTCGCCCTGGCACATTTTAGCATTACCAGACGCCGGTCGGGAGCCCCCTGCTCCCAGCGAAGAATCACTTGGCAACCCTAACTGAATCAGACCATTGGTCCATCAGGGTCAATATTGTCTACTCAGACTGGCAGCAGCTCTCCAGAGGCTCAGATAGAGGTGTTTCACATCACCTATTGCCTGATCTTTTTAAACGGGGATGCCAAGGATTTGACCTGGGACCTTCTGCATACAAAGCAGATGCCTTTCCACTGAGTGAAGGCCTCTCCCTTGGTTAGGTAGATTAGGGAGAGGGATAGTGACTAGCCCAAGGTCATCCAGGAAAGTTAATCTCTTATTCACACATACACACATTTTTGTGGGTTGAATAAATTAGCATAAGAAAATAACAGCTGTGCTAGATTAGAGAGATGGTTCTTCTCATCCACTATCCTGTTTCATACATTGGCTTCTGGTGGAGCAGTGGATCAGGTTCAAGGTTTTGGTTTTGACCTTTAAGGCCCTTAGCAGTCAGGGACCTACCTACCCTTGGGACTGCCTCTCCCAGTATGCCCCGGAAGAGCATTACACTCAGGAAATAAGACCTTGCTGGTGGTCCCCAGCCCAAGAGAAGTCCGACAGCCCTCAACCAGAGCCAGGACTTTCTCAGTCCTGGCCCCTGCCTGGTGGAACACTCTGCTGGAAGATGTCCATGCCGAAATAATAGCTAACCTGATGCCCCCAGATGGTCTACTGCAAGCAAGCTGTTGTCGTCCCCAACCAATGGTATTCAGAAGTGATGGGTTCTAAACATGGAAGTTCCATATCATCATGGCTAATATCCATGGATGGATCCCTCCTCCATGAATTTGTGTAAACATAAGAACAGTCTCACCCCAAAATAGCTTGGTCATTTGGGTGAATACAGATTATCATTTTATCACACATGCTGTTACACATTTTACCACACATTGGCCTCTGAAGTGTGGGGAAATGATCCTACTCTGTTGTAAGGATTGTGACAGGCAATCAAGCTACTATAGAGTAAGTGAGCTTATCTTTAGATAGTTTTGGAATGTCTGCATCATCCTTTCAAGTAGTAAAAAAAATGTACCCCAAGGGCAGGCGTCTGTTAAAATGTGGTGTGAAATGGATATCTGTAGGGCTCATTAATGTTTACGTTTCTGGCATTATCATAGGTAGGCTAAGTCACTGAGGTGTTCGTGAAACTCAGTTGGTGGTGGTGGAAAGTGCTGTCAAGTCACAGCTGACTTATGGTGACCCTGTAGGGTTTTCAAAGCAGGAGACGTTCAGGGGTAGTTTGCCATTGCCTGCCTCTGTACCACAACCCTGGCATTCCTTGGAGGGCTCCCGTCCAAATAACTATTCACGGCTGACCCTGCTCAGCTTCCAAGATCTGGAGATCAGGCTAGCCTAGGCTCAGTTAGGCTCTAGAAATAAAACATGGCATTTTGTAGTTAAAGTTTCCCTTCTTTTGTCGATATAGAAAGCAGCAAGACAATGCATTGTAATGCGGATTCCATTGATTTGCTGCTATAAAGAGTTACAAGAAACTTTTGAATGAAGTGCAAGCTTAATGAACTGAAGTCGATTATTTGTTGGTCAAGGAAGGGTGAGTAAACTGTGTTAAAAAACTACTACTACAAGTCTCATGGTCACAAGATCAATAAAGCAGTTTGGGGAACCAGCTAATAAAAAAGTCCCACCCATTATTCATATATTTAAAGATGGGTGTGATTTGAAATATCAGGCATAAATCCTGCTATTGCACAGAACAAGCAAGGAATAATATAACTTTTTCACATCTCTTTCCGACTACAGGCATTTGTCCTATAAACTCAGAACTACTAGTGTTCAAAATGGACTCAGGAGTGATATCTAAAGAGGGTAGTAGCCTAGTAGGACATTTCCCCCTCCCCGTGTTTCACACACAGAGAGAGATGTGTTTATTCTTCAAGAGCCTCTCTATTTCTGGCCAACAAGTGAGAAGTGACACTCATCAAAACCATTAGTGTGGTTTTGATGAGTGTCACTATGAGATACTACTAGAGAGTTTGTCAAATGGATTAATATTGTATTTCAATGCTACTCATTTTGACAAAGTTATACACGAAACAAGATAATATGCATGATCCGGTGTGTTGATGGCGTTTGAATTGCTTCCAGTAAACTGAATATTGGAAAAAGACATTTCTGGTCTTTAGAGACTTTTTTGGCATAATATATCACGGTTGTTTGCTTCTTTTCAGTTACTGGAAATGCTCAGACACCCTAAGACAGTTAAAATTAGCACTTTAGCTTTTTGCTGTGATTATCAGCATCAGTTTTATTTAATGTATATAATGGGGGGGGGGCATGGAATAGGGTACTCTCAAATCCTTGCAGTTTAGGAAAGAAAACCAGAGTGGTGCTCCTAATGATTTGCTTCTTCCATCCTACCCCACCCCATCCCCCTGCTTAATAAATCTTGGCCTGCTGCCCTTTCACTGAAAATTCCTTGTAGTGATGTCCCATTAAAGGAAGTGTTAATGGCCTTGTAAATATATTAGTGGGAGATGTTTTCCTTACCCCTTCATTCACAACCAGAACACTCATTTTTCAGCTTGGTGCTTCACTTGACAGACGTGGTGGGATTTAAGGTAAATAGACTCCGGTTGCCCTCTGACTTTCTCCAGCTGAGGTTGATGGAGACATGGTGTGGGATACCAGACTGAGCTCAGGATCTCTGATTATGCCAAGGTAGCAGTGCAGGCTAATGAGATGCTGTGTGAGGGCAAAGTAGCAAGGGTGCCTCTCCAGCGTCATGTTTAAATTAGGCCTACCAGAGGACAAAAAAAGGACATGATAAAGTTCATGGATTCCACTCATCTGTAGAAGGTAAATTGCACATGCTGCAATTCAGATTACGGCCACACAGGAAGGAAAGAAAAGATCTAATTAACCCTTCGACTGCCCCTTGGTTTCACTAATCAAAACTGGGTTTCCCATGTTTGCAATTAGCATCTTAAAGAGAAAAGGACAGTGGTTTTTCTTAAGGACAGTTCTTCCCCCCTTGAATATTGCAGAGGAAGTCCAATTAGCAAAAATGAGAGGGGCCTGAAAGGTTAAATCTCATCTTCTCTTCTGATGCATTCCTTATCCAGACCACAGGTACACATATGGGTGGCATGATATAATTTATACGGGCTGATGGAGATCCATGATTCAAGTTAAAGACATCCCAGTTTGCAGATTGAAGAATGATCTCTGCATAGAGCATTTGGTTTGCACAAGTCTAGATTATGTTGTTTTTATGATTTCACCATATTGTTTTGACTTTGAGGATTGTATTAAGCAGGTCACTGGAAAGCCACCATTGTAAATTTTCTAAATAGATAAATGATGGCTCTTATACAGAGTAAAATGATCAACTTGTGCTGAATTCATCACCTTTGGAGAGGACTACAAACAGTCTCATGCACATGCAGTTGATTCCAGAAACAACTTCCAAGTCACCTGCTCTTATCCTCTGTACTCCCCATCTCTGAAATGAGACAAATGCATTTTACAATGCCTTTAAATAAACACTAAAATCAGTAACACTAATGTGTCTTAATTAGATATGTTGGCTTGTATATTAGTTTACCACACGTGGGGACCCGCAAAAAAACTTCTTGGTGATGTAGGCACGTCATGTTTATTTCCGGCTTCTTGCCTGTTTGGGTGTGTAAATCTCCCGCAGCAGCCAGTTGGCTGCTGGCAGAGAGGAGCACTGGAAACTGGGGGGTCTGGCAACCCTAGGAAGCCACATTGGGGGAACGATTTGGCCTCTATGCCCTGTTGCTGGACCTCCAGAGGAACTGGCTGGCCACCATGTGAGACAAGATGCTGGACTAGATGGACCACTGGTCTGATCCAGCAGGGCTCTTCTTATGTTCTTAGCCACCAATTGTATGACAGAAGCCCATCCTGCAGCTCTCAGGGAACTGGATTAACAAGGACATAGAAAGACCTGCCGATGTCTCCTTCTGTATTGCTACATTACCCAGTGATGCAGGAAGAACAAGCAGTACTGCTGCTGTCATTATGCCAGAGTCATGTGAGAATCCATCTTTAGTGAGGACATTTGGAAGGTGACACTATTACAACTGCTTATTGACTGTGTGTCCCCAGCCTCACATAGTAAAGCGCATCCAGGCACTAAGTACAGAAAAGGCAAAATTATTAAGAGGTGAGGAGAGACAGAGGAGAAAATGACCTATGGCTCTGGAAAGATTAGAACTGAAAGCCTGTCCCAGTTATAGAAATGGCTAATTATGGCATTGGACAAGAAGTCACTTATATTACCGCTACTCCAATTCCCAGGTTTAGGAACTACAGCCATCGCCATGAGCATCAATATGGGGAATACGGAGACCATACCAGAGACTGTAGTTCTAATAATAACATTTTTATTCTTGCCCAAGATCATACAAGCTTCTGCCTGGTCCCCTTTAGGCATTAGAATTATAGGTCCATTTTATTTTTGCAAAGTAGGCAGAAGGTATATGGATGCAGCCCCTCATTTTCTCTTGTTCACATTAGCCTTACATGCTGCTACAAATATAGATAAGGGAATGGAAAGCTGGCGGTTTGTTGCTTAATCTACTAAACAGCCCGCTGAATCCTGCAGACCTCAACACCTTGTAAGCACTTAATCTAATCCCATTGTCAACCACAACTCCCCTCCCCAGCAATCAGCATCAAATCCATTGCTGTGATTTTCTAGCAAGTTAGATCCAGGGAACCCAGCCTTCTAATCAAGGAGACAAGATGGCAGCATGAACATGCCACAATCAAATAGCTCCATAGGCTACTTCATCATTATACCTGAACCAGCTGCTGATTGCCACAGTTAGACTGTAGCTATGTTATTGCACCGTGCTCCTCTCCTCCGGCTTGCTTTCCACAGAGAGTTGATTCACACATTTTAAAAAATGTGTTCTGGAATTCCATGCCTCTCAGATGCCCATGAGTCCAATTTAGAGCATGGTGTGCGCAAAGAAGATGCTTAAGCCTCCTTTCACTGTGTGCCATCTCCCTGCCACGAGACAGCCCCAGGGAGCTGCTATTTGCCTAGCTGGGAAAACCTGCAAATACTATCTACTACATATAAGTTTTCCCAGTGGAGCAAACATTGGCTCCCTTGGGGCATTTCTGGTTGGGAAAATGACATGGATAAATGGCTTAAGCACCATAAGCACCATC
The DNA here is from genome assembly GCF_001447785.1 of Gekko japonicus. Taxonomy (NCBI): domain Eukaryota; kingdom Metazoa; phylum Chordata; class Lepidosauria; order Squamata; family Gekkonidae; genus Gekko; species Gekko japonicus. The sequence continues at coordinate 2,406,359 of NW_015175358.1, forward strand.
CCTGGTCTGAATTGGACACATAACCAGCCTGACTTTCTGTTCAACCCCATTGTTGTCTGCTGGAGTGTAGCATTCTTAATTCTACTTTTTGCCACACCCCAAAAATAAATGATGCCAAGAGGAAGTTGAACACCGACGTGCTCAGCCTGACAGCCAAGCAGACACTCTCTTGTCCCCCACTGTGGAGAGACATTTACTTTTGTTATTCTGTCAGGGTCAAGAACTGAATGCCTGGAGGACTGGGGATGTGCCACAAGATTGGAGAAGAGCGAATGTTATCCCAATCTTTAAGAAAGGGAAGAAGGATGACCCGGGAAACTACAGGCCAGTCAGTCTGACTTCTGTTGCTTGGATAATCCGGGGAAGTCAGCATGATTTTGTCCCCAACAGGTCTTGTCAGACCAACCTGGCTTCCTTCTTTGATTGTGTGATGAACTTACTGGATTGTGGGAACTCTGTTGATGTGATTTACCTGGATTTCAGTAAAGCTTTTGATAAAGTTCCCCATGACATTCTGATGGGCAAACTGGAATACTATAGGACTATAGGACAGTTCGGTGGATAAGGAACCGGTTAGAGGACCACAGCCAAAGAGTGGTGGTCAGTGGCGTTTCGTCAGATTGGAGGGAGGTGTCCAGCGGAATGCTGCAGGGCTCAGTTTTGGGCCCAGTACTTTTCAATATTTTTATCAATGTTCTGGATGAAGGGGTAGAAGGGCTACTCATTAAATTTGCTGATGATACCAAATTGGGAGGAGTAGCAAACACCCAAGTAGACAGAGTTAAACTTCAACAAGACCTGAAATACTCTGGAGAAGTGCAAACAGGATGCAATCAGGGCCGCAGCTAACCCCTCACTTGTGGGGAGGCCCTGGGGAAAGAAAGGGGGCCAGAGTGTGTGTGCGCGCGTGCAAAGCGTGCGCACGCGCGCCACACACACACATCACCCAGGACTCCTAGCAACGAAGCGGCCCTGAGCACCAGCGCGAGGAGGCGGCGAGAGCCCGGAAGGCCGACCCAGGAGGCTGCGGAGCCGGCTGGCCACGGCCGCAAGCCAGCGTCTGGCGCAGCCGGGGGGGGGGCCCTGGCCCGCGAGGGCTGTGGCTGAAGAGGGAGTCTCTCCTCCCCACCTCCTGGAGAGACGGGATCCCGCCTCTGCTGCCGCCGAGACAATGGGAGTGAGACGGGGAGGCACGCCAGCGAGCAAGCGCGGCAGACGCAGCTCCGACTGGCCGGGCGGAGCCTGACGGGCTCCTTCTTTCCCCTTCCCTTCCGCGAGGCGGCAGCGATTGGCGGGGGGAGGGGGAGCTGAGGGCTGGGCGTGAGCGGATCCCACACACACACACAGCCCGTCCGCTTGGCAGCCCCACCCCACCCCTCCCTCCCGATCCTCTGCTCCCCGGGGGGCTTGGCTGGCGCAGACGGGGT
>NW_015175358.1:2408225-2511689 GCF_001447785.1 Gekko japonicus
GGCCGCCGCCAGCCAAGCCCCCGGGGAGCAGAGGATTGGGAGAGAGGAGGCCCGCAAAACGAGTGGGGGGCCCCGGGGCCCGTGGGCCCCATGCAGGCTATGGGCCTGGATGCAATTCAACAAAGATAAATGCACAGTATTACATCTGGGCCACAAAAATGTCAAGCACAAATACTGGATGGGGGATACGTTTCTGGGGAGTAGTGTATGCAAAACAGATCTTGGAGTAAGAGTGGACTGTAAACTGAAATATGAGCAGTCAGTGTGATGTGGTGGCAAAAATGCAAATTCAGTCTTGAGTTATATTAAAAAGGCCTTAACATCGAAATCGCAGGAGGTCATAGCCCTTGGTCAGGCTGCACCTTGAGTACTGTGTGCAGTTCTGGAGGCCTCGCTTCAAAAAGGATGTGGACAGAATCGAGAGGGCACAGAAGAGAGCAACGAGGATGATCAGGGGTCTGGAGACTGAGCCCTATGAGGAAAGGCTAAGGGCCTTGGGAATGTTTAGTTTGGAGAAGAGAAGATTGAGGGGGGACATGATTGTTCTCTTTAAATATTTGAAAGGCTGTCATTTGGACGAGGACAAGGAGCTGTTCCAGTTGGCAGCAGAGGATAGGACTCGAAGCAATGGGTTTAAATTACACACAGAAAGGGATTGGCTGGATATTAGGAAAACCTTTTTCATGGTCAGAGTGGTTCAAAGGTGGAATCAGCTGCCGAGGGAGGTGGCTAGCTCCCCTTCACTGGCAGCTTTCAAGAAGAGGCTGGATGAATACTTGTCAGAGATGCTTTAGGCTGGTCCTACATTGGGCAGGGGGTTGGACTAGATGGTCTGTATGGCCCCTTCCAACTCTATGATTTTATGATTCTAATGCCAGGGCTACATTCCCCCTTTCATCCCCTAATAAATTTGGAATGAGCTCATACAACCAATCTGTGTCTGGGTGCTCTTCTTTTCTCAACAGGGGACTTGTGCGCTGGCCTGAACTGCTTACTGTAAGCACAAATTTTGTAGATCGGGATTTCAATTTGTTGGGGAATTTGATTGGGACTAAAGTGTCAAGGTGTATTACCATTTTATGGCTTCTCTTCCCGTCTTTGTTTTGGTGTTCTCAAGGAGAAGAAGAGCAGCCATTCTCTCTTCTAGTTTTGTCTTTGTAGTGTAAGGATGTAGCTGATTTAGCTCTGTTGTTATTTTCATCCCAGTTACCCTTCTCCATGCTAGAATTTAGTAAAAACTTTATATTTTAATCATACATGGACTCTCAGTCTGAATTATTTTACTCAGGCTCTGCTGGGCTATATTACCTCTGCTAAATACCATTTTTTCAATATCTCACTATCACCCAACACAATTTCAACAAAAGACAACGATGAGCTGAACTGGATATGATGGTGGCAGCCACATGTTTTCAAATGGAGGCTGCTTGGCAGATAGATATACATAAACCAGTGAGGATTTTTTGTGTGTGGGGGGGGGGGAAGCAGTGGGCAATGTGAGATAATTCCCCATGCCTGTCACTGCCACGCCCCTCCCTACTATCCTCTTTTCTCAGACATGCCTTAATTCAGGGTTTTCAAAGCCCAGCTAAAAGAACAGCAGCTGGCAGTAGAGCTTGGGAGGGGGAAGTGGGGGGGAAGGTTTGCTGCAACCATCCTAATAAACACTTTTCCTCTGGAAATCCCTACCTGCTATGTAGCTGTTTGGTATCGATCCATACCTAAGCAGAGGGGACTACCATCCGTACATCTAATTCTGCACTAAAAGAGGATATGATAGGTCATTATCATTTCCTGAAGGGTGTTGACAGGGTGACTACAGAGAAATTTCTCTCTCTACATCACACAACTGGAACTGCCCCATGAAACTAATGGACTCTAGGGGCAGTAAGACAAAGGGAAGTATTTTTTTCCCCACAAAGTATAATCAATATGAAATTCATTGCCACAGGCTGCCATGAAGGCCACCAGCAAAAAATAATCTTAACAAATGAACTGCAAAATTCATGAAGAATCGTTTGATCAACACCCGTTAATAAAAATAGTTAAAAATGGCAGTCTGTAGTCAGAGTCAATATATCTCGTGAGTGCTAGATTTTAGAGACAGACCAAAGGAGGTATCTCTGGTATGCTCTGCTTGGAACTTTCCCAGACATCTAGCTGGTCCCTGTTAGTGATGACTTGATACCCTAGGTGGACCTTAGTGTTGACTGAGAAGGCAATTCCTAACTTCATATGATTATGGTCTGAGCAGTAGGTGTACAAAAAGTTAGCTTTCATTTGTGATGGATGATTCAGAGATCTATTCACAGGGCAAGCAAGGCAGAGATGAGGGAAACTGGTCAGGCCTACACAGAATCCCTTGGTCTCACATTCTTCAGAGATGTAGCCAGCATTCCTTACTGCTCAGACATTGGGCTTCAACCAGTGGGTGACAATTCACAGGTGGGTCTCGGCCTGACATCTAGTGATCACCAGTGGCGTCCCGACTATATTGTGGAACAGAAGAGGGAAATAGTGAGACAGGAGGAAGTCAACCAGAGAGAGAAGGGAACATAGGGGAGAGAAAGGGAAAACAGATAGCTGTAACTTAGATAAGAATATAAGAGAAGCCAATGTTGGATCAGGCCAAAGGCCCATTCAGTCCAACACTCTGTCACACAGTGGCCCAAAATACCAGATGCCATCAGGAGGTCCAGCAGTGGAGCCAGGTGCAATTTACATAAAAAGTTTAAAATGTCAGTTTGATCTAGGGCTGCCAAGTGGGGGAAGGTGGCGGGTAAAACCCCGCTTCGGAGGCCCGAATCGGGCCCCGGGGGGAACTCCACCCCGGCATGCGTGTCACCTGGAAGTGACGCAGGCATGCTGGGCACGCTGGGGGCGGGGCCACGGCCATACAAGGGAAAACCCTATGGTTTTCCCTTGTATGGCCGTGGCGCCGCCCCCAGCGTGCCCAGTGTGCCTGCGTCACTTCCGGGTGACGCGCACACCTGACGCCGGCCGGGAGCCCCCCGCTCCCAGCGAAGAATCTCTTGGCAACCCGAGTTTGATCCCACAATAAGGATACCATTCAAGATAGATTTGAAAAGATTAATGGCCACTATGCAAAGTCAAATTTTTATTTGGGATTTCAAGGAATTTTTAGAAGTCCCTCTTTGGTGTTATTCCTTATTCCTAATATTACTGTATAAACAGATTCAATATGAGTTTCTTATTTTAGAATCCTTCCAGCTATAAAGTGCCCTGAGGCCCCAAGAGTGGTGGTGGTGAGGAACAGAGATATTTTGCTAGGTCAAGAGATCCAAATGGGTCACAATTCAGGCCACAAGCCTATGACCATGCTATGGCATATTTGTATCATTTTAGTAATAAGAAATGCCTTTTTTTCTTTCATGACTCATGAGACTCTATGTATCGGATAGGATTGAGGGTGTCTGGGATAGTACAAGTAGTGTTTTCAGCCCCATTTAGACTACTATTAGGATGCTAAGGTGGCATAGGGGGTGTTGGCTGATGGAAAACCCAAAAGTTACATCAGTCCTCTCTAGGAATTACCAAAAACTCTATGGTTTTGGCACAGAGTTTAAGCAAATTCCTAGGGTGGCGTGACATCATGCCATCCACTGACAGCCATTTTATTTTATTTTTCTCCCACCACAACACCAGCTGGGGTGGGGGCGCCCCACCCCCCACTAAGGGGCTGGCAACCCTAATTACAAGTTTTCCTCAGCCAAGAGAACCAATGCATGGGCAGTGAACAATGCCCGTAAAAGAAATGCTAGAGCGCCTGATGAACCTTTCCTTTTCAAAAAATTTGAGCTGGCAGTGCTAGCAGGGCTATTAAGTTTTGTGACTACTAGTACACAGAATATATAATCTATTACTCTGTTTTCCTGTTTACCAGCAACACTAATACTGCCCTCCTCCCTAGCGTTGCACAATGTTTTCTTTAAACGTTGCCTTTCTCTCATCTGTGTGTGGATGAAGTGAGGCCTATAATAAAAATCAAGATTTATTAGCCTTTCCCTGGTGTCCCCAAGGCTCAAGAGAGAGAAGATTATTGGAGTTACCACATCAGACAGTCAACGTTCTTGCAACAGTCATAAAACTTCCATTAGACGCTGAGAGGAGGGAGGGAGTGGAGAGATATTTACTCCTGCATCCGCTGCCAAAGCCTGAAGTCAAAACCAAAGATATTGGCTCAGTTCACAGTGCTTTGATTCGACTGTGTATGAAATAAATAATGTAGAATTAAAGTGAATCCCAATAAAAAATATGCCCGGGATATTGACGATCCTATTTCTCAAATGGCAGGTTATTGAACGTTTAGGGTCTACTGCACACACGAAGAAGAAAATGGTGTTGACTGTTTGCTGTTGCTATTTTTTTTTAATTTGGTCTATTTGCACAGAGTGCTTGTTTTCAGGCGGAGGTGAATTTAATATGTTATTTATATGGTTTATTATCTAAACAGCTGGGTCTGTGTAATGACACACTCATCTTTGTAATCATTTTGTGCACTTTTAAAGCACCGGATCTGACTCCTATTGTGCTCAACAAGACCTGCATTGCTGATCTAGAGGATGCAGGATCAGTCCTTTAATCTGCAGAATTCTGATCATGGCTTCTATTTAGAGCTGTTCTCTGTGGTTTTAACAATATGAAATTCAGTTAGTTTGGATATAAGTAGATTAATCTAATCATGAAAAAGCAAAGGAGGTCAGAAAACAATGATATGCATTTGAAGTCATACCTTCATACTTTTTTAAAAAAATAATGCTTAAATTTTGCAAAACCACATGCATTGTATACTCAGTACAAATGTATCATATTTTTAAAAAATCATGAAGTAGGCATTCACTTATGTCTAAGGGTTCTAGTATTTTGCCAAGTACTCCAAATTTATGTAACTCACGTTCTGACATCCATTCTGAAATGCACAAGAAATTACTCCACTACAGTTTTGGCCTCCCTTTTACTTTTGGATGATTAAATCATGACTGAATCTGAATTTGCCTTCAGCAATTCAATATGAGCAAAAAGCACCAGTGCATGAGTTGTGTAGAAAAATGGAGTCTACTGATGTTTCTCCCTTTATTACCAGCTCATACCTGATCTATAATTTTTCATACAGGTCTAAGAGACTGTGGGAAAACCAGGTCCTTTTAGTGTGCCCATACTTTCCCCCTCCCCTCATGAACCTGACTCCCACCAGTAATGGAGTTGACTTGACAGAAAGGCACTTCTGTAAAAAAGGTGTTCCCTCCTTCTGATGAGTGTAGGCTGAGTGAAGACAACAACATGGTCTAGCTCAGAAGGCTGGGATGTCATCCCTGTTAAGGCTGCCACATCTTCCATATAGGGTATATTCTATGATGGAGATTTCAGTTCCATAGACTACCCAGCATTTCAGCCTGCAGGTAGGGCAGCGATTGCTCAGTGGAGATAGTCTCTAGGCTGATAGTCTAGATCAGACTCTTTTGTTATGAGGGCCGGATATGACTCATTTGTTACAAGGGCCAGATCTGACATAAATGTCACTTTGTTGGGCTGTGCCATAAAATGTAATGCCATTTACTTTACAACTTTATAATGGACACACGCAAACCCAATTAACAATTTTATTTCTTACTCAAAATACAAACAAAAGCAATTGATTCCTAGGAGTGAAAGCAATTGATTTACTGGGGAATCCACAAAAGCCTTGATCCGTGCCCCTCCTGGCTAATTAAAGTTGGCTGCAAGGGGTTTCGAGGCACCCTTAGGGACATTATCAAGTCCCTCTCTGAGGGCCTATTCCCAGGGACTCTCAAGGAAGCGATGGTCCACCCTCTCTTAAAAAAGCCACCTTTGGATCTGGTCAAATTGGTCAACTATCGGCCGGTCTCCAATTTGCCCTATTTGGGCAAATTAATAGAGAGGGCGGTGGTGATACAGTTGCAGAGCTTTCTGGATGACACTTCCACACTGGATCCCTTCCACTCCAGCTTCTGTCCTGGTCACGGGATGGAGACAGCACTGGTCGCCTTCACAGATGACCTCCGGAGGCATCTAGATTGGGGCGTGACGGCAGTGCTGCTGTTGTTAGACCTGTCAGTGGCATTCGACATGGTCGACCATCAGCTGCTCACCCACCACCTCGCCGACATGGGGATTTGGGGGCTGGCCTTGCAATGGCTTGTCTCCTTTCTCCAGGGTTGGGGACAAAGGGTGGCACTTGGGGAGGAGATGTCCCGAAGGCATCCAGTAGTTCGTGGTGTGCCCCAAGGGGCAGTGCTCTCCCCAATGCTATTTAACATCTATATGCGCCCCCATGCCCAGATTGCCTGGAGGCATGGCCTTGGGTGTCATCAATATGCAGATGACACCCAGCTCTATCTGTTGTTGGGCGGTTAGTCTGCCTCTACCCTGGAAGATGTGGACCGGGCATTGCAGGACATGGCAGGATGGCTTAGGTTGAGTCGACTGAAATTGAATCCGACGAAGACGGAGGTCCTTTGCCTGAATCGGAGTGGCTCAGGGTTAGGGGTCCCTCTTCCGGCCTTCGATGAGGCGTCGTTGGTGCCAGCGCCAAGGGTTAGGAGCTTGGGAGTGCTCCTGGATGCTTCCTTGATAATGGAGGCCCAGCTTTATACCACCTTCGGCTGATTAGGCAGTTGGTCCCCTTCCTCGAACGCAATGATCTGGCTTCAGTGATCCATGCTATGGTCACCTCGAGGCTAGACTACTGTAATGCTCTCTACATGGGGCTGCCCTTGGGGCAACTCCAGAAGCTGCAGCTGGTGCAAAACGCAGCAGCCAGGCTGTTGATGGGCCTCCCCAGGTGGAAGCACATCCAGCCTGTGCTGAAGTCGTTGCACTGGCTTCCAATAGCATTCCGGATTCGCTTCAAGGTGCTGGTTTTGACCTTTAAAGCCCTAAATGGTCAGGGGCCTGCCTACCTGAGGGACCATTTTTCCCCGTATGTTCCCCCGAGAACACTGCGGTCTGGAATACAACATCGCCTGCCCCCCCCCCTGGGCCTAGGGATGCCAGGTTGGTGGTAACTAGGACCAGGGCGTTCTCCCTGATGGCACCAATGCTGTGGAACGAGCTCCCCGATGAGATTAGACCTCTACGGGACCTCCAGCAGTTCCGTAGAGCTATAAAAATTGAGCTGTTTCGCCAAGCGTTCCAATAAAAACTGATTGCTCCGGTGGGACCACACTAACACTTTATTATTGGATGCCGCTGTATTTATTTATTTAGCCTAACTGTATTTATTGAAATTGTATGAATTGAATTTTATTTTGTACTTGCTGGTTTTAAACTGTGTGTTGGTTTTAAATTGTTTGTAAGCCGCCTTGAGCTGCTTCAGCGGGAGGGCGGGGTAGAAATTTAATTAATAAATAATAAATAAATAAATGTGTTTAATCATATGCAAGACTAGGGTTTTTTTTAATACCATATCCACTCCCTAGTCATGTCCTTTCATTTCTTGATAGCTTCAACCGCACACACCTCACCATGTGCACCCACTTGCCCACTCCCCCCACTGAACAGCCTCCTGTCTCCCCTCTCTCATACCAGTTGCTCACAGGCCAGATAAGAGCCCTGGATAGGCCAGTACTGGCCCCCGGGCTATATGTTTGACAGCCTTGGTCTCGTTGTTCCAAGGACTACATCTTATGGCCAGTCATCTTCCCTGACTGAGATACAGGACCTCTATAACTTATTAGCCATGAAACAAGAAGCCAGTTCAATCTCTAGAGATGTCATCTGCCAAGGATAGGTCTCCATGTTTTCTCACCAACAGCTGAGAGAGAGTTTGGATAAGAAAGTCACCAGTGGAAGGCCAATGCTGGACTAATCCCTCCTCTCTGGTCATTGGGTTCCCCAGCTTTGTGAATTATGAACTGGGGGAAGGAGCTATAACAAGAATTTGACCAACCTGTGATAGAATAGATGAGCAAGATCTCCATCTTCTTTATAGCATGGATCAGGACCCCATATGTGTGTATCAGTCACTGAATCTGGTCACATACCATCCATTGTTAGGCTTATAGCTCAGAATGGTTCGCTGATATTTCATCAATGAAAGTTAGTGGTTAAGGAGATTATTTCCTGATCGGCAGAGAATCTGTGTCAAGGATCTCTACCTGAGGTTCTATTTATCAATCGGAGTTTGGACAAGTTGATACACACTAAATGGAGAGAGAAAGAGGACTGTGTGTGTGAGAGAGAGGGGGGGGGCAACAATGGGTTAGAAGTTTGGAAGAAAACAATGAAAAAACAGATGAGAATTGGCCAAAGGTGAATCACCTTGGGGTATGGAGCTTGTATGGGTGGAGGTGGACCTAAGGTACTCTGGTCCTAAGGCATTTAGAGCTTCAGTCAGTATCAGCATTCTTAATTGTACCTAGAAAGAATCAGCATCCAGGAGTATCTTTAGACTGCTGCAAACCTAGTCCTTCATTTTCACACACACAAAAACACCATTATGCATTAGTTGAATTGTAAAGCTTAGGCCTGCCTAATTGCCTCTTCTGTATTTTTGACAGGCTCAAAAACATTGTTCAGTGGTATGCATCTATTCATTCCCATACTGAGTGTACAAACAGTAAACAGGGAAAGGGTTTTTAAAAAGGTGGCCCTTGGTGGTGCTCTAGTAAAGTCTGTAGGCTTCCATGGCTTCCTTTCTTTTTTCAAAAAATGAGAGGAAAGTTTGGCAAGGCTGCAACCTTAGGAGTACTCACTTTAAAGTAAGTCCCATTGGACTCACTGGGACACTTCTGAGTCAACATATAGAGAGGATGCAAAGAATCCTACAAATAAACTTTTGGTATCTAATGGACATGGAACTGCTTGAAATCTTATTATTCATTTTAAGCTGCCCTGTGTCCTCTAAGGGATGACTGATCTGGTGAAAACACATACATTAGAAACAGGAAACCAAATACATTAGAAACAGGAAACCAGCCAGGGAGGCAGTGGGGCCCTTGGACGACCAAGGGGTAAAAGGAGTATTGAAGGATGATAGGGAAATGGCTGAGAAGCTAAATGCATTTTTTGCCTCCGTCTTCACTGTGGAAGATGAGAAGTGCTTGCCCACTCCAGAACCACTGATTTCAGGAGGGGTGTTGGAAGACCTGAGTCAGATTGAGGTGACGAGAGAGGAGGTCCTAAAACTGATAGACAACTTAAAAACTGAAAAATCACCAGGCCCAGATGGCATACATCCGAGAGTTCTGAAAGAACTCAAATGTGAACTTGTAGATCTCCTGACAAAGATATGTAATCTTTCCTTAAAATCTGCCTCCATTCCTGAGGATTGGAAGGTAGCTAATGTCACTCCCATCTTTAAAAAGGGTTCCAGAGGAGATCCGGGAAATTACAGGCCAGTCAGTCTGACGTCGATACCGGGTAAATTGGTGGAAACCATTATTAAGGAAAGAATTAGTAGGCACATAGATGAACAAAACCTATTGAGGCAGACTCAGCACGGTTTCTGTAAGGGAAGATCTTGTCTCACTAACCTGTTAGTGTTCTTTGAGGGGGTGAACAAACATGTGGACAAGGGGGATCCAATAGATATTATTTACCTTGACTTCCAGAAAGCTTTTGATAAAGTTCCTCATCAAAGGCTCCTAAGTAAGCTCAAAAATCATGGGATAGAAGGACAAGTCCTTTTATGGATCAAAAACTGGCTAGTTCATAGAAAACAGAGAGTGAGTGTAGGTGGGCAATTTTCTCAGTGGAGGGTGGTAAGCAGTGGGGTACCGCAGGGATCAGTACTTGGTCCACTGCTTTTTAACTTGTTCATTAATGATTTGGAGATGGGAGTAAGCAGTGAAGTGGCTAAATTTGCGGATGATACAAAGTTGTTCAGGGTGGTGAAAACCAGTGAGGATTGTGAGGCACTCCAAGGGGATCTGTCAAGGATGGGCGAGTGGGCGTCAACATGGCAAATGGGGTTCAATGTGGCCAAGTGCAAGGTGATGCACATTGGAGCCAAAAATCCTAAATATAAATACACATTGATGGGGTCTGAACTGGCAGAGACTGAGCAAGAGAGAGATCTTGGAGTTGTAGTGGATAACTCACTGAAAATGTCGAGACAGTGTGTGACTGCAATAAAGAAGGCCAATGCTATGCTGGGGATTATTAGGAAGGGTATTGAAAACAGATCAGCCAATATAATAATGCCCCTATATAAATCAATGGTGAGACCTCATTTGGAATACTGTGTGCAGTTCTGGGCACCACACCTTAAAAAGGATATTATAGCTTTGGAAAAAGTGCAGAAAAGGGCAACTCGAATGATAAAAGGGTTGGAACACTTTCCCTATGAGGAAAGGTTAAAGCGCTTAGGGCTCTTTAGCTTGGAGAAAAGACGACTGAGGGGTGACATGATCGAGGTTTATAAGATTATGCATGGGAAAGAGCAGGTAAAGAAAGAGGTACTTTTCTCCCTTTCTCACAATACAAGAACTCGTGGGCACTCCATGAAACTGCAGAGCGGTCGGGTTAGAACGGATAAAAGGAAGTACTTCTTCACCCAAAGAGTGATTAACACATGGAATTCACTGCCACAGGAAGTGGTGGGTGCTACAAGCATGGACGGCTTCAAAAGGGAATTAGATAAGCATATGGAGCAGAGGTCCATCAGTGGCTATTAGCCACAAGGTATAGCTAGGGGCTCTGGGGCAAGTGATGCTCTGTCTTCTTGGTGCTTGGGGGGGGGTCAACAGTGGGAGGGCTTCTAATGTCCTGGCCCCACTGCTGGACCTCCTGATGGCACTGGTATTTCTGGCCACTGTGTGACACAGAGTGTTGGACTGGATGGGCCTTTGACCTGATCCAACATTGGCGTCTCTTATGTTCTTATGTTCTTACATCATATCACGAAAGCTGGAGACCAAAACATATAAAAACAAATGAACAGAGGCATTAAAAGGTATTGAAAGAGTCAGGGCCAGATTCATTATAGGTCGATGGCGCTTTTGTGCTCTTACAATGATGCAGTACAGTCATAAACTGGGGTTAACATGCCAATTAAACGGGAATTTCTGAAGCTTTACCTTGTCAGCAGCATTAGCAGACTGATGTGATGGGACTCTGGAGTAGAATATGACACATTCCACATATCCTGCATGCATCTTTAAGATCAGCTCAAAACACATTCAATTTCATTAATGAAAGTTGTTGACACTGTGATTAGATATATGGGAGTCTGTTTCTGCTGGACTAGGAGCCAATGGATGCTGTTTATCGATAGAGGGGTGGAGTAGATTTCTTGTGGCCATGTTAACATTTAGAAACCTGAATCCCAATTGATTTTCTTCAAAGGAAATTGGACACTCAAATGCCATTTTTACTTCTGGGTGTTTATCTCATAGGGCAATTGTGATCAATTTTTTTTCTCTGTGTAGAAGAAGGCCTGCAGAGGAATACACACAGAAACAGGTTACATCAGAATTAGCTCTCAGTATTAGCCTCTGGGTAGACTGGAATGAACTAATTTGTTTGATTAAGCTAATACAACAGTATTTTCTTGAATCTGGTGGCTGTTTGAAAGCTCCACCATTTTGCAGTCCAAGACAGATGGACCCAAGAGAAAACGTAGCAGCCAAGTTGTGGGAAATGGGAATCAATATGTACAATTTCTTCCCCACTACGGAAATAGTGGAAGCCCTATTAAATGGCACCTCTGACAATCCTACAAGTCTGAAATGTATCCCACAGTGAGAGACAGGTGGGAGGAGCAGACTAGAAAGGCTTCAGTATTCAGCTCAAAAAGTTACTTACAAAGGGGGGCATCTGAAGCAGCTAGAATGTTAGAAGAACCCTACTGGATCTCAGACCCATGGTCTATCTAGTCCAGCATCCTTCTTCCAACAGTGGCCAACCAGATGTCCCCCGAAGGTCCACAAGGAGGACATGGAGGTCAAAGCCTTTTCCTGATGTCACTTTCTCCAGCAACAGATATCCTAATGGCTACATTGCAAAGCTAAGCTGGACCCGAAAGCCCTTAAGAGGTACACCTGGAAGTTTCTTAGCACTCTTATCATACATACCCAAATCCTCCAGATCTTCAGCTTAGGTAGAAGAAATGGTCAGGAATAGCAAAGTGTTGGGCGAACATGCAGCAAATTCCCATTGTCTCCCAGCTGAGCCAGCTCTTCTGCTAGCATAAATTTATTTATTGGTGGTATTTATACCCTGCCTTTCTAATAAAGTGAGGCTTACAAAACCTAAAATACAAGATTAAAATGAGCAACACATGAAAAACATTGACAATAGCATAACACTCTAAATCCACCACTGATACAAACCAGCAAAAGCAGCAATATAGGCTAACTAGATGAAAACCAACAGTTCATCAATAAAAATTTTAAACAGTAACATAAATAAAGCCCACATCTGCAGCAAAAGAAGGAGAAAAACCCTCAAGCCTTTTACCAACATCACCAGAAAGGGATTCGGTCTTCCCTTGCCCAAATTCTCTCCTAGAAAGAAAAAAAAACCAAATCCTACCATCTTCTGCAGGGCCTACTAGCAGGTTTGTGGCACAAAAGGTAACTTCAGATGCCATGATGATGGGCCCATCCCATTCTTTCCTTTCCCAAGACATCCAACCACCTTTCCTCACTCCCTTTCTCCAGCTAATAGTGCTCTGAGAGGGATTCAGATATCCTTGTATTCTGGTTATTAGGGCTGAGTTGGCACTTCCTGAAGATATTTGAGTGATTATTGCTGGGGAGAGGGGGAGAAGGAGAAGGAAAGTACATATGGAGAGGAGCAGGCTTTTTAAAATGCGAAAGTAAAAACTTTCATCTAGACCAAGAGTGTCAAACTCATTTGTTTGACACTCTTGCGTGCCATAAAATGTAACACAAAATACTAGAGAGTACTTTGTGTTACACGCATGGCCCGGCCCAACAAAGTGACTTTCATGTCAGATCCAGTCCTCATAACAAATGAGTTTGACACCCCTGATCTAGACTGCCCTGGACTCCAGCAGTGGTGGCACAGAACGTGAGGAGCCTCCTCTTGTCCTTGCCGCTGCCCCAGAAGGAGGCATGGCCTCAAAAACCCATCACAAGCCGTGCAAGGAGAGCAGCCCGAAGGTTTCTCCAGCCCATATCTCACTGGGGTTGCTTGGGTGGCAGTCTGTTTCAGGCAGCTGAATAGCTTTAGCCAACCCTGCTGACCAGGCCTCATGGGGCAGTAAATTCCCCTGCCTTAGAAATGAGATTTGTGAAGGCCTGCTCCTACATATCCACCTGCCTCACCTTACTCAAGGCAGGCTCATAGAGAATGACAGCATCTGCTGACAGACTGTGGACAAGTTCATAAGGGGAAACAGGGTTGCCAGGTATCACCTTTGCTGTGGCGGGGGGCTCCCAGCTCCTTGTCTGGAGTCTTCAGTGCAATGACATTACCAGTAGTGATGTCATCACGCTAGGGCTGTTGCATAGTGATGCTCTAGTGTTCAGGGGTTAAAACACTATGGTAACCATAGAGTTCCCCTTGAATGCTAGAGTGTTGCTGCATGATGGCTCCAGCACAATGACATCATTACTGGTGGCATCAGTGGCATCCCCAGAGGACACTGCTATTTGGGAGTGAGGCTTCCCCTGCCAGCCAGCTGGCTGGCAGCAGATTGGGGGGTTCCAAAACTGGTGGATCGCCTGGCCCCACCGAGACGATGGTGACCCTAATGGGAAAGGTGGTCTGAGGCAAGGGCGTAGACTTTCCAATTTGGGGGGGGGGCTGGGGCTGGGCCAGAGGCATTGCTAAGTCATTAAAAGAACTGGGACCCAATGACATCATAGGGAGGAGCTAGTGACATCACAGGCATGGTCATTATCTATGGAGGTGGACCCATGTGGGATTTAGGGATGGGCTCCCCAGAAATTTAGGGAGGCCTGGGAACCGCCCTAGCAATGTCCCTGGGCTGGGCTAACCCCAGGAACAGTTGCCTTCTTAGAACACTGCTTAGAAACTTAGAAAGCCCCACACACACCCCACACTGGAATAAGAACATAATATCAGGCCATACCACATTGCAATAAAGCCCCTACAACTTTATACAGAAATACTGAGCTTCCCTACCATTTGCCACAACTAGCCCACCACACAAGAAGAAGAAGAAAAGATAGGATTTACTCCTGTACCACTCTAACTCTGGCACAGGATTTTCATCTTCTTCGGATTCAATTTCAGTCGGCTTCAGTCGGCCCAGTCCAGGTCCTCCAGGGTAGAGTCAGACTGAACGCCCAACATCAGATAGAGCTGGGTGTCATCCACATATTGGTGACATCCCAGCCCATGCCTCTGGGCAAGGGGGCGCATATAGATGTTAAATAGTATCGGGGAGAGCACGGCACCTTGAGGCACTCCACATACCAGTGGGTGCCTTTGGGACTGCTGCTCCCCAATAGCCACCCTTTGTCCCCGACCATGGAGAAAGGAGACAAGCCATTGCTTGGCAAGCCCCTGAATTCCCATATGGGGGAGGAGAGAGAAGGGAAGGCAGAGAGCTGAGGCTTTTCCTAGTCAATTTCACTCACAGTTGACTGCCAGGGAGTGAAATTGACAGGGAAATCTGTTGGGGCTAACAGTGGGAAATAAGGTATTTTAACTTGCCTCCTTTCCCTTTAGTGGTGTATATCAGACCCAAAAATATTTGGGAATACCAAATATTTCCCCAATCCAAATACATTACAGCGATTGGACTGGGGAAATTCAGCATTTACTGATATGTTTTGGGTTTGATATACCCGAAGCCGAAAAATACCGGCATTTATTATTTTTTTGCACACCCCTAGAGTCTGACATTTTTCCCCTTGGCATACCCACATAGGCAGAATGTAAGCTACTCAGAAGACAGATCAAATCCAGATCCACCAACTGGGTTGTAAATTTTTCTCTGTGCTGAATCCCATGCATGGTCGTTAAGAGTAATCAGGTGTTAGTGAATGGTACTTTTTGGATACCCATAAGAGTCATGAAAGGACTTTGTAGGACTTGGTATGAAAGGAGAAAAGTGAGGCTCTGCTCTGTAAAATCCTTCCTGTAGTCTCTGTCATGCAATATTTTTGATGAAGGCCAATGTGGGATAATTACTAGAGGTGCCTTCTGTTTCTTTGTGTCTACAACAGGAAGAAATAAGAACATTTATCAGACCAGTGATCCATCTAGTCCAGCATCCTGTTTCACACGGTAGCCAAACAGCTGCCCTGAAGGAGGACCAACAAAGATGGCACAGAGGCCAAGGCCTTCCCCTGATGTTGGCTCCTAGCAATGGGATTCAGAGGTTTGCTGCCTGTGAGTATGGTGGTTCGCCTTTACTCACGTTGGCTTGTAGTCACTGATAGACCTATCCTCCATCTATCTGTCTAGCTCACTTTTAAAACCATCTGTGTCTTGGCCATCATTACCTCCACACGTAGTGAATTACACAGTTTAATTACTCATTGATTAAAGAAGTGTTTCCTTTTGTCTGTCCTGCACCTATTGACCATAACCTTCATTGGGTGCACCCAATTAGTAGGTTTTCCCTAACCTTAAACACTGCATTAAAATAACATTGATCCACCAAACCTCAGTTAGCAACTGGGTTCATACTTTTAGCACAAGTGCTAATGGCAGTTATAATCCAAAGCTACCCCGGTCTATATAGAGCTTCTCTAATTTTTGCTCAGAGTCTAGTGTAGCTTATCAGCCAACTGCACGCTGGAAAACATACAGAAAAAATGGCACAATCAAGACCACATTTTGTGGGTGTATTTTCAAAGCCAAACACTTATTTATAGATAGGAGTAAGTTCTTTTTTTGTTCTCTCCCTTAATTCCAAGCGTACACATTTTTGACATGAGCGTATCATTTTAACAATTTTTCAACACAGTCCTCCTCTCAAGAAAGACATTAATAGAAACAGAGGCACTAATTTATACTCACTCTCTGTTTCCTGTTCATTAACCAGTTTTTAATCCACAAAAGGACTTGTCCTCTTATCCCATGACTGCTGAGGAACTGTATCAAAAGCTTCCTGGAAGTCTAGGTAAACAACACCTACTGGGTCACCCTTGTCCA
Source organism: Gekko japonicus (assembly GCF_001447785.1). Lineage (NCBI taxonomy): Eukaryota > Metazoa > Chordata > Lepidosauria > Squamata > Gekkonidae > Gekko > Gekko japonicus. The sequence continues at coordinate 2,424,306 of NW_015175358.1, forward strand.
TGTTTGTTCACCCCCACAAAGAACTCTAAAAGGTTAGTGAGACAAGATCTTCCCTTGCTGAGTCTGCCTCGATAGTTTTTGTTCATCAATGTGCCTACTAATTCTATCTTTAATAACAGATTCCACCAACTTACCTGGTATCAACATTAGACTGACTGGCCTGTAATTTCCCGGATCTCCTCTGCAACCTTTTTAAAAGATGGGGGTTATATTAGCTACCTTCCAGTCCTCGGAAATGGAGGCAAATTTTAGTGATTTTTATCAGGAGATTAACAAGTTTACATCTGAGTTCTTTCAGAACACTTGGATGCATGCCATCTGGGCCTGGTGATTTGTCACTTTTAAATGTCTCATCACCTGAATCCAGCTCAGTTCTTTCAACACCCCTCCTGAAATGGGTGGTTCTGGAGTGGGCAAGCACCTTTCATCTTCCATGGTGAAGACAAAGGCAAAAAATGCATTCAGCTTCTCTTCCATTTCCCTATCATTCTTTAGTAACAGTGCAATCCTGACCAGAGATATACCCTTCTAAACTCACTGACTTCAATGGACTTAGAAGGGTGTAACTCTGCTTAGGACTGTAATTTGCCATTAACTGCAGTTGTTTAGTGACTCATTTCCCCCAGTTGAATTATTTATTTATTTATAGAACTTGTATCCTGCCTTTCTGCCTTTACAAATTATGTCTAAACTCCTTAGATAAACTTCTGATATCATGTGATTTGACCTTAAGGCATCAAAGCATGTCCTGCAATATGTCTAGTCTGGACATACGGAATGACTGTTATGTAGTCATTAAAAAGGCACTCTTTAAGAGCTGTAATATTAGAATTTAGTCATTTGCATCCATATCCTGGCCTTGTTCTAGAAGCTGAGAGTAGATTACAATATGCAGAATTAACCACAGGAAAAAAGAATATTCAAGTACTCCAGCACAAATAGATTCCTCTTGGCCATTTGGACATACGGAATGACTGTTATGTAGTCATTAAAAAGGCACTCTTTAAGAGCTGTAATATTAGAATTTAGTCATTTGCATCCATATCCTGGCCTTGCATATCCTGGCCTTGTTCTAGAGGCTGAGAGTAGATTACAATATGCAGGATTAACCACAGGAAAAAAGAATATTCAAGTACTCCAGCACAAATAGATTCCGCTTGACCACAAAACAGAGTCTGCTTCCACATGAATGTGTTGTTCCATATAGGCAGGGCTGGCTCGCCCGCTAGGCGAGCTAGGTGCTCGCCTAGGGCGCGCTGGCCCTCAGGGGCGCCAAACTGTGCTCCCGCCACCCTAACCGGTGAGAGAGAAAAGCCGGCGGGGATCGAGGGTCTCTGCGGGAGCAGGGTCCCGCAGCAGCTGAGCCTCCCTCCCGGCGAGAGAGAAAAGGTGGCGGGGATTGAGGGTCTCTGCCCGGTCGCCCCTCTCGCTCTCTCTCTGTGCCCGGCTGGGGTGGAGGAGGCAGAGGTGGCATGAGCAGCAAAGGAACGCCCGTTTCATACGTTGAAGAGCCAGCGGACCCTCCATTTGTTACATTGCATTTTGTTGAGCTTAGAGACGATGATTATCCCCCCAACCCCCCCCCCCACCCATTTACATAGTGCAGAAAAAACAATGCCAAGAGCTGCCTTTCTCTCTCCTTCCGAGATCTAATACTCTCTTCCCCGCCTCCCCCATGATTTACTTGCAAGTAAGCCTTCCCTGGATCCGGCTGCGAAGCTTTTCCGTGCAGCTGCGCATCTGAAGCGCTTCCTCTCTTTGGCAATGCAGACATTTCTCTTCTCCCCGCCCAGCCCAGCGGAAGGGCCTTTCCTCCTATAGCCCCCCCCCCCGCTTGCTCGGCCTCTCTTGCAAAGAGCTTTGTCCCTTCCACCCATGCGGTGCAGGACACCAAAGAAAAGGGCTGCCCCTCCTTTTTCGGCGAACATGGGGCAGGGTCTGGAGACCAAGTCCGACGGGGAAAGGCTGAAGGAGCTGGGCACGTTTAGGGACAGCACTGGGTGACAGCCGGAGTAGGGCGGATGCCCTGTCCCCCAAGCCTCACTGGGGTCAGGTCATGCGCCTGAGGAGGCGTCTGCGGCTTGGCCTGGGGTTGCATCCTCCTCCTCCTCCACTGTGCCGTTTTCTGAGACGGCTGCACAGCTTGGGGCGATCCCCATCTGCTGCAGCGTTACTCCGGAGCAACCCCACTGACAAGCATCACGGGGAGTCCCTGCCGACTAACCCACTGAGCAGCATCATGGGGACTCCCTGCCGACTACCGGCTGCCTGGCTGAAGTCTGTCCGGACCGTCCGGGTCTGCAAGGGAGAGTCAGCATTTCCCCTGGGTCTTCTGCCCTTAACCGAGAGGGTTAAGGGGGGAGGGGCAGGGGTTTGCTTTTGCAAGGCAAAGGAGGGGGGCTGCAGATCAGCAACACCCGAGGGGAGGACCCTTTGCAGCCGGATCCTGGGAGGGCTTGCTCATGAGTAGGCTATGGGGTGGGTAGAAGAACCTTTCCGGAGGTGAGGGGCTGAGCAAGCAGCGGGTCTCTCCCCCTCCCCGGCTCCCCGACAGGCCTCTGCAGGGTGCCGCCATCGCCGCCCCCCCCCACACACACACCCCGCGCGCGATCCCCGGCGGTCCAGGGGAGGGGCTTCCCTCGGCACCACCTCTCCTCTGGCCGGCTCTCCCTTCTTCCTGTCTCCAGGCCCCGCCGGGAGGTTGGCATCTGCACTCGCCTAGCGCACACGACAACCTCGGGCCGGCCCTGCATATAGGCTTTGGTACCGCAGTGCTGTTTTCAGGAGCATCCACATGATGTTGTCCTCTACTCTTATTTCTATGCTTTCCCCCATTTTGCTATGATCTTTTTCTAACCTGGTACACACAGCAGTTTAAAGTCTGTCTTGAATTCCATTACTGACTTGTATTCATTGTTTGCTATTTTGTCTTTCATAGTGCCAAAGTCCATGGGATGCTTTATTATCATGGAATAGCTAGGAGCAATGGCATCTGTGGCTGGGAAAGCAAAAAACCCAAGAGGATCTTTCCTTTGGAACTGGTGAAGAAAATGTTCCAATAATTGCTGGATAGGCATACTCTCGTTTTCTGCAGGCTGAGTTCTACAGGCCCAGACTGGATGACCAGGAGAAGGATCAACCTCTACTTTTTCCCCAGGATCAAAATCATCAGTCTCACCCTCTGTGTCACATAGGCCCCAGTCACACAGGCCGGATAACGTGGCGGGGAGGCGTGGCTATTTGCAGCACTGCAATTTAACGTGCCAGAACGCGATCCCATGCGTCAGCGGCATGCCACGGCTCCTTCCCTCCACGTCGAGGGGCCAGAGGGAGAAGCAGTGCACCGGCGCAATCACACTGCGGGAGTCCGGAGGCAGCCCGTGGCAAACCAGTTGCTAGTACCTTCGACCAGGTATTTTTTAACTCCACATTTTCGTCAGTACACCACAGGTTGGCCACGGGTGCGCTCCACTTGCCAGATATTGCGGTGTGATCACGCCTGGATACTCCGCCATTCAGTCGTGGCTCTCCCGCGACAAATTCGCCATGTGAACGGGGCCATAGTTCCTTTCTCTTTTTCTTCTCTTCCTTTCTTTTTCGTCTCTCCTCCTCATCAAGATGCTTTTCTTTCTCTTTACCTAACCTGGTACACTATATTTAAAAAAAAAAAAAAGATTGCTGTCATAGTGCCTTTGGATGCCCTCTGTGCATTTTTGCAGGTATCACCCACCCTAACACCGTGTTCCTTGCCACAGCCTCTGTGGTCAACATTACCCTGGTGCTACCAGATTTTTAAAAAGATGAATATGAAATCGACAGGTCACTATAATGTAATAACATTAAAATGACCCATTACTACAATCTACTAATTTCCAGATTCATTTTTTAAAAGTCACTAGCCCTTTTTATTGCTGAGTTAATTTCTCAACAAAAAGGGCTATAAACTTTTTTTAAAAAATGAAAGGGAAAATAGTATATTGTGGCACTGGCAACAGATCTTGACATTATTATTGTGACAGAGAGATCTGTCAGTTTCCTATTTAAAAGACAAAATAGCAGGCTATATGGATCCCATGGTTCATTGCATACAGACTTTGGGAAATTACTATTTGAAAATATGGTGCTTGAATTCATTCCTCCTCCATGTTCCACACTGCTTTTCCAGTGCACAGGAAACTATTAAGGAATGCACACTAGAAGTCAGCAACTGTTTTGGGTAGCAGGGGAGTTGTGTCTTGCCTTGCCTGAATTACTATAAAAATGTTGCATGTACTCTGAGCCAAGAATTACTCAATAGAGTTGATCAACAAACCTGTTACCAGTGCCAGAATTCATCCTGGGAGCATGGGAATTAAAGAGTTCTGAGCATGTGCAAAGTACCTTTCCATCTCTGTTACCATTAAGTAAACATTGCCACCTTTTGCGCATTTGGAATTAGGAAGTAAAATGTTCCATGCCACAGAGCATTTTTTATTTTGGAAATTAAGAGTGTAAGTCAGCTTCAAACTTTCTTGGAAGAAAGAAACTTTCTTGGAAGAAAGCCGCCCTCAGCCTTCGGGGAGGGCGGGATATAAATCCAAAAATAAATAAATAAAGGTCCATTGGACAAAGGAGGACTTGCTACTAAGTAAATATGCAGACAAGGGATCTATCAAAGGGAAGGCAACAAGCAGCCTGGCATTTCTGGATTGTGCCTTAATCCCAGTAGCTGAGAATTCAGTCCTCTAGAAAGAATTTTGAATTGATACTCCTAAGAATCTGGCATCCACCCTACCAATACCAGTTTGAAGGCTGAAGGGGCCATGGCTCAATGGCAGAGCATCCTCTTCATATGCATGAGGAGGTCCGAACTTCATCTCTCACAACTCCCGTTAACCGGATCAGATCGTAGGGGACGTGAAGACCTCTAACTGAATCTCTGGAGCGTTGCTGCCAGCCAAAGCAAACAATGCTGAACTTGATAAACTGACAACGTATAATGTAGATTCATGTGTCCAGCAGGACGAAAATATGAACGGGCAGCAGGCCGACTCTCGCTGAACAAAGGGGCACGGGCTTCTGAGTAACCGCGGGCTGGACCGAGCTGCTACTGCTGAGATCAAAGAAAAGCGACTGTGAAAGAAAGGAATAAAGAAATACGGTGTGTGTGTGTGGGGGGGGATACAGGACAAAAATGGGGCTACCGCGAACGAACTATGGGACGGCTACCAAAGCCGCTCCAAACAGCCCTTCCTCTTCCCGAACGCAATATGAACACGTCCCTCCACGACTACCACAATCCTCCCTCCAGTACCATAATAACGTCCCCTCACCCACATGCCCTACCGCGGCGTCTTTTAGCTCTTTTCTGATTGGCCAGGTTGCGGTCCCCTTCCGCAATCGAAACCGTTGCCATTGGGCGGCTGTCAGAACGTTCTCTCCGTCACCACGGCGCTCGGCGGCCGCCCGATCGTAGCCAATGGGAAAGCGGCGTAATGTATCAATCTCAAAGCGGCGGCCAATGAACCGGCGGCTCTCCTCCGAAGCCGAATGTTGATGCGGAGGTCCCGACCAATGGGAGCGACGATGCCGTGCTCGTGCTGCTTTCGCGGCAAAAAGGATTTGGCGCGCAAACGTGTGCGGGGCCGGGACCAGCTGGGAACAATAACAGTGCCGGAGCTGAGCTCACAGCATCGAAAGGGGTTTGAGCCGGCGCGCCTAACCGAAAGACTCCGGCAAGAGAAGCACAAACACAGCCTAGGGGAGCGAGGAGCGACCTCAGTGGAGCCGGGCTAGGCAGCTAGGAAGTCGGCACGGATCGAGAGAGCGTGGGCGGAAGGGAGCCCTGCTGTGTGCCGTAGTGTGTAACCCCCACCCTTCCCTTCCACCCGGTGGCCGCAGACTCCCTGGGGGTCTGCCGATGCCCTGCAAAGCTACCTCGGATCTCTTCGTTCTCGGCCTCTTTCCACACACGGCCCTGGCCGGCTGCAGCTCCGCGGAACACCGTTTCCTTGGTCTTTGCTCTTAAGGAGGATGGGGCGTGTTCGTGGCTTCCACCCCTGCCATCCGGTGTCGCCCTCCAGCCCGGCGTCCAGGACAATGCTGCTGGTCCGCTGATCCGCCTCTGGTTCCCGGGAGGGAAAGCCTAGAGTTCCTGCGGTGTGGAGGCGGGGGGGCCCCACGGCCAGGGGTTCCCCCACCCCACTCTCCGGCAAGCTCCTGGGCATGTGAGCCTCGGCGCCTCGGATCATGTCTCTGGAGGGCCTGGGAGTGACCCAGAATGTGACAGACCTGGAGGCCCTCCTGAGGGGAGCAGAGGCCATCCATGTAATGGACCAACAGATCGTGATCATTTCCACCCCTGACCAGCTCCCCACGCCCGAAGGCGAGAACGACGCCGAACTGCTGCTCTTCGCCACTCCGCAGCCCGCCCGGTTGGAGACCGCTACACTGAGGCCTGCTCTGGAGCGACCGCCGGTAATCTCGCCCGCTCGCTCTGTTGTTGTTGTTGTTCTAGGAAGTCAGGATCTTCGGCACAGTAATGGCATGCGCTTCCTAAGCCGTGTGCTACTTCACCCATGTGCTTAGTATGCACACACGGTGTTATAGGGAGGGCTGCAGAGAGGGGACATATTTTAATGCTAGACGAATAATAATATAGACACGCTTTGCTCAGAGCTGACTGATGCCTGGCTCCAGCAGCATGCAGGAAGGCAGAGGAATAAAAGGCCTAGATCCTTGTGAGCGGCAGGACAGTGTTTAGGTTTTTCAGTCATCATAAAAGACAACATTCCCAGCCTCCATCAGATATGAAGGGCAGTTTTCTTAACCCTTATGCAAGGAGACAAGGGATCGGTTGCCTATGAATGCTTCTTCCCTTCCCCCCTTTCTAATGTATTCAGCTTGTTAATTCTGTTTAAAATGACTATATGGGGAGGAATGTAGTTGATACTGCAAGCTGGGGTGGTTCCTTTTCTGGCTTTCTTAGGCCCAGAGACATCTGACCAGAAGGGAGAGCTAACAGTTACATCTGAGCCCTGATAACAGGCGTTTAAAGTCATGTGTAGCTTTGTAAGGACTCCCTCCCATAATTACAGGGGAGATGCGGAGAGAGTTTTCAAAACTGTGACTCAAACAATGCCTCTTGAACGTGGCACATGTAACAGGAAGGGCAAAGAAAGTGCGCCTGGACGCATGCAAAGAAATCATTAACTAGCTAGAAAGTGCATTCTTCAAAACATTCCACTGTGCAACAGAATCCTGCATGGCTCTGCTGCCTGACCTGGATAGTTAGAATTTGCACAGCTTGCGGGATTGTCCTGGGCCTCTCTCCTCTCAAAGCAGGAGTCTGTAAATGTTGTTAATGAAGCAGCTTAACTTCCTGTCACAGGATGTTAAGGCCCAGAGTCCTGTGCAGCTTGTTCCTAACAAAGGCAAATGCTTTGGCTGCATGCTGCATCCTTTTCTTTGGGGCTACTTACTCCAGAGCCTGCAGTGCCTAGCCTGGCATAAGAGAAAGATGATCTGTGAAAGGAAAAGCCAGAGGTAATGCACGTCTTTGCATACGGGGAAGTAAACAGCAATAACACTGTATCTCTGGCTTCAGTTACATTCTTTTAGCTTCCTCTGAGTGAAAGAAAAGGCAAAAGCTGCTATGCCCTGTTGTTATTATGGGGTGGATATCATGTAGATAAAACCACAGGAATTAGTGTTTAGGATAGTTCAGCTGCTTTAGCACTGCAGTGCTTTGGAACTGTAGTGAGAAAGGCTTGAACCCTACAATGAAAGGTAAAATTTAGGAATTAGCTGTGTCCACTGTTACATATTGTAACAAACAGTGCTACATTTAGATTGTCTTGTGGGCTCGCATCTGAATGTGCAAATGTTTGAGAGAACTGCAGTTAAATGTTTTTTGTGGTGGTGGTCAGTGATGTCTTCCCCCAGAAAGCTGAGGGCTCCTGCGTGCTGAACTGTCAGTTCTGCCCCCTATTGCCAGTGCTTTGGAGAGTTACTACTGGAGCATGACTCCTACTTAGGAGAGTCTAGTGCAGGAGTCCCCCACTTGGTGCCCGACGACACTTTTCACTTTGACACTTTTCACTTTGACACTTTTCACTCTTCCTGGTGCCTGCCAAGTATTTTAGAAAGTAGGTGGGACCAGAAGGGGCTTTGGTCCAGCAGGGCTCCTGGTTGGCCACTGGAGATCTGAGTGGCTGTGCAGGTCTTTAAGCTATTGCTTCCGCAGCGACTGACACCACAGCACAAGGATCATCACTGCTTAACTGAAGGTATACCATGGGTGTGCAAGAAGATATTTTAAAACAATGTTTTTATTCTAAAAGGCATCCTGTCACACAGAGCTTGTGTCTGAAATGTCAAAGACTTACCATGAGAGTAATGTGTAACCTCACTCCCTTACATTTTGTGATTGCACCCACCATCCTGTGCTAAGAGTTCCAGAGGTGCCCACAGGATCAGAAAGGTTGGGGCTCCCTGGTCTGGTGTATATATATATTGTGGGGAGAGTCTTTATTTTGTTGTTCAATATATTAGCACACCAATCCCAGCAGGCACCACAGAAGTTATAAGGTCTTCTGTGAAATCTGGATGTCCTTTCTGCTTTCTCCAAAAAAAAAAAAATGCTTTTGCAATTCACTTGCCTTTGGGCTGTAAATACAGGAACAGTATTTGACAAGATGAGAAATTAAAAGGCTGGATCTAGTAGAAAATTTCTACTAACAGAAGGGAGGGTGATTTTCACTGATCCTCCACCTTCTGGTAGTAGATCTCCCAATCCCCTCTTATGCTATTTTTGGGCATCCTGTGTCCCCAAGACCAGCATCATGGGATCATTTGTTGTGGTAGGGAATGACCAAAAAAATCCCACTCCACTGACGGAAATGTTTTCTGTCTGCAGAGATTTTGTGTGGGATCCAATCAAAAATATCCAATGCATATTTACTTGGATATAAGTTCCATTAACTTACTCCACAGTTTGTGTGCATAGGATTGCAGCTTTAGGTACTCTTGAGTGCATTTCTGAATTCTTTTGGTACCTAAAAGAGTGTATATTTTGTATATATTGTATACTTGCTCATCCCTGGTTCTTGCAATTGCACTCTGCACAGTTGCACTCCCAATTGGATGGGTTGTTTGATATGGAGGATGTTGCCTGGAATTGCAGCATCCCTAGCTCTTTTGGTTCAGGTTTGTATGTAGCAGGGTTGCCACATTTTTCTCCTGACAGAAGCAGTTTATCGTTTGACAGCTGTATGGTAGTTGGTGATTCAAGATGCACAGCTTTTCTGTCTCTGAACCCTAGTATCTCTGTTGAATGTCTGCCTGCCATGCAGCTGTTAAAGTTATGCTTTTCCTTTGCTTTATCTTATGAGATGATCTCCCTGTCCGCTTCTGAGGATCTTGAGCCATTATTTGGGGATGGCTAATGCGAAGGGCTGGTTGGACCAGTGTGGCAATCCTAGTTCCCCTTTCTCAGGAAGCAGAACAAGGGAGGCGATGCTTGCAAAGCTTTCTGCTAGTTGACATTCTCTTCCCACAGAGGCCCTTTCTGGTGAGGGGTCTGCAGTGGGCAGTTGCTTTACAGTCAATGCTTTGTTTTAGCTGTAGGATCTGCTGTTTGGGTTGGGAATCTGTAATGAGCTTTCACTTTTGTGTTGTCTCATCAGGGTGCATCAGTCTTGGAGCCATGTGCTGGTTTGAAGGCATGGTCTGTGAATGTGTGGCGGATCCCAGAACCCCTGGACCTGATCTTACTAGGGATCTATTGGAAAGCAAGGAAGGGAGCTGTTAAAAAGGACTCGTCAGAGATCAGATTCATAACCATATTTCAAGTTTAAAATTTTGGACCGATTTCTATGTTGTTAAAAATGTTCAGGGTCTAAGATGCCTAGGTGCCTCAGGAAATAGATACTTGGATATTTTTTTTCTTTTGCCATGGCATTGCTGTGGAGACCAGTATGCATCCTGACTTGTGAATGGCATGACTTTGACTCAGCAGGGTCAAAAATTGGGATTAACCAGTTCATGTTGCAAATGAACAGTCAAATATGCATTTAACCCTATCAATGGGTAAGATTCCACCAGAATCTTTACTATGAGGGGGCGTGGTATAGCTGTCTTCTCATTTTTTTCTGTGAGAGGTCAGTGGGAACCCAGGCCTATCATTATCAACACACGGCTTCTACTTGAAATTAGGGAGGTGTGTCTTATGATCGTACTCATGCTTGTTAGGTGATAAATCCTTATTTATTCCTGAAGTTGTGTGTAGGATAGCAAGGAATTGTACCCCATGTTCTTAGGTTGCTTTCACAACAGAATCCTGAATTGCCCTTTAGGATTTCCCATGTTAGTGTGGTTATGGTGGTTCAGCCCTTGCTGTGCATGGCTAGATGTTAGCATTTTTGTGCTCATAGACATAACACACACACTGTCCTCTAGGAAGGGAGAGGCTGGATATGACATTTTTGTATGGCAGTCAGGACTGCTGGCAACTGAATGTGCCTCTGTTGATAGAAGCAGGAAGGGAAGCACGCTCAGACCACATCATTAACATTAAATAGCAATATTTCTAGAGGCTGAATTAAAATGATTGTCTTACACATTGCATACTGCCTTAATCATATTCACTAGCTTCTGACTCTAACTCCATTAATAATAAAAAGACGTTATTGGCATCCCATGTGAAAATACGTCTGCTGTGCAGATTCAAACTGGTTTAATTACCATGACTTTTTATCCAGGCCCCTATAAATTCTGGTTTTACAAAGGGACTAAAAGTTTCCACTTTCAGCTGCCTTCTCACTTCCCTTTACTCTGGGAAGGACCCACATTCTGGTTGTTCATTCACGCACATCCCTTAGTGGAGTTTGTCCATGTGCTGCAGGATCTCTTGCACTTGTTCAAAGTCCTCTAGAGAGTATTTTACTGGTGGACCAGTAAGAACACCTTTCCTTCTGTAAAAATTTCTGTTTTTCCCTCCCCACCCCTCCGCCATGTACCCTCTGCTACCCCTTCTTGCTCACCAGAGAAAGAAGCCTATTTCCTATCCTGAGCAGCTTTAGAGGCAGGAGCAGTGGCTCTGACCTAGCTACTCCTTCTTTCATAACAGAGGAAGGGGGTTCCCAAGTGAGATCCACCACGGCTGCTTCTCAGCTATGTAGGTGAATCAGATCATCAGCAATGCCCCCTCTACGCTCCACAGTGTTGTGAGCAAAGATTCTACCTTGTGAGCAAAAAAAAAAGCTAGTGGCACTAAAGTTGTAAGCGAGTCTACATTTGACTGTTGCATAAATTAGTTTTTAGAAGATTATTTCCATAACCTTGTAAAAATCTCAGCATGAATTCTTTTAAACCATATTTAAATTATTTTTGTCAAAGGGTTTAAATTATATTTCAACTATATTGTAAGAATAATTTAAACGTTATAAGAGAAAACAGAATCAAGTCAAGTTTCATTACAGAAAAGTTCTCCGTGGGGGTAACCGGGCCTCCAGAGTACAGGTCTACCCACTCCTTTCCACTATATAGGTAGACCTGGCCTTTGGAGAACAGGTCTACCAACCCCAGTCTACTATACTGGTAGACCTGGCCTCAGACTGTCACCCTGCACTGAGCCTTAGAAAACATACCAGCACACCGGGGGGGTGGGGGGGGAGACTCTTGTAGTCTACTTTGGCATTTTTTAGTTAAATATGACAAATTACAGGTCAAGTATAACTGAGGTGGAATAATCACTGTCAGAACCCTGCCAACCAAACAAACAGGAAGTTGCTTAAATGTTATCAACCTGCCCAAACTACTTATTTATTCAATATTTATATCCCACTTTTCCCTGTGACTCAAGGCAGCATACAAATCATACTGAAAAGCATAATAGGAGTGTGCAAAAAAAATATTTTTTTCTCAGCTCCATTATTGCCTATGGAGACAATTATAATCAATGGGCCCCATCTATATATATATAAAAGAAAGTCCCCTCACCGTAAAATCAATGCCCAGGCCGAACCGCTGGACCTAGAGACACCAAATTTGGGGAGAGCGCTCCTACCATGGCGTAGGTGCTCGCTAAGAAGGGATTTTTAGGAATTCAACCCCTAAGGGGGTCAAAAGGGGTAAAATGTGCTTCCCCCCATTGATTCCTATGCGGCTGCCAGGCTGCTGCCTCCCTGCACCCCCCACTCTCTGATTGGTCAGCTGCAGAGCTCAGTGTTCTGAGGTAAAAAAAGCCAACAGTTACAGGAGACTGCAGGCAGCTCATGACAGTTGAGGAAATAAGGAATGGCCAACAACCACCTGTGAGATGCAGTAATGCTGCTGGCCCAGCCTCTCTGATGGCTTCCAACACACTTCCCCCATCTCCTACACCTAACAGGTGGTTGTCTGTCAAGTGCAGCAGCGGTTGCAGGGTGCTTAAAGCCCCGAGGGAGCCTGCCCCAGCAGTAACGCCTTAGTGATCCTGCCGGCCCTGCCTCCACAGTGTCTTCTAATACTCCTCCCCCTCCTACAGGCAGCTGCCTGTCAGGTGTAGGAGAGGTGGTGGGATGCTTACAGCCACCGAGGAGGTTTGCTCAGCAGGATTGTTTTAGCCCTGCTGCTGGCTCAGCCTCTCCGATGCCTTTAAATACAATCCCCCCCAACACCAGACAGGCGGGTGTCTGTCAGAGGGAGCCCACCCCAGTAGTAACACTTTAGTAATCCTACCGGCCCTACCTCCACAGTGGCTTCTAATACTCCTCCCCCCTCCCCCTCCTACACTGGACAGACAGCTGCCCGGAGGAGGCAACTCAGGAATGCGGCAAAGACATTTGCACATAGTACTCCTGCGAGGCACTGAGCTGCGCAGGCCAAGTACCAGCAAGATCACCCTGAGGGGCTCAGAACAACACAGTCTTCATATGAGCAAAACAATCCAGGAACACAAGTAGAGAGGCCATCACTTTCATGAAAGGTGACAGGAATGGACTTAACAGACGACTGCTTCTTAAATGGACAGTTCTATGTGGCCTGCTCCAGAGTGAGTTCATCAAGCAGCCTGGTGATCCTAGCACTCGAGGGCAGAACCACCAATGTGGTCTAGAGAGGTCCTTCGGTAGAGGGGGAAAAAAGGTACATATGTCTCACTTCATTTTTTCCCACTACGATCTTCTCCACTAGAATTCCTACAACAAATGTCACATTTCAAACTTCACATCATTGGTATTATATCTGGATTTACGGAACTTAAATACCGTAGCGAAGCACGGGTATCAGGCTAGTAGGCTATAATGGAGAATCGATCAGGGGGTATCTGGGACTGGGGAGGCTGTTTTTTGAGGTACAGGCACCAGATTTGCAGCATAGCTGCTGGTGCCTCTCCTCAACCCCCCCCCCCAAGTTTCAAAAAGATTGGACCAGGGGGTCCAGTTCTGTGGGCCCCAGAAGGAGGTGCCTCCATCCTCCATTGTTTCCAATGGAGAGAAAAATGCCTTCTCAGTTTATTGAGCTGCCACCTACAATTTTAGCGCAGCTTGGAGGGAACTCTGATCATCAGCATAACTTTTCACAGCATAAGAGTTTCAGACATTCCTTATAGGCAACATAAGAAGCAGAGGCTGGATTCCCATTGTTCTTCCTCCCCTTGAAAGAAGATGCCATATAGGGTTGGATCCAACAAGCTTTTTTGCTGGTGAAAAAAGAAAGGGGGGGTCACCTTTGATCACCAAAAATGCTCTACTGGGAATCATGAGAAATGCATGGGCAAGAGTTATATAGGACGGGGGCTGTAGTCAGTGACATGGGGTGAAATTTTTTTGCAAAATGGAAACTTTTCCAATGCTCCTTTTTCCGTGGAAAAGTTTCCACCACATGTATGCAAATATAGTCCGTTTATCTATAGCTGTCAGGAGTGTTGTGCTGTAAATCAGTCATATTAGATGGGCTACATGAGGAATGTGAAGCATGGACAAACCCCCAGGGGCCTGCACATGGTGGATTTGCCTTCTTTTGCGGACATTATTTAAACATTTAAATTATTTATTTAAATTTTAATTTGAAAAACTTTCTGGAAATTTTCCTACTTAAAGTTCTCCTGGAAAGTCCACAGCAAGGGCTGTAATAAGGAGCGGGACTGGGGGAGACTGGCTCCAACCCAGAGCCCGATTCCGTACTATAAAATGGAGAGGCAGAGAGCACAACTTCAGGCCCAGAAATGGTGGAGTAACAATGCCAGAGAAACAATTGCATCTCTTCTTTTCTTTTTTTGTCTGTGAGGTGATTCTTGGCAAAGATTGGTATTAAGCACCTCAGAGCAAATATCTGTTTGTGCTGGGCCTTGTGTGAGTCACTGTATAAGTAATGCAAACAATAGTTTATCCTTAAAGCATTCAGCTGTCAGGTCTGGCATGTCCACCAGCTTCGTCTTCTGCTGCAGGCTGCTGGGGTTTTCTTCTGTCCCTCTGGAAGCAAAGATGCCTCTGGTGTGCCCATCACTCCAGGCCAGTGTTTGCCAAGTGTTCTGGCTAGCCATATGTCATGGTGGGAGCAAGATCATGGATTAGGTTTAGGTTGAGGCTGGGTGGTCTTACAATACAGTCGCCCAGAAGAAACCCTGCTTGATAGCAGTAAGGCCGGGGATTTGATGGGTCCAAAATAATTTGGCCAGTTATTAGGCAGGTGCTTATTTTATTTAGATCTGCTAAAAAGATAATCAGAATCAACAAGTTTGGTCCCCATGCTCATTACAAAAACAAATTAGTTAACCACTATTGTTAGCTGGCCAACCTGCCTGAGACTTGCTATATTCGCAAGATTTTTTTTTACTATTCTTTGTGTGTTTGGCTGTGGCATTGTAAGCCACCTGGGCTCCAGCTTTGCAGGGGAAGAATTAACTTCTAAAAATGTGGGCAATAAATTATTATTTTTGCCCTACTCAGTATTATGTGACTTATTCGCTATTAGGGGTAGCTTTTGCTGTGCTGCTAGGTTAGCCCTGACTGCAGCAAGGCAAACTTTTTCCATCAGGGTGGTCATCCAGTACAGTTTTTCCCCTTCTTCCTCCAATTTCTGTTTACATTATCTTATTGCTTAATGTCATTGACTTGGGGGGGAAAAACAGAACTAATTGAATATTTACTGATCTGGAGTGCCTATAGTGCTCACAAGGAACCGTGAGGCCTGTTGGTTCCTCCACACTTGGATTATCCTAGCCTAGCCTCATCTTGGGTTTCTTGTGGAAACTTCCGATCTACCCAGTCCCTCTACTGGTTGATTTCTAGTCTCATCTCTTGTCCCCAATGTGCTAGTAACACTTTATCATCTTCTGTAGCTGAAGAAACTGGCTTTCTAGACTATGGAAGCTTCTGTCACAACGGATTTATTAGACTTGTATCATAGAATTCTTTGTTTCCCTGTAGAGCTGAAATCAAGCTGTTGCTCTTTCACTACCTTTTAAAGTCTCTTCTTTTTTCAGGTCAAACGGAAGCTGAATTTGGAGACTGACCACCAATATATTGCAGAGAGTGTCCAAGCAACCCGAGGGAAAGCAAAAAACCCTGTGAAAGGTACTGTTGCCCAGTAGAAAGTTGTAGTGCTTTAACCATTCCCGAATACTTTAAATGTCCTGAATGAAGTAACTTCTTGTCCCATTGGCTAAGTTAGAGCAGGATTTCATGCTGATTGAACAGTTTGAGATTAGAAGCATGGAGCTCCCTGGGCATTTGAGGGGGAAGAAATGGACTTGAACATTTTCATAGCTGATACACATCTTGAACTTATCGGGTACAGAAGTGAGCTTCTCAGAAGCAAGAATATGCTTTGACTTCATGCTGGGCACCATTCAGGAACAGGAGCTACTCATAAAGTGTCTTATGTAGCACTTAATTGGTGGACTACCAGCTCCTACCACTTGATGGGGATCTCCACCAGTTGTTGCTCTCTCGTGCTGATTTTTAGTTCTGTGATCACATTGCTTTGTGCTTGATAAAAACAAAAAGCTAATTTTATAATAGCACCAGAGCTTGTATTGGGCACAGAGTTTTCAGCATCCCAAGAATCCAGGGTTTGGACATATCTGTGCCTGTGCTGTGAAGACAGGCTGGAAACTGAGTGGGCAAAGTCTAGGGACATCTTAGTAGGTACAGCTTGCAGCTACTGAATTGGATTCTGCTGGTATTGTGTAGTTGCTGGTTTCTCTTCCTCTGACTAGCAGAAGCAGTACACATAAAGCACACAAAAACTAGTTCAGATAAGCTAGATTCCGGGGTCTGAATATTTTATTCTGTCCTCGTTGATCCCCAGGGCTGAAGTCTCCCGGAGAGAAGTCTCGCTATGAAACTTCTCTGAACCTGACCACCAAACGCTTCTTGGAGCTGCTGAGCCAGTCGCATGACGGTGTTGTGGATCTCAACTGGGCTGCTGAGGTGCTGAAGGTGCAGAAGAGGCGGATCTATGATATCACCAACGTCCTGGAGGGCATCCAGCTCATCACCAAGAAGTCAAAGAACCATATCCAGTGGCTGTAAGTCTAAGGTCACCTATCCTGTGTCCAGGTGTTTAGGAATTCCTGTGATTTCCTATGAATCTGGTTGCCCTAGTCAGATTGCACTCATTTTGTAGCCTACTGCTGGTGTTAGAAAGTAACTTTTTTCTCTTTGCTACAAGGGATTTGCAAGGCTATCCTTTTGGGATTTGTCTCTTTTGAGAGAAACGTGTGTCTTTATTCACACTGTATGAAAGGGAAAGCTTGGTTTTATGGTGCTAAGGGAATGATTGCTTGGCACACAGTAAAGGATGAGAGCAATGACCATACTGGGCGTAGTTCATCTTCCCTTACTTCAGAGCAGCGGGTCTGGGAACCTCTGGGGATCCAGGAGGGTATTCCAGGGGCCTGCAAGCACCTTTGTCAGGACAGAAGGTCAGCTCTTCTTGTGTCCATCTGGTTAATGTGAAGATGGAACCCACTCTGTTTTCTAGGAAGGAAGCGGGGGGCTCTCTGCCTCAGAGGAAGGGGACAGAATTGGCTCCCCCTCTTTCAAAAGGCAGGATCTCATAGAGCTGTCACTGCCTACAGTCACCTAACTTCCAGATCACCTCAGAACATGCTGATCAGTTGCAGGGAGCCAATAGCTCAGCTCAGAGCTCTAGTTTATACAGTGATGCCAATGAGGAACTAAGTTGTCATAGTTACTGCAAAATATTGAGGCGAGGGGAGGTAGGGCACACTGCATTGATAGACAGCAAAAGCTTATGGTGGCTTTTAGTTGAATACCAGAAGTTCAGGTTTTGTGTGATATTGGTCTTTTTCTGTTTCTTTTGAGCAGCTCTGAAAGTTTTTCCTGAGGCCTCTGTTCAGCCTAGCCTCTACCTAGTAGGTATTGACTAATAAGGAAGTTTCTGTCTCTGGTGCAAACACCCTTCCAATCAAAGGATGAGATTGATTAGAATTTGGGTCAGGGCCTTTTAAGTTGTATCACCTCATGGCCAGTAGATGTTGACAAGGTCTGTCTTCCATGGAACTGAGTTGTTTTGTTTTTGGAGGCCCTCCCAAAACCTTATCATAGGGAGGGGCAGAGTCACGGTCTGTACGCCTACTGGAATTATTGCTCAGTGCACAGGGCCTTTGGGCATGCTACTGAGACTACACCTGCCCGCTAAAGCACATTTTGAAGATGGTCTCAAGAGCGGGAGACTTACAGTGGCAGAGGTGAAAAAAACCTGTCTGCTCTTTATCATGTGTGTGTGTTGCTGTTGTAACCTGAAGCGTTCCTCTTTCCTCAGGTCTCTGGTATGAATCCTTCCTGTCTTAGGTCTTTGTTGTGAATAGCTCGCAGAAGTATTCTTGTAAACAATAACTAATGTAGGAAGTGGCCTTGACTCCTCTGGGACATAGTCCGGCTGCAAGCAAGGTCTTGAAAATGTATGAAGAGAGACTCTGCAGTGTTGGGAGAGGCTCCTGCAGGGTTCCCTGCAGCAGTTTTGTCTCCATGGTTGCAAAATGGCAGTTACTTTATCTACCTGGTGTTTCTTCTTCTGCATTCCAGTTGTGTGGCTTGCTTGTCTGATTTTGGTATATTGCTTGGAACGGCAGCATCTTATGCACTGTGGGAGTGGGGTTGTCTTGCCAAGTTTAGGGTAGATAGATACAGACGGGTCATTTCGTAGAAAAAGAGGTGCAGGAGCTCATTAGCATAACTCATTAGCATAACTTATTTGCATATGCCACACACCCTGACATCACCTGAAGTGTGTCAGAAGGCAACACCGACCGCTCAGGCTCCACTGGACTGTTTTGGATTGCTAGCTATTGGGGGGGGGATGTGCAGATCTGTCCTCACAGAGGAGGGAGAGCTTGTACCTGAATAAAACTTGGTCTTAAAGATCCCACTGGACTGTTTTGAACCGGGGGACCGGGAGGGGGCTTTGCAACTTACCTGGCTGCTTCTTGCTCTGACTGAGGGCTGCTGGGAGCAGGGGGGGGGGCTTGTTGCATGTGCTCTTTACTGCCGGAGCTCCGCTCCTGTGCACTCCTGCAGGAAATTACCCCTGGATACAGAAGACACCTGCAGGCTCAGTTTGTCAGAAGACTCCATTCTGGCTTCCAGTTTCTGCAAAGGCAGCATGTCCTGGTTGGAGAGAGAGGGTGGCTCTCTGTAAAGACCACTTTTCATACTGTCTCATTGTGAGGATCTGCTTCCATACCCACCAAGTTGTAGCAACAGGCTGGTATGGGAGCAAAGAGCTTATTCCAACTCCATACCAGAAGGTGTGCAAAGCTGGACCAATAACATAACCTCTGCTTTGCTGACCTCACAGGTTGTTGTAAGTATACAATGGGGAAGGAAAAGATATGAATGCCCCCCTCCCCTTGAGCTTCTTGCAGGAAGGGTAGACTAAAAATGCACTAGACAATTTGCCACTCAAGACAAAAGAAAACTGTGTGTGTTGGATTGGCCATCTGCCTTTCAACCTCCCTTTGATGCTGCATACAAGAGACTTCTGGCCTGGGTTTGGGGCCAGCAAGTAGTTCCTGAACAAACACAATGCAATCAAGACTGGACATGCGTCAGCGTGCCAGCAGGCTGAGCACATGCTTTGTACATTTGCCAAATGCTCAGCAAGGACCTGTTAAGAGATGAACACTGAAGCTTGCCCTGTTAGTATCATGGGCATTATGTTTTAGCCTGCTTCTCTTGAACACTTCATGTAACTGCCAGCTGTTATACTTTTATGTTCTGGGCAGTCAGTTCTCAGAACTGGCGTGGGGTACTGGTCGGAGTGCTGGAATGGAAATTGGAAAGTCCAAATTCAAATCCCTTTTCTGCTGGGATGCTTGCTGAGTGACCGTGGGGCAGTCCCACACAGTAGGGATGATAGAAATATCTATCCCCTCCCCAAGCACCTTGCAGGAAAGGTGGGATAGCACCAGACGGTAAATGTGTCTGGACATTCACTAGCCAAGTGCTGTTAAAAGTTCGATTGTGTAGAAACATGCACACAAAATGCAGTTTGGTCCTTTTACTACATTCCAGGGTAGCAGCAGGTTTTGGGGGGGCTTGTTTGTCAAGGAAGAGATCACTCCCTTTTGGACCCTCTTGTTTCTTAGGGGCAGCCGGTCTGCTGTGGGGAGTGCCAGCAGGAGCCAGGGCTTGGTGAAAGAGCTCCAGGATCTTCAGGCTGCAGAACAACAAATGGACAACCTCATCCAAATGTGCACCACCCAGTTCAGGCTCCTCACCGAGGATCCCGAGAACAAGCAATATCCTTCTCTTGGAAGATGGAGGGGAGGATTTGGGTGGTTTTAGCAGATCAGAGGATGCAGAGCAGCTTCATAGCAGCATAGAAGAGTCCCCATGTTCTAAAGAGGTAGTTGCACTCCTGACATTCCAGGACTGGGTGTTGGTGTTCTAATTTTTACTTTCCCACCCTGTGAGCTAAGTGGAAAATACCTACCTGGCTGCTAGGTTGAGGCTCTGTATTGTGGATCTGAGAAAGGGCTGCGGTGAATCAGCCACATGTTGCTCATTGGATTTTGGGGTGTTTTGTTTTTGCCTGGCAGCCCTGTAGTTTTGCTGCTTGGCCCGAATGATAAAATCTAGATCTCCCCTTCCCCCGCCCTCTGGTGTGGCGGATGATCTGCCTGCAGTGTGTGTTTGAGAGTATTAGGAGGCCTTGTTCCCCAGGCTTGCCACGAATTTTGAATTGCTCCCAGAAGGCTGTGGAGTAAAAAAATCCAACCCATCCACCTTGCCCCTTGCAAAGTGTTCGCACTCTGACAAAGCTGTTCAGTTAACAAGAAGTGGGTGTGGCAGAGGATGGCACTTCTGTGGAAGCGTTCCAGCATTGAAACCTAAGAAAATCACATGGGTGTGTTCTCTTGAATTAGATCTAAATGTTTGGAAGGAAGAAGAAAATAATTGACACAGTGTTGCAATGAGTTTTCACTGTGTGGCAGGTTATGAGTGGGGAGCGGTGTGTGCATGTCCATGCACACAGTGTTGTGGTATGCCTTATCTTCTAAGCTCAGTAGAGCAGTCAAGCTGGTATTGCTGTTCCCCAGCATGTTGTGATTTGGCCCTTGAAAACTGTGTGTGTCGTGTTGTAGTTCTGTGGGTCTTGGCGAGTAGCCTTGTGATCCTTCTCCTGCCAAAACTTGACTGAGCACACCACAGCTTATGTGACTTGCCAAGATCTGCGCAGCATCGCAGACCCCTCTGAGCAGCTGGTGATGGTGATCAAAGCCCCCCAGGAGACACAGATGCAAGTCTCTGACCCAGCAGAGGTAACTTTTCCTGGCTCCCTGAATTGCAGCCCCCCCCCTACCCGGGGCCATTGTGTTCTGATTGCCCCTTGCACCAAGACTGTGGAACCCAAATCCCGCTGGCTGTTCTGGCCACCTAGAAGAGCCTTTTGAGACTGAGCGGTGGCTGAATTTAGGCTGTGGCTAGCATATGCAGATGCCACAGTGCTTGAAAGGGTTAGAGAGGAAACCACGAGGATCTAAGCCAGCTTCTCCTTCCTTCGTATTTGGATCCGTGATACATATCAATCCCAACTGCCTTCCCACGAAATTAATAGACATTGACTAATAACGTTATGCAGAAAACTCCTGAGACCAGGTAACTCATACAAATGGGACAGAAGCCCAGTTGTGCCTTAAAGACCACTGTTTATTCCAGAATGCACGTCCACGGGTCAGAGCTTGCTTCAGGTGCTATGTAGAGGATCTTCTTCGCAGCGTCTGAGGAAGTGAGTTCTGAGTCCCTAAAGTTCATGCTGGGATAAAAGTTGTAAGTCTCTAAGGTGCCGCTGGGTTTCTTGTTTTATTTTGCTAGGGTAGACAAACCTTTCTGGAATTATCATATGAATTAGAGTCCTGCTGCATATGTACTTGAGGCTGCTACCCAATTTGACAGCAAGGAAACAATGCTGCTTTAGACGGTGAGCAGTGAATCAGAAACCCACCTGTTCTCCAAGCCTTCCCGAATGAAAATGATCACGGTCTTCTGGACTAAATGCTGCATGCAGCTCCCTGCCTCCAACCTGCCAATGACAGCTGGAGAACAAAGAGAAGAGATGGTGCAGAGTATTGACTCTGATGTAGCTGATGCTGCCCAGCTTGGAACCAGGGCATGTAAAGAAAGTGACTGCCCATTAGTTACTCCTGAGAGCCAAGGCTGGGCCATAGAATTAGAGGTTTGTGCAGCCCTGTAATAACTCACCAGTCCAAACCTGTGTTTCAGCGAGGTCCCTTGCACAGGTCTTGGAAGACCTTGTTGGGAGCACTTTCATTTCTCTGCCAGAGAAAGCTAGCTTGCTGCAGGAAGGAGAAGAGATTGGATTTATACCTCGCCCTTCACTTGGAATCTGAGTGGCTTACAGACTCCTTTCCCTTCCCCTCCCCACAGCATTCACCCTGTGAGGTAGGTGGGGCTGAGAGAGCTCTTTCCAGAGCTGTCCTTGAGAGAACAGCTCTGACAGAACGATGGCTTGCCCAAGGTCATCCAGCAGCTGCAAGTGGAGGAGTGGTTCTCCCAAATTAGAGTCTGCGCACCTAACCACTACACCAAACTGACTCTTTCTCTCCTTTTGTCCTATTTATTACATTGGTGGTCTGAATTTAGCAATTTCCATTGTGTTTCTTGCATGTTAAGTTCTTTTGTTAGGTGGCCTGGGAAGTTACAGAGATAGAAAGGCCATAGCAGGAACAGCCTCTGTCTATTAGCTTCTCATAGACAGACTTTCAGATTCCTGGCCGCAGCCTCTTGGAAGGGAAAGGAGATTGTAATCTGCTCTGGGATTCTTTCAGGTAGTGAAGGGCAGGGTATAAATCCAATCTCCTCCTCCTCCTCCAAGAGCAGGAGTAAATTATCTGATTTGCAGACAGCCAGTAAACCAGACAAGCAAAACCTGCTGCAGAAGATGTTACCACTTGTTCCCCATGCAATTCAGTTTCATTTATCCACAAGAAGTGATCACATTCTAGTGAAATGTTCAAAGTTCTGTGGAACAGAAAGAACAGGGAGTGCAAGAAAGTTCTTCAGACTTCTAAATGCCTTCTCAAAGTCTGACTAGCTCCTTGTCTTTGGAGGAGGGATACTTACGGGTACAGAAATAAATGCACCACCAACCTTGTCATTACTAAAACCAAAGGACAACCCATGACTTGGGTCCTGCTAAGTCCTGTTTACCTCTTGATCCCTTCTAGGCTTTTCAGATTGCTGTGAAGAGCACTCAGGGCCCCATCGATGTATTCCTTTGCCCAGAAGAGAGCTCCGGGGTCTGCAGCCCCACCAAGAGCCCGTTGAAAGTGGCCGCTGAAGCTACTTCCCCGGAGTCATCACGAGCAACAGCGTCTGTGCTGCTTCACCCCTCCCAGGATATGAAGCTGCCATTGCTGAGTGGAGACCAAGGTACGGGAATGGGAACAGGGCAGGGCCCCCCCTTCCCCAAGAGCAACACTCTTTGCCAAGCCTTCTCTAAAGGATAGTCTTGTCTCAGGCTTGCCGTGTGTCTTGTTCCTCATGGAGAATAAAGATGGTAGCCCCTTGGCAGGGATGGAGAATGTAGCCATTGCAAAGACAGTGTCTGCCTTTCTTTCCCAGTTGCAAGGGAAATAGCAACACATGGTGCGGTGGCTGCACACCTTAGCAGCTCAGAAGAAGTGAGAGGCGGCTTGTAGTGTTTATCCATTGGTTACTGGCACTCTCTCAGGTGTCACTTAGAGGAAAAACAGTCAACACTGGCATCAGTGAAGTTAAGCCTAGTCCAGTTCCCATTGAGAGGCACTGAGCAAATCCGCAAGCGCATCTACTGTGCTGTTCAATTATAAAATTCAGTCGCAGAGAAACCATTCTGATTCTTTTAGGCTCTGAGGCTAGAGGCAGGCTGTTGAGTTGCCACCACTTCAGGGTTGTCCACCCCCAGCGCAGCTGAATTGCAAGGCTTCCAGAAGTGTAATATGTGACCCATATTCCATGGAAAACGGCAAACTCCCAATTTCCAGCACTTTTCCTCTTAATCCTGTCCCTTGTAGCAGGATTTCAGGAAACATTTTAGGCTGCAGCCGGAGTGGAGAGGTGAAGTCTTGTTCTGCTGATGAACTTGCAAGTTATCAGAGATTTTACTGCAGGATCCTTGCTGGCTTTGCCTGAAGCTAGGGCAAGACTGGTAATAAAAACCAGCCCTGGAACAGTGCCCCCCCTCCCCCCGGAAGTGGAAAGCTGAAGGAGCCATCCAGCTCTGCAACTCTGCCAGACCCTGTCCTGGGCCCAGTGCCCGGCTTGCTCAGGCCAGGAGCCTCATTTCCCAGGCTAGCGTGGCTCTTCTTCCCTGGGCTGGAGTGATCCACATGTGACGGGGGAGGGCAGGCCATTGTGACTGTAAAGGCCAATCTTCCCCTGGTCTGAAGAATGTAAGGCGTATGCTGTGAATGATGAGAGGCTATGAGCATGGGCTTAGGGAAATAAGCTGCAACTCTTTCTAAAATGACATGAGAATTACCTTGCTAGATTCGGTCGTGATTCATCCGGCAACCTGTTTACAGCAGTGCCCAGCCTCTGGAAACTCTTTAATATTATAAAACAACATTTTAAAGAGCTCCATGTGATTTCTCTGGGTATTTAAGAGATGCATCCATTTCCATTAATCCCTTCCTGTGGAAAGGAGCTGCGTTTCGGTTCTCTTTCCTCTGGGATTGTTTTCTGTCCGTTAATCTTTGGAGGAGACTGAGGAGTAGAGCAGCCTGCAGGTACCTCAAGAAGACAGACTTTTCCTTGTGGGCAGGCTTTGGGTTTCCTGCCCTTTGTTTCCCAGGCACCCTCTAAGCCTCGGGGTTGGAATCTGAAAAATAAAGAGAAAAGCAGGAGCTAGTCACCATTTGTGGGGCAGAGAGCTCTCTCTGAAGCTGGGAGGCAGAGAGGTTGCTTTTGGAGGGCGCTGACCCCTCGACCCAAGCTGGGGTGAATCTGTCTGACCTGAATGGGATCAAAGGGGATCAGGTGTATTTACTTAGTTAGAAGTCCAGTATAGACAGTCACAGTAGGGAAATCTGTTGTTTTGCTGGCCTGCTTTTCCCCCTGGAAGTTTTTGCCCATTGTTAATCTACCCTATCTTCATAACTGTTCTTTTACCTACCCTGTTGTTACCATACTTGTTTAATTTAGGCCTTTTTGTTCCCTTTGCCATGCATATTTGGCCATGCAACATGGCACACCCTCACTGAAGAGGGGGGTGCAGGGAGAGTGCTCTAGGGCCCTCTCCTCGGTCAAACACCAGAATGGTGGTAGCCAATGACCACCCTTGCCTGCTCCAGTGGGGAAGGGGGAGTGTGGGCCTGGACAGGTCCTTGGAAGGGACTCACTGTCCTTGCATGGCCCTGCCCTTTCATGTGCCATGAAGGCATAGGACACAGGAACCAATTCATCCATATAAAAGGTAAAGGTAAAGGTCTCCCTTGCTCGAAAGCCAGTCGAGTCCGACTCTAGGGTTGCGGTGCTCATCTCCGTTTCAAAGCCGAAGAGCCAGCGCTGTCCGAAGACGTTTCCGTGGTCATGTGGCCAACTGCTAGGTTGGCAGGAGCTGGAACTAGAGACGGGAGCTCACCCCGTCATGCGGCAACTCGGGTATCGAACTGCTGAACTACCGACCTTCCACAGCCTGCAGTTCAGCATCTTAACCACTTGAGCCACTGGCAGCTCCTTTTTAATTAATTTAATTTATTAATTTAGTATTATTATTAATTAATTTAATTAATCCATATACTATAGATTAATAAAGTGTATCAGGGCGAAAGTAAACTGGCCCTGCTTAGCTTCCAAGTTCTCATCATGAGCTCAGATTAGCCTGCGCTTATTTAGGCCGCTCCAGTGTGCTCCGTACCAGCTGGCTTTCCGCCCTGCAAGACGGAGGAGTGGGGCTAGAACACGCTGGGATTGTTTGCTTTATGCAGACGGGCCAGCTGGGGATAACCAGCTTGGCAGAGCAATCTCTGTGAGTCTTGATGGCATGAACAAGCTTCCCAGTCACCCTTTCTCTCTCGACAGAGCTCTTGCTGCCCGGCGGGGACAGCACACCGCCCACGAAGTGCTTGACGGACGACATGACTCTCTCGCCACTGGCCTCGGTTGACGCACTGCTGGAGCAGGGCAAGGAGGACTTCTCCAGCTTCCTGCCTGCTGAGTTCATTGCCCTCTCACCACCCCAGACCCAGGACTACCATTTTGGGCTGGAGGAGGGTGAAGGCATCAGTGAGCTGTTTGACTGTGACTTTGGAGACTTCACTTCTTTGGATTTCTGAGTGTCTTTGGGATTGGGGGGGGGCGCCACGCTCAGCTGACCCTGCCCCATGTTGTGAGTCATCCCCCCCTGAGCTGACATCTGAATGTAAATGTGAGGCCACCTGAGGCATCCTTGGCCAACTTGCTGTGGAGCAGAGTCCGGGGGATGGAAGAAGAGAAGGGCCTGAGTCCAGGATGGCGAGGGAGTGGTAGGTGGGAGTTGGTGGCTGCCTAGACCCAGCTGTCTTGCCGTGAAGGAGGAAGGCGACTGGCCATGTGAAGCCAATAGCTGCTGCGCTGCTGTGAAAGTGGCTAGACCTCGTGTCTGTGACCTCAAGGGGCCAGCATACGCTGCTGAGCCCCAGGCTGATAGTTGTAGAAGTGATAGTCCTGGCCGGTAGCTGGAGTCTGTGGTGCGCCATGTTTTTGATGCTGTTGGAGTAGTCCCAGTGAAGCCGTTGGCCTAGCAACAGCACCACCTACCTTTCTGATTTCCCTGAATTTTTGCCTCTGTGGCTGTAGGGTGTCCCTCTCTGTCAATGGCTTATCTCACCCTCCCTCCTTAGTATGAGTCGTTTCTCCTCCTTCGTGGAAGCTTTGCTTCTGAGAACACACAGTCCTTTTCTCACTCCCAGCAAAGGGTCCATGGGTTTCAAGGCAGCAGTGTATATTAGGTATTGCTTTGGGAAGGCAGCATTCTCTCAGGAATGAGGCAGGAACGGTACTCTGCGTGACAAACTGACTATAACTTCATCGATTGTGGTTGGCTGATGCAGGGGCATTATATACTTGGAGCTTGGGAGTAGGGGTGGAAAGGAAAATGACGCCAAGTTCTTTGGCTGGCAATGCGTAGAATTGAGATTGGGCCTGGTAATGATCCAAAATGGCCACGCTGAGGGGGGAAAGCCAAGTGTATGGAGCAGGGTGGGGTGGTGCTGAAAGGAACCTTTTTTGGGGGGAGAGCCCAAGCTCTTTGAGCTTGCTAGAGAAAATGGGCAATCAGTTGTGCTAGAAAGACTTGTAGTTTCTGCTTGAAAAGGAACAAAGATGAATAAAAGGTATCCTATAAATGGCAGCCGTTGAGGGGCAGGGGAAGCTGCTTCTGGGTATTAGCTCAGAGCAAGAAGCTCTTGTTTCTGGAAGTTCTACTCACTCTAAAGCTTTAAGAAGAGTTGTATATAGCTTAATTTATTTATTTTGGACTCCCCCCCTCCTTCTTGAAAGGCATCTAATTTTTTTAATAATTATTTCTGGATGGGAGATGTGCGCTTGGGGGGGGGGGCATGCGTAGAAGTAATTGGCCAAGTGGCCAATGCATTTTAACTGTCCCATCTCTGAGGCTGGCAAAGCTGATGGGGCAGGGGAGAAAAACAGCAAGGAGCATTTCTTGCAGCATGAGAGTCAGAGTGTCTTGGTGGTGGTCTCCATGAAGGTGAGGGACTCCTTTTCTTTGTTTGTTTTGCTCCAGCTCATATTGTATGGTATGGAGCATTGAACACGCTGGGGATTTGGGGGGGGGGAGGACTGCCTTGCCCATAAAGTAAAGGCAAAAATGTTGACATCCATCTTCATGCTGTCCCCTGTGCTAAGCACTGAGGGATGGTCAGATGTCATAAATCCATATTATTTATTTTTTATTTATGTGGCTCCACCCAGTGCTCCTGGAAGGTAAGGAAGGTATCTGCGGAGGAAGACTGCATGAAGTGGAATTAGGCATATCCAGGTATGTGGAATGAGGCCATATTGTATCCTGTTAGAATAGCTAACCTAGCTATTGAGAATGGAGAGCTGAACGTAGCCAGTGTGTTCTAGGTAGCCAGTGTGTTGTAGTTTAGCTGTTAAGTTTGATGGGAAGAGATTGCTGGGTGGTCCCATCTATGCGATGAAGTATGACTGGTGAAGACTGTTGAGTTGAAGTGATATTTATTGATAGTAAATGGACAGCAGGTTTGACTAATAAAGGGGGGGATGTTGAGGAAGAGAGTGAGTGCCTGGCAAACAAAGCTGTAGACAGCATGGTTCTATTGGCTTACCTGTTTTGTTGAGGAGCTCCTGTCCTGAGAAACCAAGGACAAATGGGGCTTTATCATAACCTTAGAAATGTAAATATTGCCAGGTGGGTGGACAGAGAGGTGTACCTAGCATATGGGCAGTGTGTCAAGAGGTGCTGTTCCTTGGGTGCCTTCCTGTCAGAATTACTACCTATTTCAGTTAGCTAAAACTCACCAAAGTGTGCTGCTCCTTAGGAGGGGCTTTTCTTGCTTTACAAAAAAAATAGCAACTGTGAGTATCAAACTGTAGAACCCAACAAGTTGGGGGGGGCGGGGTTACGTCTTTATAGCTGGTAGGTCCGTGGAGCAGCCTCACCTGTTTGGCCTACCTTTGTGAGGAGAATGAACCTGTGTAGGCCTGGCGGATTAAGAGGGCGGGATCAGGTGACTTACCTGCTGTGGTATTGAGACTAGGGCATGGAAGTGTCCTGGCTGCAAGGAAGATTGGGAATGAGGCCCCTAGCTGGCCCTCTGTCATTGTCAAATGCAGCATTGCTTTTTGGATCAAAACTTGATCAGCCAGGCAGTGGTTGTGTAACAATGAAGGTACATCAGTTCACCTACAGCATGGTATTTTCTCCATGGGACTAAGACCCCTGCAGCAAAGCCAAAGCAACTGATGGCCAAGAATCATCCTCCTTTTAGCTCGGCTCTCTTGAAGCAACTGTTAAGGGCTATGTTCTTTCCCCCAGCGACCTTTCGGATGGTGAGCTGCACTGTTCCTTTGCAACTTTATCCTAGTTGGGCCTTGCTTTGCCATTTCAGTGAACATGCAGTGGAAGTTCTTGATCCCTTGCACTTGAGCTAACTTCTTCCAGCTTCCGTGTACAAGACCACCTGTTTTATCTGATGTTCATTCCTCATGAATGTGGGCACATTCTTAGAAATGCAGTTTTAGTTCTCATAATTGTCATGGAAGCTGAAACTCATTCATCAGGGACAGAGTTACAGGCTCCTAGTGGTTCAAAATGTATATTTAATATTTCAGAATTTTCACGGAATTATCCTGTAAGGTTATCAGTTCTGCAGAGACCGGGATCTCAGCAGACTTACAACTTTTGCTGCTTGCCTTGGGAGGGGTGAAGTGGGGATTGAGTTCCTGGCAGGCCCCAACACGTGGCAGGGATGCTGCTTTTGGCTTGGTGGGACACAAGTTCCGTAGGCCTGCACTAGGGTTTCCTCAGTCCCTTTCTACATACTTATGGCAAATAATTGTGCTGCTGTTCTCCGCTGGATTTTTCAGAGTAGCCATTATTTTCTTAGTTTTTCACTTTTATATCGAAAAGTTGCCTGTGGCCTTTACCTTCCCCATCAGCAGTTAGGTGGGTCTGATCTCTCCCCCCCCCCCCAAGTTATTAGTTTCATCTCTCTTCCATCTTACCTATTTTTATATAAGCCTCTTTTAGTAAAAACATGGGGATAGGGGGGATTCTATTTGTGATCTTATCTATGTACAGAGTACCCCAGCTCTGAACCAGGAGATTCTTGATGCCAGATAATAGTAAAATGTTTTCTTGGTTATTTGCTTTAAGCCTTCTGTAGTCCAAGGAGGAAACCCGGAAAGTACATAAAGCAAACTAGGATAAAGGGATAAAGGAACAGTGTATCACAGGTACTATAGGAAGGCGGGTGTTTTACATGCAGGTAAATCTTGCATGGTGGGGGAACCAAATTCAAAGTGCTCTGGAGGGCCTTCTGCTGTTGAAGTGATGACATTTGGCCAGAACTTCCAAGGAGATGTAAAAGGGAAGACTCACCAAATATTCTACTGATAAAATGAATTTTGGGGTAACTTTGTAATAAGTGTGCTCATGGTTCCAGAGGCTCAACATGAGAAGAGCTCAGTGTATGATATCCCAGATGCCTTGGATGTGAGTACTGATGTCCAGAAGCAACTACAGTAACATTCTTCTGACATCAAGCAAAATGTAGTGGGGAAGAAAGGTAGGGGCGATAGAAGCAGCCTGTCTTGCTTGTTTTTTAACTCAGATGGGGGACACTTAGGACAGCATGTGTAATATTGATAGTTTTGAAAAGCCTTGATATCTCCTGGTTAAAAAAAGAAAGAGAGAGAGAGAGACCTAGATTCCTTTGTTGTTCCCTCTTTCCATAGGCCTTTACTATTTGCGGAAAGAATTATGGACACACAGGCTGAGATTGGTCTTTGTTTTGTACTTTTATTAAAATTGAAAGCACAGTAGAAAGGAGGGTCTCTTCTTTTCCCACCAGCCAGGGAGTTTGTGTCCTGACATGGTTGCGTAAGCATAAGAGACTGTAGAATCCATGAATGTTGCATTGGTGGGGGGGGGGTTGTTGAAGTCTGCCGGGGTCTCTGGATGGTGGTTCTTGA
The DNA here is from genome assembly GCF_001447785.1 of Gekko japonicus. NCBI lineage: Eukaryota > Metazoa > Chordata > Lepidosauria > Squamata > Gekkonidae > Gekko > Gekko japonicus. The sequence continues at coordinate 2,454,455 of NW_015175358.1, forward strand.
GGGTTGCACCTTTCTGTACATGCCCAGCTGGGAATTCTGGGTCCTTCTGGCAGCCAAGTGGCTCAATGCAATGCAAATCAGCTGCAAATCCCAGTGCCTAAACACTGAGGGGCAATGCACTTCTGTGTACCTTTTTTATAACAAGCCTTGTTCATGATTTGTGCTTTTGATTTTAATAAATATTTCTACTTCATTTCTTTTTGGCTTGGTAACTTGCATCTTAAAATGCTGACTCGCCTCACCAGAACTTGTCAATGTGACCTCTTGTTTGTTCTTCTCTACCCTTACTTGTTCAAAAGTCCTCTCAAGAAAGGGACTGTCTAATTCACATTCCTTAGAGGCAGAAAAAGAAGAAGAGTAGGTTTTTATATCCCACTTTTCTCTACCTTAAAGAGTCTCAAAGCAGCTTAAACATAAGAACATAAGAGACGCCAATGTTGGATCAGGCCAAAGGCCCATCCAGTCCAACACTCTGTGCCACACAGTGGCCAAAAATACCAGGTGCCATCAGGAGGTCCACCAGTGGGGCCAGGACATTAGAAGCCCTCCCACTGTTGACCCCCCCCCCCAAGCACCAAGATGACAGAGCATCACTTGCCCCAGAGTCCCTATCTATACCTTGTGGCTAATAGCCACTTGCAATCGCAAGTGGGGAATCAATCCCGGTTCTCCAGATTAGAGTCTGGTGCTCGTAACCACCACACCATGCCGGACTCGATGTGCTCTGCTTAAAAAAAAAAAAAAGCAAAGCAAAAGTCTGCCCTTCTATATAAATTATGTTGGTATGTGTATAGTTACCAAGTTTGCATAATGATGCTACCTGTGGGAAGGGTCAGAGGGCACTTGGCCTCGTCACCAGGAGTCCCGCTCAGCCCTTGCCTCCTGGGGCTTTCACTAGGCTCTCCCCACAACCTTTCAAGCTATGACACATCACAACGTGAAGGACTGAAACAACCATCACCCCAAACTGATGTTTTTGAAGTGCTGCAGTTAGTTCCCAAGTATTGTTCGTTATTTCAAATGTTCGTAAATGATCATAAAATGTAAAATCTTGTAGCCTATGAGACTTCGTAAGCAAAATTCTGACTTTCCATATGATGAAGAGTCATGAAACTATTTTCTGTAAGCTTCAAGGTTTGTAGGGGTTTTTTCCCCTTTTTAATATTTTGCATCCTGAACTATATAGCTGATGCTGGCTCTAGGTACTGCATAAACAGTCCTAACAGAGTCCAGAATTCTAGAGTTTCATTCATTCCACTAATGCTAATTTGAGAACAGGTACTTGGGTTTTATCATCTTGCTTGGTTTCATTTGTTTTGCTTCAAATCTCCCTAAGGCGTTTTTCAGGGATTTGTCCCAGCCAGCTGCCTGTTTTCGTCAGCAAGTCTGATATGCTGACAATATTGGGATCTGCAATGTATGACGGGTAGTTCTAAATGCCAGGATGTTCCCTAACTAGGCCTACTTGGTTTTTAAGAGCCCCATGTGCACTGCGACCTCGCACTGGACTTTTAAGGGACAGGTGGAGACAGTGCTTTTATCAACTGAGATGTTAAGTTACCGACTTATAAAAAACAAACTAACAGCCGTTTAGATTAGCCAAGTGTTTACTATTCGGATATAATTCAGATATAAATCTTACTGGGCTCCATGGCAATGTCCTTTGCGGACAAATAAGCCTCTTGCTGTGGGTGGGATGGGGGAAAGGGGATACACAGGCTTGTTGCCAAGGCAATTGGGCTGCTACTTCCTGGCTTATTTCGCACTAGAGCTGTCTCGATGTTGCGCCGCCGTTTGCCCCGATACTATTGGTCAATTTCACACCCGAAGCTGCGGGGCTGCATTTTGACTCGCGGCTTCGCCCAATTTCCCCCGCAGTTTCGTGATCCTGTTTTTTGAGGATCACGAAACTGCGGGGGAAATCGGGCGAAGCCGCGACTCAAAATGCAGCCCCGCGGCTTCGGGTGTGAAATTGACCAATAGTATCGGGACAAACGGCGGCGCAACATCGAGGCAGCTCTAGTGCGAAATCAGCCCCTGTGTTGTACAACTGGAGCAGTAAGAAAAGAAACCTAAGCCAGGTTGTGTCCATAATGCATCATTGGGCTACTCTGTCTTCCAGACCTTCCCTTGGCTTCCACACCATCTCCTTCAAACACTGCTGTAAGGGGTGGCCCATTCATGGAGGGGGTGATTTTGCAAAAAAGCAACAGCCCCCCACCCAACTCCATGTTTTGGCTCAGCTTTACTACTTGAACTGTTTAGGGAGGTAGTTTTGCTTTTGTTCGAGTGAGTAATACAAGAGAAGGTAATGCCAAGAAACGATCATTTGTGCTCCTCTTAGCCTGCTGTGTGGCAAGATGGCCGCCTCTGGCAGCATCTTTTTTGCTCCTTCATCCAGAGTGTGAGAAAGTTGCCAAATTGTGGGCTATTTGGATCTCGTGTCTGAAGAGTCTGGGATGCCTCTCCTGGGCTACCCTTGGGAGCCTTTGTCTTTCCAAATTATTGCAGCACAGTACTTCGCTGCCAAGTCTGGCCTACAGGTGGCGTCATTACTGCGCCATGTCTTCAGCATGGAGTATGGAAATGGGCGCCCTGGAAAGTTCTGCCTGTTCTGGAGCTCTTTGGCTGAGCAAACAAAATGGCAGAAGCAGGAAAGCTGGCTGCCAAAACTAGCTCTGGCCAATGTTGCCGGGGGCCGTCTCAAAGGGAGGGCAAGTTAGTAAAATGAAGCTGGTGCAAACAGAGTGGGAACTCCACCAAGGACCAGAGCCTAATTTTTTAAAAGTAGGTTTCCAAGGGACAGACCCCCTCGCACAACCTTTTTGATTCAGCAGTGTTTACTGGATTTGCTGTTTTACATGCATTTTCATTTAAAACACCTCTATTAGTGCGTTATGTCAAGAACATAATTCTACGTTATTAAAAGTGTTGACTTTATTCACTTATAGTCTGCCTCTCTTGCTAAGACTCAAGGTAGGTTATACAATTTGAAACAATAGGAGCAACAGGAAGCCTGAGCCAGTGGTGAATAAAACTGGGTTGCACAATCGGAGGGCAATGCACTGAGCCAGTATTTATTTAATTAGAATGCTGCTATGCCGCCTCTTCAGAGTCCTGCTCTTGTATCATACATACAAATTATGCAACAGAGCTGAACTGCAAAACTGGTGAACAATCTATCGGTCTCAAATGAGGGGTTCTTAATCCAATAGTTACACTGAGGCAGTGAAAAATTTCTAAGACAGCTTCATTGTGCCATAGCCAAAGAATCCTTCCTAACTTTAAAAGCGACAAAAGCCTTCTTCTTCTTTGTTCTCTATGATACCTAACGTTTATATTCCAGTTCATATCACCTTTACATCACTTCCATCCCACCTGTTACATAGCATGGCAACTCAGTACATCCAGTCCTCTGTAGAGATTTGCTAGCGTAGCTAGCTAGTAATGTACTTGGGGTCTTTATCTACAGATAAGCTCCCAGCTATTCTGCCAGTTCCCAGGCACAAGAGTTCATTCTTTTTTATATAACTTTACTTTTTATTACATTTTTAAAATTTTTACAAGTCAAACAATAACAAGTGAAGCAGCATTATAAAATGGCATTGGTCATGCTGAAAGGATAATTTGCCCCTCAAATGCAATAAACAGTCATGCTTATAATGAACCCAGGAGTGGGAGCTGACTAAATTTCACCTAATGGTTGCTTAACCTCATTCCCTATTATAAAAATCCCCTCATGAATAAATCCATTTTACACATTCTGCAGAATGATTAAAAAAAAAAAAAGAGTCTGGGAACCTTCCTGATTGTATCAGGCAGATTGTCTTAGGCTATTCCGCCAGATGTGGCCACGGCAGGGAGTGCTTGGGTCCAGGCAGCTGTTAATCTTGCCCAGTTCCTCTAACTCAAAGCCTTCTCCACACCTCGCCTCCTTTCATTCTCTTTGTGCTGCTGCCACCTTTCTGCCCTCTGCACATCTCAGTAATACTTTGTGCTCCTTCAGCACTGTTCCTAATTTGAATCTCTCCACTGGGAATCCATGCTAAGGAGGATCCTTGAAGGTACTTCGTAGCTTTCTGGAAGAGTGGATGATTCTGAATTGCCATTCGCAGAGTGTTGGTGAATTATTTCCCCTGGAGATGCCACAGTAAATATTAAAATGATTGCCTGGAAACTTGAGGATACTTTGAGTGTTGTTTACTTGCTTTCTGCTCTCTCTGTAAAATTTTCTATCCTAGGAACAATTTACAGTTCAGCTTTCCGTTCATGGATCTGGGTTCTTCTACTGTATTAATATATGAACCAGCCTGTATGGAATCAGACCTATGGTTCATGGAGTCGATGGATACATGACCTGAAACGTTTTGAGAAAGGCTCTTATATTTATTAACTCATCATGGTTGACTTTTTTGCAGCTTAATTCTGTGTTTTTAGTCTTATCTGTTTTTTAACGTTTCCACCTTTTCTCTCCCTACCTCAGTGCACACTCTGCTCTCTGTAGCACAAAGGCTGTTCTCTCTCTTCCTCCTCCTTTACCCTCCCAGCCTCTCTCCCCTGTTTTTCAGTTTTCTATGTTATTAGCTATGGATGTGACCACCACCTCTTGAAGCTTTTGTTTTTGAAACACAATGCAGCAGAAAATCTTCTGGTTTGCCACCAGTTGGAGTAGTCCCTCTGCCCACAGCTCAGCCAAAGACTCTCAAAATAGATAGCAAGCTTTTGGGTTACCTGAGCTCTTCAAACAGACTTGATGTTCAGTACCAAAAAAAAGGAGCAATAGATGTTTCAGGGAAGTTGATTGAGAAGTGAAATGGTATTGTAGGGTTGATTGGTTAAGGCTGCAGAGATGCACCAAAGCCTGTCACAGCTCAGCCAAAGACTCACAAAATAGATAGCAAGCTTTTGGGTTGCCTGAGTTCTTCAAACAGGTTTGATGTTCAGTACCAAAAAAAGGAGCAATAGATGTTTCAGGGGATGATTGAGAAGTGAAATGGTATTGTAGGGTTGATTGGTTGAGGCTGCAGAGGTGCACCAAAGCCTGTGGGGGAAGAGAAGGGAAATGAAGGTGTTAAGACAGCAATTAACTGGATGTTTCCATGGCAGTCCTAATAATAAAAAGTTTACAGTCTTAATCTAAAGAAATGTGGCTGCAGTACATATGCATGACCAGCAGGTGCCAGTATAGTGCAGCAGGGAACTAAACTGGTAGGAAAAAATTTTGTAAGTACAGGGATTATTTATATTTGCTGAAATTCACCTAATGTTTGTTAAATTTGAGGGTATGTTCAGGGGCTCTTAAGTTCACTTATTGGAGGGTCATTATGTGGGCTTTTGAGCCACAGTTCTAAAACTTATTTACAACTTAGAATGGTAAAATGAAGGTTTGCCAATGCAGGACTGTATGGCCCTACTTATAGCTGTATTCCTGCAGCCAGTTGTAAGTCCCTGGCACTTCAGTTTACAAGTCCAGAAGAATTCTCTCCCTGTTAAATAGCTGCAGAGTGGGCAGAAATATCTATAGAATGGGTGGCCACCGTAAAAGCCACTAGGCTTTTGATTATTCTGCTTCATGTTCAGGATGCTTTCATTGTCATGCTTGCATTAGTAAGCATCATGCATTTGTGTGCTGTGTTATATAACAGCATGCTAGGGCCTCTCCTTGCATCACACTGAATCCTTTAGCAGTGGGAACAACTGTGACCAAAATATGCCATGTATCAAGGAGGACAGTTTTGAGGTAGCAAAATCTTTTATTTGTTTGATTTTGCATTTTTTTTACCCTGACTTTTAATGCAGAAAGAGCATCAAAGAAATTAGTATAAAACAATAGTTAAATTGGAGGGGTTATGGGGACATTCCGTTCTCTGATCTATAGCACTACACAAGGATGGAGTTCCACTTGAGTCCTAGTTCTCATTAGGGCAGTGTGGCTGTTCCCATATCACTCCCCCAACTGTTGACAAGATAGGTGACCATCTACAAGCCGTAAACTCCTTAGACTCCTCCTGCCCCCAGCACCTAAGCTCCTCCCCCTGCTCCACAGCAGCTGAGTCTGTGCTGAGCCTTGGCCTGAGTGCCAGTGATAACATACAGAGGGTTGCCAACTCTGGATTGGAAAATTCCTGGAGATTTTGAAGTGGAGCCTGGGAAAGGTCCACCCTCCAAAGCAGCCATGTTCTCCAGGGGAACTGAGCTCTGTCCTCTGGAATTCAGTTGTAATTATGGGAGATATTCAGGCCCCACCTGGAGACTGGCAAGCCTATGGCACAACTTGCTGGCCATCCGAAGCATGCAGTTGATGTTGCTGAAGGAACCGCAGTGTAAACAATGACTGACGTTCAAATGGGCAGATTAATTTCTTTATAGAAAACTGACACTGAGCGTCTGCCAAGAGGGTCCATGTGTTGCAGCTGAAGATTATGGCAAATGGAACTGAAAATGCCTGATGTGATAAAAATGATTTGAAAAAAAGTGAGTGTTGCATATGACGGCTACATAGGTTGAAGCCGTCACTTATCTACCAAATGGTCAACACAGTGCAATTCAATGCTTTTCCATCCTTGCTTCCGCATAGACATAACCCCTGCTTGCATAGTCATTGCTGCTACAGAGGAATTCACGGTGGCACCAATGGAGCTTCCAGATGGGGGGGGGAGTCTATGTAATGGCCTCAGTCATCCCCACGTGGCTGCTATAATGTTATGCTATAGCAAATGTGTGTTTATAAAGTGCCATCTCCTGCCAATCTAGCAGTTCGAAAGCAAGAAATTGCAAGTAGATAAATAGGTACTACTTCGGTGGGAAGGTAACAGCGTTCCGTGCACCTTGGTGTTTAGTCATGTTGGCCACATGACCACGGAAACGTCTTCGGACAGCACTGGCTCTTCGGCTTTGAAACGGAGATGAGCACCGCAACCCTAGAGTCGGATGGCTTTCGAGCAAGGAGACCTTTACCTTTATCTAAAGTGCCATCAAGTCACAGTTGATGTATGATGACCTCATAAGGTTTTCAGGGCAAGATGACCCACTGTTGGGGCATGGGAGTTGTCTGCCCAGCACGGCACTGCTGGGTCTCCAGTCTGCCAGTGTGGGTTTTCCTCTGCATCCCCCTCCCAGTCCATGGGGCCTTGCAGTGAGGACACACCAACTCGGAGCTTACCAGTTGCTGTCCTTTATAAAGCTTATATCTCCGGTACCCCTGGCATTACATTTTATGGCACACATCCCCCACCCCACCCCCGACAAGGTGTCATTTATGTCAGATCCAGCCCTCATAACAAATATATTTGACACCTCAGCACTATGCACTAATTGTTACACTGGCTCCATATTTGCTTATGAAATTGAATCTCCTGGACCAAAATTGGAGGGTGCACAGCTGAGATACCATTTTGATTATGTGTACCTGATTTGGACATAAAGTGATGCCACATGAGGCTTATATAAGTACATCCTTGCCTTGTGTCACTGATATTTATCAGAACATAAATTTTCACTTGGTCCTATATTGATTAATATTAGTATTGCGGTAATTGATCCTATGTGCAACTTTTATGCTTGACCACTGAAGAAGGCAGGTAGGCCCAAACACATCTGTTTTAGGTTCGCATAAAGTACCAATTCTGCATATTGTACAATTTGTAATTCTTATTGAGGCTATGTTTGGGCCTATAATTGTTTTTAAATTAATTTGTAATAAATACATGGTTTTTTTTGATAATTTGTAATATTTATGTTGTAATTTATTGATTTTAACATTGGGGCCCCTAATTTGTATCCAGTTAGCCTTTCAGGTTCTTAGTTCATTTTTTGGTTAAGTTTTTGTTCCCCTCTTTCTTTCCCTGAAAACAGTGCTCTCATTTGAGCCCTGGATTTGCAGCACTGTATTATCCGTGGGACAAGAAGTGTCCTCAGATCTTGTACATCTAAGGAAGTAAACCGTTAATTTCCCAAGTGCTTTAACAATTATATTCCTTTTTCTCTGACTTTGTTGACTTTGGGCCAAAACCAGACATTACGGTGGCCATGAGTCCCATTATCCATCCCTAGCTCCATTTCACAGATCTTTTGATCCACACTCTGTGGCCCGGTTTGGAATTAGACACGCGATTCTATACCTCAGCAGCCTCTTCCACATGAGTTGGAAGGAAGGCATCTGTGCTCTCAGTGCTGCCGTTCTTTCACTGAAGGACCCTGTGGTATGTTCAAAAGGCGCACTCTGCAATGCAATCATCAATAATGAAAGCTCAAAGACAGCTGAGACGATGAATAAACTAGGAGTGCTTTGTGATGTACACTCCTTGCTTCACTGCTCTGTCTGATATGCAGAATTCATCACGGGAGGCCACTCAATAGTGAAAATCCTGTTTTGATAACATTGAAGAGCCTTTAGCTCTGTGTATTGCATCAGCTTCTCTCTGTATAATGTGGGGGGAAGGAACAGGCATAAAAGAACTCCAGGAGATTATGTGATTTCCCTAGGCACACACGGAATATCTGTGGTAGAAAACCAATAAACAAGATTGCATAACCTCAAAGCTGCCACACGAGCCTTCTTTCCTAAGATATAGGTAGCTAACATCTGGTGCCAGAGTTGCATCATAAGTATCCAATCCTCCTGTACTTTGGGAGCGCTGGACCTATTAGAGGTCCAGCTGGGGTGGGGGTCTTTTGAAAATTACAAAGCCATCTTTGGCAAATTACTGCCTCTTGGCCTCAATTCTACAGCAGTAAATTTAGAGTAAGACTACACTTGCAGGGCTGACATGGCAATGAATGGGTTAAAGGCTCTGAAACGCTTTACATGTTAAGGGTATGACCAGTGAAGTTAGGCACAAGTCCTGCTGCCGTTAAAGGCTTAAGAATTGAACTGCACACAGGATCTGGCCCAACAAGTGGGATTCGCAGCATCCTCTCCCATTCTACTGTCTTGAATGCAGCCCCTGCATTCCCTCCTCCCTACAGCCTTGGGGCTTTTTGGTTTGGGAGTCCTGGCCCTGTGCCTAAAACAGGAGGGAAGTGGGAGAGAGATGTACAGGAGTGGGGTGGGGTGGGGTGGGGGGACTGGAACTCTCTATCCTTCCCTTTCCCACCCTTGGTAATCCTTTGCATAGGAGTGTAAATCAATTCCTGCTTGTTCTTTGCCCCCATGTTGGTGTGACTAGTAGAAAGCTTGCGTCGCAGTTAAATGTATCAAGCTAGTTGTTATAACTGAGGCGTGATCTATGGCTCCACAACGGTGAACCTGTTGATGGTAGCCAGTGATCTGACCCCGTCTTCCCCCCTCCCCTGTGACTGTTTCTTTAGAATAAGCTCTGATTGGTTCCCCAGCCCACAGCATGTGGAGTCTTACTCAAGAGTTTTCCTGGGTGTGATGCTGAGAACGAGAAGGCCGGTTTCGTCCGGATGGAAGGGTTCTCTGCCTCCATGGCTCTGTTTAACTCAATCAGCCTTTGTGTTTAAGCTGCCTGTTGCTCTGGCAGCATGGGATGTCAGGAGGTCGTTAGTTTCCTCTGCATCCTGCTAATCCAGCCAAATCAGAAGAGACAGATTTTGGCAAGCATCCTGCCATGTTAATTAACAGAGCAGCACTGTGTTTATAGGAAAGACTGGATTCCTGGAAAGATGGTAAAAGCGTGTCATAGTGCATGCCTGGAGCAGGGCTTCAGGATCATGCCTGCAGGCTCCATCCTGACCTCCATGTATTGATTTTTGCACAGAGGCCTCTGTGCAGGCACCGTCTCAACTGTCCGTTTCTGCATATTTTTGGACTCCCACTCCCTGTTCAGGCCAATTGCACCCTGTATAATCTAAGCCAGGGATCCCCAGTGTGGTGCCTGGGGCTGTCATGGCACCTACCGACACCTTTCCTGGGTTTTTTTTAGAAAGTGGGTACAGCCAGGTAGCATTTTTGCCCATCAAGGGTCCCGTTCACACTATGTGATTTGGGCCGGGAGCGGGACAGTTCGGGGGCGGATCAAACCGGCGCGATCACACCACAACAACTGGGAAGCGTCGTGCTTCCGTCCCCGAACTGGCCCTTCCCCGCGAAAATCCGCCTCAACTTGCAACCACCTACCTTGGTGGTTCAAGGGGAAGCGGCGCGGCAAGCCGGGCGTTTGATCACCGGTGCGTCCTTGCGCCGGCACAACCCCGGCCCGTAGCCGAACTGCGCATGCTCCGACATGCGCAGTTCGGCCGGCTCCCGGTCAGGGCCGTGTTTTCTCCCCGGCGTTTGAATTTTAAAAGCCGCGCCTTTAGAGGCTTTCCCCCTGCCGTGTGGCAGGGGCCAAGGTTTCTCATTGGTCACTGGATATTTGATTGACTGTGTAGGTTTGTTTTTTTTAAAAAAAAGCATTGCTTTGGCAGCAGTTGCCATCATAGCATCATAGCACAAGGTTATTCACTGGGTGACTGAAAGCTTTTGATAAAGTTCCTCATCAGAGGCTCCTAAGTAAGCTCAAAAATCATGGGATAAAAGGACAGGCCCTTTTGTGGATCAAAAACTGGCTAATTAATAGGAAACAGAGATTGAGTATAAATGGGAAATTTTCTCAGTGGAGGGTGGTAAGCAGTGGGGTACTGCAGGGATCAGTACTCGGTCCGATGCTTTTTAACTTGCTTATTAATGATTTGGAGTTGGGAGTAAGCAGTGAAGTGGCTAAATTTGCAGATGATACGAAGTTGTTTAGGGTGGTGAAAACCAGGGAGGATTGTGAGGCACTCCAAAGGGATCTGTTGAGGATGGGCGAGTGGGCATCAACATGGCAAATGGGGTTCAGTGTAGCCAAGTGCAAAGTGATGCACATTGGAGCCAAAAATCCTAACTATAAATACACGTTGATGGGGACCAAACTGGCAGAGACTGACCAAGAGAGAGATCTTGGAGTCGTAGTAGATAACTCACTGAAAATGTTCAGACTGTGTGACTGCAATAAAAAAGGCCAATGCTATGCTCGGGATTATTAGGAAGGGGAAAAAGGGCAGAAAAGGGCAACTAGAATGATAAAAGGGTTGGAACACTTTCCCTAGGAAGAAAGGTTAAAACGCTTGGGGCTCTTTAGCTTGGAGAAATGACAGCTGAGGGGTGACATGATTGAGGTTTATAAGATTATGCATGGGATAGAGCAGGTAGAGAAAGAAGTACTTTTCTCCCTTTCTCACAATACAAGAACTCGTGGTCACTCAATGAAATTGCTGAGTGGTCAGGTTAGAACAGATAAAAGGAAGTACTTCTTCACCCAAAGAGTGATTAACACATGGAATTCACTGCCACAGGAGGTGGCGGCGGCTACAAGCATGGACGGCTTCAAGAGGGAATTAGATAAGCATATGGAGCAGAAGTCCATCGGTGACTATTAGCCACAAGGTATAGAAAGGGACTCCCGGGCAAGTCATGCTCTGTATTTTTTGTGCTTGGGCTCCAAATAGTGTGAGGGCTTCTAGAGTCCTAGCCCCACTGCTGGACCTCCTGATGGCACCTGACATTTTGGGCCACTGTGTGACAGAGTGTTGGACTGGATGGGCCATTGACCTGATCCAACATTGGCTTCTCTTATGTTCTTATGTAAGCTGTGGCAGCCATTTTATGGGTTGCTCTGCCTCCTGTGGCAGCCATTTTGTGGTTGTGCCCACCACACTGTGTCACAATTCCAAAGATGCCCACAGGCTCAAAAAGGCTGGGCCCCCCGCCCTGACCTTGATAGCCCAGGCAAGCCCAGTCTCAACAGATGTCGGAATCTAAGCAGGCAAGTACTTGGATGAGAGACCTCCTTGAAATACCAGAGGCAGACAGTGGGAGGTGGGGGCAGGGTTTATTCGGCCACCTCTCTGAATATCCTCCAGGCCCCCAGTAGGGCTCAGTCACCAGAGGTTGCCATGACTTCCAGGTGCATACATACTCATGCATGAGCGCGCACACACATACACACACATAGATAAAAAATACAAAAAAAAAAAAAAGGTTGGGCACCCCTAATTACTCCAATCCTTTACCTCCAGATACTTGATGATAAAAGACCGCTTTTAATAGGCTTCCAGGCTATCCATGTAACAGTGTTTGGGTTCCCATTGGTCACGAAGCTGAAGGTTGGCTACAAATTTGTAAACAACTGCTTGTCTGGTTGTCTAAGACAAATCAGAATTACTTCCATGGGACTAGAAAAGGTCACTTGACAAATCATGTGCTTTGTTAGGCCACTAGTAGGGTTGCCAACAACTAGGAGAAGGGGGGGGGATGCCCCATCACTTTAATAGAAGTTTAATTGCATGTTATTTGCCACATGCTGTTATTTACCTCTGTGTCAGTAAAATCTTCAGCTGCCCATTTTGACACATTAAGGCCCTGTTATTTATTTATAAAGCCTTTATTAGCCACCTTACTAGGGTTACCAACCTCCAGGTGGTGGTTGGAGATCTCCTGGGGTTGCCAATGTTCCCTCTAAGCTGTGGAGTCTTGTGAGCAAGAATTCTACCTTGTGAGCTACTGGCATTAAAGTTGTGAGCCAGCGATTTGGCTGCTGCATACATTAGTTTGCTCTGGAGCCCTCCTTCCTGAGCGGAGACAAAAATGTGTGAGATGGAGGGTAAAAAATTGTGAGCTAGCTCACACTAACTCAGCTTAGAGGGAACACTGGTTGCAACTGATCTCCATGTGACAGAGATCCGTTCATCTGGAGAAAACAGCTGCTTTGGGTGGTGGGCTGTATGGCAGGGTACCCTACTGAAGTCCCGAGCCCCACCCACCTCAGGCTCCACCCCCCACAGCTCCCGGTATTTCCCAACCAGGAACTGGCCACCCTATTCCTTATGAAGCTCTAGGCACCTTACAAACATAGATAAAACACATAGAATAAAATATATTAAAAGCATAAAAACTAAAATTTAAAATCATTACTCAGGACTGCTAGTAAACTTAATCAAATGTAGTCCTGAACAAAGCCATCTTCAACTGCCTCCTAGTAGTAGGAGGAGGAGATTGGATTTATACCCCGCCCTTCACTTGGAGTCTCAGAGCGGCTTACAAATTCCTTTCCCTTCCCCTCCCCACAACAGACACCCTGTGAGGTGGGTGGGGCTAAGAGAACTCTGACACAAACTGCTCTTTTTCAAGGACAGCTGTGCCAGAGCTTGTGACTGACCCAAGGTCACACCAGCAGGTGCAAGTGGAGGAGTGGGGAATCAAACCCGGTTCTCCCAGATTAGAGTCAGCGCACTTAACCACTACACCAAACTGGCTCTGAAAGACTGAAACTGAGGGGGACAGGCTCACCTCCCTGGTGAGGTCATTCCATAATCGTGGGGCTGCCACTGAAAAGGCCCTCACTCCTGTACCCACCCTATGAGCTTCTTTGATTGATGGGATTGATGCTAAATGGGCAAGACCCTTCTCCCCCAGGTTGTTAGCAACTCTAGCCACCAAGTGACCAACATACATAAAGCTAACAAACGATCTGTCGGCAAGTAATTTTGGGGCTTGTTACATGAAATTGAGCAAACTTCAGAGGACGGCGGAAAACAGGAGGGCCTGGCGAGATTTTGTCCATGGGGTCGCGAAGAGTCGGACTTGACTGTGCGACTGAACAACAACAAAAGCAAGGCTAGAGCGGCTGGATTCAAATACTGAACAAACTGTGAGTCGGCTGGCCACTCCTTTGTTCCCACAGTGATCTGTCTAAACAGCTGGAGGGATCCCTGTGAGATTTCAATCCTGAGGCAGGTCCTGCATCCATGAGAATTCCAAGCCTTGCCACTGAGCTTGTGTTACTGCAGCTACATTTCTCTAAAACACTTATTTTAGATAGGTACACTCTAGAGTACAGATGTTTGAGCACCTGCCAGCTTGGCTGTTCACCAGCCATGAACAAGGAGTTGATTTTTTGATCCGGTTGATAAACAGTTTGTTGCTGTTCCTTCGTTGTATTCCTTCCTAACCATGCAGTAGAGCAAACTGGGTTCTCATGCATGTGCAGGTGCATTCTCATGCAGCTCAAATGAGTTCTTCAACCCTCCTATTCTCTCTGCATAATTGTTCTGTTCAGCAGCCAATTGTTTAAACAGACAATTTGATCTGTCACAAATCAGTCATTAAAAATGCTGTTTTAATAAAATCTTATTCTTTGGCGTTTGTCTAAGTAGACCTTAGTGACACTAATGACTACCAATCAGTTTGAATCGGCAGCATCTTTGTGCATGCGCAGTTTTGCAGAAGCCAGATGGGAATCTGTTTGGAGGCATGCATGACTGTTCAGCAGAAACTAAACAGGATGAGTGATGGGCTCACATCCAATCTAGATGTTTGACCATGGTGAGTTTGACTGTTGAACACATCAGTGGTGAAATTTGTCACATCTTTACACATCAGGGCATCAGGTTAGGCTGCAGCTCCCCGTTGAGCGCATGCTCTATGACAAATCTGATTTTATTGCTGTGTCATACATAAGTGAGAAGCTGCCCAGAGGGGCAAATGACTGCCCAGCACAAAAGTAGCAACCCTCCCCTCCCTCTGGAATATCCTGCATACCTAATAGGCACATCCTCTTCTCTTGCTGAAGTTTGCCTGACATCTGTGCTAATTACTGATTGTCAGTCTCCAGAGCCTAGAGTCTGACGCTTTTCATCAGCACTCAATCCATTTAATTTCAGTTTCAAAAATGTGTCTCAATTTTCTTTGGCGGGTTGGACACAGTCGACGGAGCCCAGTCTGTTTGCTGGAGGCTTAGCATGTAATTAAAACAGGAGAGACTGATGAAAAGGGATTTGATGATTCGCTTGGAATTATGAGTAAGCCGTAGAGGGGCCAGCCAAAGCAAGCAGAGAGAAGACACCACCTTCAGTTTTCTCTGGGTTTTTGTTGGTAATGCCATTCTGACTGGCATTTTTTAAAAAACTTCTTTTCCTAAGAAGCGGGCATAGGTTGGTTGCTTTAGCCATATGGGTACACCTCTGGCCTAGTGAACCTTGCTCTTTCTTCAGCTCTGTTTGCCCTGTATTATAAACAGTATACTCTTCTTGGTTCTGAAGGATTCATAATCTTGTGGTCCCTCTGGTATAGTGACTGTCCAAAGGAGACAGAAGGCTTGTGCAGATGTTAGATTTGCAAAAACTGGAAGTCCACCAGCTGCGTGTATCAGAAGTGTGAACTGGCACACCTGGCACAAATGATGCACCTGGCACATGATTGCTGTACCATGTGAACTGACAATGTGTAGACTTTCCTTGTGCATGTCTATGGTGGCAGTATGCACATGGCAAATCCATGCATCGCACCATTCATACCATACAGTGATCATGCTTGTTGGGTGCATTGTGGGGACCACACTCCCAATATGTAGGGTGGAGGCTTCCAATTTGCATGAACATAGCATCTGCAGAGGATCTGAATGCATAGTCCTAAAGCTGAATCTCTTCTACTGAGCTATCCCCTAAGTTTCTTTCCTGTTTCTCATGGGGAGAAGCTGGAATCAACTGCTGTGTCCCATTCTGTCAGTCTTTTTCAAATGCATGCCTTGCCAAAATACAGTCTTCTCCATTGGCAACTGCAGTAAGTGGCATGTCTGCTCTAAAGGAAGGAATGAGGGTATGATGGAGCAATGGATGGATGCGTTCATGACTACCAGCTGCCAATTCCCTTCTCATGTTAAAATCTACCCTTACGTCTGTCTCTCTCCTGCAGCCACACTAGTGTTATCCTCCTGCCTGTGGACCTCTTCTCATGCTATCCTGAGAACTGGGTGTGCTTGTTCAGTGCATCCAGAACCTCAACAGCAATATGGAATCTGTCTGGAGGGCCAGTTTGGTATAGTGGTTAAGAGCAGCGGACTCTAATCTGGAGAACCGGGTTTGATTCCCCACTCCTCCACATGCAGCTGCTGGTTGTGACCTTGGGTCAGTCTGAGACTCCAAGTGAATGGTGGGGTATACATCCAATTTCTTCTTCTTCCTCCTCAGCCTGGATGGTTCCCCACAATCCGTAAGAGGGTAGAAGAAGAATCACAGACTGAAACTCAGTAATCCAATATAGCTTCCTTTTGGAATTCTATTCCCTAGTTAGTGCAAAAGACTTTAACAGGAAGCGAAATCAGTGCCAATAGCGGAAGCATCTGGAGGTGTCATCGATCACCACTCATGAGATTTTGGGGGTGTTTCTGCAGCAATAAAAGCTGGAGTTGGAGATTCTCAGTGCCAGACACAAAATTACACACTTCCATAAATGTAATTGTTGGTGCACAGAATATGCCCATTCTGCTTTCAGATCCTCCTTCCAATTGCCTTGTCCTCAAACGTTGTGGGACAAAGAGTAGCTGAAAGAATGCTTCATCCCATATATTTCCCCTGCTGACTCAGGTCATCAGAGAAGGCCCATCTGTGGCTGTTCCTGCTCCCAGGAGTTAAGCTGTAAAGACCAGAGAAATTTCAAAGGGGGTTGCCCTACTTGCAGAGTTTCTTGCCAGTGTTTTAAATTGTGTGCTTGAATTGTACATTTAGGGGAGGGATCATGTTTTAGTGATAGAGCATCTGCTTTGCATGCGGAAGGTCCATGGTTCAATCCTTGGCATCTGTAGTTAAAATAAGCAGGTAGCTGATGTGAAAGACCTCTTCCTGAGACCCTGGACAGATGCTGCCAGTCAAAGTTGACAGTACTATCCTACACTGGCCAATGCTCTGAGTCAATGTAAAACAGCTTCCTGTGTTCATGTAAAGTGTCCTTAAGAGCCATGCATGAAACATAGTATTTGCAAAAGGAAGATCAGGTTTTTTTAAAGTCAGTTCTGTGAGTCAGTTTTGCGCTTGGGGCTAATCTGTATTGGGGTTTTGTTTACTGATTATTGTAGAACATTCTTTACTTACTATCTTGCCTCTGTGGCATCAAGTATACCAGTCCTAGTGACCAAAAAAAATGGCAAAGAATTGGCCATGCGACAAACCACTGGAAATATTTCTTGTAAAAAGAAATAATCTCCATCGTTATAAAGCCAGGCTCTGCAAAATAATATTGTTTGCTTCCAGCACCCTCTATAAATCAACCATTTAAACTGCCACGACTGATTTGGTTGGATGCTGATCAGAGTTTAGTGCTGGTCTCCTAGGCTTCTAATAGAGGAGTTTATAATTTAATTCCAGACTCCTGTGAGAAATGCTACAGTTAAATGGATGTATGTTGATTATATGACGAATCAAGGCTCCTTTTCAGGTGAATATTTCTTGCTATAGTAATCTTCTTGTTGTTATTTAATCCATACCAAAGCTATCTGTTTTTCAACAACATTAGAGCCATTGTGGTTCCACAGCAAGAAATAGTAGTGAACTTGTTCATTCCTGATATTCATATGTTTCTCCCTACCACTGAACAAGTAGTAATAATAGTAGAAAAATAGATATTTATAGAAACAAAACAAGTGAAATGCCTTCTGACCATCCTTGGGCTTTAGGAATGTTGGAGGCTATTGTTCATTCTTGGCCAGTAAGGTGGGCAGAGAAGAAAACTGACAGGAAAAAACAGATTCATATGAAATGTGATGTTGGAGCAGAGTTTTATGCATACCATGGACCGCCAAAAGGACATATAACTGGGTTCTAGATCAAATCAAGCCTAAATTCTCCCTAAAAGCTAAAATGATTACACTGAGGCTATCATAAGAACATAAGAAGAGCCCTACTGGATCAGACCAATGGTTCATCTAGTCCAGCATCCTATGTCTCACACAGTGGCCAACCAGTTCATCTGGACAGCCAACAACAATAGAGGCCGAGGCCTTCCCCTGATGTTGCCTCCTGGCAGAGGGATCCAGAGGATTAGTGCCTCTGAATGTGGAGGCTCCCCTCAGTCACCATGGCTAGTAGTAGCCACTGATAGACCCTTATCCTCCAAGAATCTTTCTAATCCCCTTTTAAAGTTGTTTATTCCTGTGGCCATTACTACATCCTCTGGCAGCAAATTCTACATATTAATCACTCTCTGTGTAAAGTAGTATTTCCTTTTGTCTGTCCTGAACCTACTGCCCATCAGCTTCATTGGATGCCCTCAACTTCTAGAATTTTGGGAGAGTGAGAAAAAATTATCTTTGTCAGCTCTCTCCACCCCATGCACAATTTTATCAGGCTCTATTATATTCCCCCTTAGCCGTCTCTTTTCTGAACTGAAAAGTCCCAAACCCTTCAGCCTTTCCTCATAGGGAAGGTGCTCCAACCCCCTAATCATCTTGGTTGCCCATACTTTGATCTCATCATGAGAAGACAAGAGTCACTGGAAAAGACAATAACACTAGGAAAAGTTGAAGGCAGCCGGAAAAGAGGAAGACCCAACATGAGATGGATTGGCTCAATAAAGGAAGCCAGGGCCTTCAGTTTGCAAGACCTGAGCAAGTCTGTGAATGGCAGGATGTTTTGAAGGTCCTTAATTCATAGAGTCTCCATAATTTGGAAACAACTTGATGGCACCTAACACATACAAGGTGGTGGCATTTTGTGCAGCTTACAATGCTTCTGGGTCTGGGCATCTGTTTTATCTAGTGCTCTCATACTAGAAGTGTATCCTGTTAGTTAGGGCATACTACCTTGTGTTTTGCCTCTAGGCTGAAAAGGAAAGCTAGGAGCTGTCTGGCGTTGAGTGAGGGAATATAGAAGAAAACTCTTGTTTTTCCAAAGGATGCTCTCTCCAGCTATTTCTGCTGAGGGAAGCTGACTTCACTGCCCTTTTCAGCTGTCTGAGGGCAAAGAGCAGATAAATTATTCTTGGGTCTTTCAGATTTATTGCCTTGAGACCAAGTCAAGATCAAATCCTTCAAGGAGGAAAAGACAGTGGTATGTCAGTGAATGAAGCAGGGAGATCCAGTTAGCTAGTGAATAAATTGACAGCTTTTCTCCTTAACAGAACCCAAAGAGGCTTACAACAAATAAAAATGCAATGAAACAATTTAAATATACAAAAAAGACAACATAAGCAAATTGTATCCCGGGGACAGGGCTGGTTTGGAATCCAGAGAGCCACTTGTCCAAGGCCACAGGACACAAGCCACAGGTCAAGAGCCCTTTGGCTCACACCCAAGAGCTCAAGCCCTCCTAGCCATATCAAAGGTATACACCTGAGACAGGAAGAGCAGACAAGCCTTCAGTCAGAAGTGCCTTCAAAAAAGCACAGCAGAGGGGAGTGCTAGAGGTACAATTGTCAGGTGGGAAATAATAGTTCAAAATATCTTATGCTTGGAATCAATTTGCACAGGAGCATATGGCAAGACAGGTGTTCAGTCAATGACTAACTGTATTACAGGTATTACATTTCATGCCGCAAGACATTGCATCCCTTGTAGGCAAGCTGTGGTCTGATAAAAGTAGAATCCAAACAGAAGGTGCATGATACATTCCTGATTCCAAATTGCATTGTTTTGGATTTATTTGGACATCGATCATCATACCTAGATGTACGCAGCTCCTTTGGCACTTCTTAATTTTAGACAAAAACTGAGCACACCGAGAATAATAGCTCAGTCTACCTAAAACACACCATTTGATGAAGATGAAAAGTCCACCAGGACTGGGCTGCAACCTCCTCCTCCCCACAGTATGATTGTCCGTTCTTTCTTAAGTAATACAGACACCCAGATTATTGGTACGGCCTGCAATCTAAAGGAAACTTTTCCATACATCAGATTTGGTGCCAGTTTGAGCAATGTGTTTACCCAGTACATGGTGTGTGTATGTGTGTGGGGGGTGTACTTTGGCATATTGTTCCCCTCTGCTGATTGCAGCAGCTGTCTATAAGTTGCTCCATCATACAGTTTGGCCCACACAGACTCCATATGAATTAGTTTCTGGTGGTGGAGGGAAGTGCTGTCTATCTGACTTATGGCAGCCCCGTAGGGTTTTGGAGATGAAAACTGTGCAAAAACTGTTTCCAAAATTTCTAAATAAATATTCAACTAATAAACCTGTTGTGTACTAAATGATTATTTATAGGAAAGGTTAAATGTCTAACAACAAACAATTATAGGCAAGCAATGTTGTGAATGAAGGGAAAACAAAATTCTAAGCCAGAAATCAATCCAAGAACACTTATCATGCAAAGAACATCAAAATGTTAGTCCGTATATCCACCAAGGATCACAGTGGTGTTGAACAATCCAAGATTCTTCATTCCATGCAGAATATCAGTTAGAGGGTGATCCAGTGATATCAGTTCCAGCCCCATACGGGCAAGCTACCTGGTATTAGACGTGTTTTGCCAAAGCTTTATCAAAGCTGGAACTGATTTTCCAACAAGTAACAAACTGTTCTGTATTAAAGATCAGGAACCATACATAACAAGTTACTTATGCTGCAAAGATTCTTTACATTCAGCAAGAAGATTGGTTAGAAAAATTGGTAAGGGCTCTAGCCACTCTGTGGTTCAGAGCTACTCATTGCAAAATTTAGACTTAAACTGAAGAAAATTGGGAAAACCACTAGGCCATTCAGGTTTGACCTAGATTGCATCCCTGATGAATATACAGTAGAGGTGAAGAATAGATTCAAGGGTCTAGATTTGATAGATAGAGTACCTGAAGAACTATGGATGGAGGTTCGTGACATTGTACAGGAGGCAGCAATCACCACCATCCCAAAGAAAAAGAAATGCAAGAAAGCAAAGTGGCTTTCTGATGAGGCTTTACAAATAGCAGAGGAAAGAAGGAAAGCGAAAGGCAAAGGCGAAAAGGAAAGATTTACCCAACTGAACGCAGATTTCCAGAGAACAGCAAGGAGAGATAAGGAGGCCTTCCTGAATGAACAATGCAAAGTAATAGAGGAAAACAATAACCTCAGATATGCAGACGATACCACTCTGATGGCAGAAAGTGAAGAGGACCTAAAGAGCCTCTGCAAAGTTGGCCATGATAAAGGACAAAAATGGTAGGGACCTAACAGAAGCAGAAGAGATTAGGAAAAGATGGCAAGAATACACAGAAGAACTATACAAGAAAGACCTCGATGTCCTTGACATCCACGACGGTATACCATTTCCCCGAAAATAAGACCTACCCCAAAAATAAGCCCTAGCAGGATTTCTATGCATTTGTGTTACCGTATAAGCCCTAGTGTGTCTTCTTGAGAAAAAATAAATATAAGACAGTGTCTTATTTTCAGGGAAACACGGTACCAAGCTGCTTGACTAGTTTGGATATCAGATTGGATCAGAAGTCCCAATGAAAGATAGATAAAATTAGAATCTTCAAATCGTGATGATGGACTACATAGCTATCTATGGATTAAAAATCTATATCAAAAAACAAAACCCAAGATAAAAGACATATAATCAGAGACAGCTTATTTAAAATTTGGGAAAGAGAATCAGCCCCAACGAAAGAGAATCAGCCCTACAATTCCATTAATAATGTCACCAATAGATGCTTATTATGGCAATTACATAAGGAAAAACAACAATTTTATAACTTCTGGTGATATGATAAACTCCCAAGGTGGTATCAAGAGTAGCTTACTAGACTTCCGGTTTATGGCAGCATGCCAGCAGACTCACCTCCCGGACCTCCCGGGGGTGAAGCTGTGCTCCAGCCAAAGGAGGGGGTGCGCAGGCTCGCTTACCCCCCCCCCGAGACCCAGGGAAGGGACTCTGGCCATGGAACTTCTAAGAGGTTGCCTCTTTGAGGGCGGAATGCCGGAGAATTGAGGCACCTCTTCGTTCCGACGGTTCTCCATGCTGTGAGAGATTTAGTGACGCTGACCGGGGCAAGCGTGGGAGATTGAGCATCAGAAATGAAGCTGAAAGCAAGGTCAAATGACCAATTATGAATGTGAGCTTTAAAGCGTTTTTAAAGGGAAAAAGCTACCTCCCCACCCCACTCCACTGAACAGGAAAAAGGCGAGCGGGGGAGGGACGCCTCCCAAGCACGTGAATTTTTGAGCGACTGAGGGGGGGGGGAGCGGAAGAAAATGCGAAGAAAACTGTCGAGAAGTACTTACCAAAGCGAATCTAAGCGGTCAAGTGCACATTCAGAGACTTGTAAAAAAAATTGTGAAAGTAAACAAACGATAAAGTTGGCGGGGAAGAAGGACAGAGAAAAACTTTTGAAAGCAAAACGCTTAGAGAGCCCAAAACCCGGAAGCTACCAGTGAGGTGGCTAAGGCTATAGCAGAGTATATGCATCCTCTGCTGGAACAGCTGAATAACTTCAAGGAACAGATGTCTGTTGTAACTCAACTGCTCAACAAACTCAGATAAATGATATGCTGCAAATAATGAAGCAAGATACTGAGAAGGTAAAGGAAGTGGCTGCAACTACACAGAAGGTGAAGAAGAAAGTGCAAAGGCTGGAAAGAAAACAAATCTCCATGGAAGACCAACTGTTACAAGTGCAAATGGAAAAGGCTAATATGATTCTCCGCTTCCAGGGCATGCCGGAAAAATCGGGAGAGAATCTTAAAGAAGTTATGAGTGAATTGCTAGCCCCAGTGACAGAAATGAAGGCAGAAGCGTTGCTGAGCGATATGGATGTGGTCTATCGATCATATTCAGGCTATATAAAGAAAAATAATCTGCCTGGGGAAATTGTTATAAGATTCTTGAGAAGGCATGTGAGGGATGCAATCCTGAAAGCGGTTTCTGGAGTACCACTGAAAGTGGGGGGAAATACTATCAGAACGCTAAAGGATATTCCATTTGAAGCAAGACACGGAGAAAGAAGTACAAAGAGCTTGTGCTTTTCCTTCAGACAAACTCGACTGGATATAAATGGCTATTTCCAGAAGGTGTTACTTTCAAGTTTAAGGATAAATAAGAAAAGATTGACTCTGTTCTGAAAGCCCAAGAATTTCTAAGGGTTCAGCTGGGAAGACCAGAGGACGGGAAAAAAGAAGAGGACAGCAAGTCTAGTGGCGAGCTGGACTCGGGTTCTTCCGGAGAGGACTCTCTGACGGAGCAAGGGGCAGCTGCCCCCAAAAGTCCTTATAAGCTATGGAAGAGACGAGGAAAAGAGAAGTAAAGGCTGAAAGACTCTGAATTGTGCCTTTGAGAACTGTGAATGGGGATGATTGGGGGGTACTGTTCTTAGACAGTTAAGTTTTAAGAGTTAATGAAAAGGAAAAAGTACTTAAATGTCTGACTCAGTTTATATTGATCTAAATGAAGTGAAGACTTGATGTAATGAAGCTAGTGAGGATCTCCTCCCTTGGGTTTTTAGTCAGTAGTGGGTTTCTATACTTTGTTCTGTATATGTAGTCCCCCTTCCCCTTTTCTGTGATAGTTTTTGTAGTTTGAAAAAAAATAATAAAAAATCCCCTCCGGGGGCTCAAAAAAAAAGAGAGTAGCTTACTAGAACCCCCATGTGGGACTGCACAGAATATCGATGATGAAAACAGGGTTGAACTTACCTGTAACTGTTGTTCATTGAGTATCATCTGTGCAGGCATGCTCTGGCTTTGGTAGCACTAGGGGTGCTGAAGGTGGGGGCACTGCTGTGTAAGAGCATGTGGTCCCTGGGCAAGAACAAGCTTCTTGGCTCTGGCATGCGATGCCTCCTGGACACTTTTAGCTGTAAAACCTCTCCAATGGCAGGCCTGCTCATTGAGCCTGCACAGAAGATACTTGATGAACAACAGTTACAGGTAAGTGCAACCCTGTTTTCCCAATGTATTCAGTCTCTCTGTTTCCTGTATATATAACAAAAGTGGGCAGTCTGAACTATGCTTCTTTTAATAGATGGTTTGTGAGCATCAGTTCAATCAACACATCAAATCCATACAAAATCCATGGTGATAGGCTCACTGTTCCACATGAGTTGGAAGTGACCAGGATCTTCAAGTTCAGAGTTTTTCCTGGTCATTTTGTAACCCTATACAAAAACTATGCCGGGCCGGCTCTTCCACTAGGCCAACTAGGGCAACGGCCTAGGGCGCAGAGCTCTGAGGGGCGCAGCGAGGTCCCTACCACTGCTGCCCACCCGCCCCCAGCATGGCTTTCTGGGCACCCACTCCACAGCTGGCGGCATTTCCCCTCTCAGAGGCAGCAGGCAGGAGCAGCTCCATCCTGAAGAGAACGTGGACCTGCAAGGCGGCGCGGGACAGCAGAGGTGATGGCTCTGCACTCATGAGTGGCCCCCAGTGCAGCGATTTGTTCCATGGCCACGAAGGCCACGGCGATCCCACCCGGGGGTGGAGACAGGGTGTGTGCCAAGTGCCAGCAGGAGGAGGAGGCGGAGGGACCTGCTACCATCGCAAAATCCCCACCCTTGCGCAGGAGAACTCCCTTGCCGTCGGGCTCTCTGCCATCTTTACTGGTCCCCCCCCCCGCCTCCCTCTGCAGGCCGGTACTCGCCCAGTGCATGGGAGGGAAAGGGGTGCACATGAGGAGGAGGGGAAGAAAAGAGAGAGGCAGTGGCAGTGACTGAGGGCTCCAGGACCCAGCAATCAGCTTGGTTGGTGGAAAGAGGCAGGCAGCCAAACGGAGAAGAGGGCGTGGTGGGAAAAGGGTGTGTTTTTTTCCTTTTAAGAAAATGTCCCCCCCCCCCGCCTCCCAGTGACTTAAAGAGGCAACGCCCGGTTACCAGGTGCCTGGCGCTGCAGTGGCAACTTCGTTACCAAGGCTTTGTTACACATGCAGGTCGTCTCTGGCCGGTGCCTCTTCAGCTTCGGCCTGCTCTGCCTGCCCCCACTCGAGCCCTCCGGTGAGGGGGGAGGGGCTTCCCGCACTTCCTATCCTTGGTAGTCCCCGTTAATGCCTGTGAGGGAAGCTGCTCCGGCCCCTGCCTAGCCGCATTGCAGGCTGGTCATGGAACTCTTCCCAGCTTTTGCCCTCTCTCTGCATGTCTGGCACACAGAGAGCTATAGTGCCAAGTGCATGGTCGTCCGCTTGTCCGGCATGAAGCCCCTTTGAGTGTGGGGGGGGGAAGGTGGGATTGCCTTCTGAGAGAACCATTATAGGCTCAGGCGTTAGGCCTGTGTGGCCTCTTACGTGGGAGTAGTGCCGTTTCATTCAAGGCTGCTTGTGGGGGGGGGCACAAGGCAGCCTCGCCCGGGGGGGGGGCGCCACAAGCTAGTCACCTAGTGCAGAAAAAAACCTCGGGCTGATCCTGAAACTATGTTATTCTCTTTGTGAGTGTAAGACAGAGACTGTGGGAGGCTTCTTGTACCCCTGAAACATTACATCTCACAACAATGTTTTTGTTGTTGTTGTTCGATGCTAGCTAGGTATGCCTCAGGCAAGGAGGGGCAAGTTGAATCACGGTAGCAGTAGTTTGTAGTTCTGCCTCCAGAATTCCCTTTGGAAATATTATTCCAGTGTTTATTGTATGTATAATGCTGTTCTTACAGCATTGTCCTCTGCTTTGGTGGTTCCATTTTCTGATTTGTTTATGATCTATTATGTCTCATACATATTTTCCTTTTTGCATTGCTTTTTCTGACTTTATTGCATTGTTTATTGGATGTCATATACTGTCTGATTACATTGCTGTTATATTTTGTACATCCACCTTGACTCTAAGCAAGAAAGATGGGCTGTACATGAAGTAAATAAATAAATAAGAACTGCTTCAAGCATGCGGTTGTTCAGTTCCCTAACTGGTAAATGTTCCTCCTTGTTGTAAGGAAAGAGCACCGGAGACTTACAACTACTATAATATCTATTTGGCCATGCTGAGCATGGGAAACCAGGAAAACAAAATATGCAGAGCTAGCTTTAAAGCAGTATCTATCTCCCCCCCCCCCAAGCAAACAGCTTCTGCTAGGAGCACCCCCCACCCCATCCCAGGCTACTCATTTCCAGGCAGCTGCAAACCTCAGATGTCTGTTTCTTTTGCTCATTACTTTGGAAACTATTTTCCCCTGCAAGTCTGCAGGGTGTCTCAGAATGCATCCCGTAAGCAGTGTGTCACCCTTTCCAGCCCATTGCCTTCAATGGAGATGGCTGCATCTCTGCTTGGAGTTAGGCTTCGAGCTTTGCCTGTTGCAGAAGTAGTCCTCCACTGCACAGTGCTTTCCTCAAGTATTAGGAGCTTTTGGGCTTGTGTGAGTGGAAGCTCAGAATGCTGGGGCTAGAGTTACCAACTGGCTGGAGGACAGGCGGGAGGAAATATTCGCTTACTCTTTCATGCTAGCAGTCCTGATTGGTTGTCTCATAGTGCCTTTTTATTTTATCAAACCATCACTTTTTCCTGGAAACAGTGATGTTAAGATGAGCAGCCTGATTGGGCTATGTTACTTTCACTGAGGGCAAATGAAATGAATGCAGAATGCACTAGCTTCATTAGCTCTCAGTGATGTCATCATGTAACTCAGTCTCGTTGACTAGGTGATAACCTTTTGAGAAAAAGATAATGGAATCAAGGTAGTGGCTAATGGAGGTGCTGCCACCTAAAGGTCTGGGACTGCCACTGCACTAAACTGTACCAGGATGGGGGAGGGGAGGATGGATTAAGGCTGAGTTAGGGTTTCGAATGGGCAGGGGAAGCACAATTGTCTGTAGGTATGTGTATGTGATTTTGGTGTCAAGTTGCAGCCAACTTATGGCGACCCCATAGGGCAGTGATGGCGAACCTTTTATAGACTGAGTGCCCAAACTGCGACCGAAAACCCACTTATTTATCGCAAAGTGCCAACTCGACAATTTAACCTGAATACTAGGGTTGCCAAATCTTGAAAACGGACCGGCGGGGGAGCGTCCTGCTAGTCCGGGAGCCGATCGTGTGTTTGTGCGCGCACGCACGCCGCCGGAGTGTCACCCGGAAGTGACGTCACACGCTGGGCGGGGCCACGCCATTTGAGGGGAAAACAAAGAGTTTTCCCCTCAAATGGCGTGGCCCCGCCCCCAGCGTGCAACGTCACTTCCGGGTGAGGCGCACGCCGGAGCGGAGTTCCCCCCGGGCCCGGATTCCCCGGCGTCGGGTAACGGGCCTCCGGGGCAGGGGGAATTCCGCCCTACCGGGGGGGTTGGCAGCCCTACTGAATACTGAGGTTTTACTTTAGAAAAAACAACTCATACATTAACTTAAGATGATCCAAACAAAGTAAGGAAAGCAATCCCAAATGCTTTCATTTACTTAAAATTATTTGGCAAAGAGAATTTGACCCTTTAATGATGGTCTGGGCCTGGCTGGGGCAATGGCACGCGTGCCCACAGAGAGGGCTCTGAGTGCCACCTCTGGCACCCGTGCCATAGGTTCGCCACCACTGCCATAGGGTTTTCAAGGCAAGAGACATTCAAAGATGGTTTTCCAATGCCTGCCTCCGCACAGTAACCCTGGACTTGCTTGGTAGTCTCCTAGCCAAATACTAACCATGGCTGACCCTCCTTAGTTTCTGAAATCTGATGAGATTGGGCCAGCCTAAACTACCAAGGCCAGGGCTGAATGGGTATGGGGGTTCAATTTTTTTTTAATTCTCCTTTTGAATCCCCTCATGAATAGCCAATGAAAAGTAAGGGTGAATTTCATATACGGTAGTGCAAAGAGGGTTTTGGAGGGTGAAATACCCCCCATCCCGCTCAGGCCTAATATAAACAAATGCCCCGTCATCAGAAGCATCTTTTGAATTCTCCAGATGCTGTTTCAGGGATTGCTCTAGCTTACAACTATTTGTGCAATATCCCAGCATGGGGAAATGATCTTTCTCAGTGATGAGCTTGCGTTTCAAAAGAATCAGATTTGCAACCCCTGAGATGTATTCTATTCAGATGATGTGGCTGGGAATGCTATTATTCATAGCAGCCAATGCCCATTATTGGATTTCACTGAATAATAGAGCAGTGTCATAAGGCACTGTGCTCTACTGGTTAAAGCATGCACCACCTGCCTTAAAATAGCATGGCTTTTCTCTTGTTCTTTCATCACCTCTTCTTCCAACGCTGCCACTTTTGGTGCTTCATTTCAGCTCATCTCCTGCTAAATGAAATCTGCTGTGTTTTCTTTAGAACTTTGCTTTTAGAGCAGTTGAATTAAAGCAACATATTTTGCCCAGCATGCAAGAAACCATTTCATTGGTTGTGCTTCTAAAAGGAGGAAGAAAATCAGTGTGTTTTGGCTTCTGCAACAAACTTTACTTAGCAGGGATGGTGCTGATAGGTACAACCTCTTTTATTTACTAGGTGGTGAAACTAGAGTGAAATTTGTGTCTTCAAAATGGATGGATTTTTTATTATGAATTGAAAATGTGAAAATACACGTTGAAAGTTTGAATATTTAACACTCATGAAACTGCCTTTTAATGACTCTGACCTCTGGTCCATCAATGTCAGTATTGTCCACTCAGACTGGCAACAGCTCTCCAGGATCTCAGGCAGAGGCCTTTCACATCGCCTACCACCTGGTCCTTTTAACTGGAGATGCTGGGGATTGAACCTGGGACCTTCTGTGTGCCAAGCAGATGCTCTACCACTGAGCTCTGTCCCCTTCCCTCAGCCGCTCCACAATGTTTTTATGTAAATTATTTTCTTTCTTAAAATTGTCAACACCTGTTCTGAAATGCTCTAGCACTGTTGAAGTACAATGTTGTCCTTGTGGATCTGAATTAAAAATATATTTTCAGCATTTTTGTTGAGCAAACCACTTTCTTGAGTATACATACTTGTGTATCATACAGAACTCTTGAAAATATCTTTTACAGCCCTATCCTAAAGAATACTTTTCTGCAATGATGTAGTAGAGGTCCTGTTCCTTTCAAGACAAGGATTGATCCCAGGTGGGAAAAATTTACTCAGTTTTGTCCCTGAGTTCATTTTTACCAAGGATCCCGTTATCCTGAGATCCCTGTGTGGTAAAATAGTCACTGATATTTATGCTCTGATTATATCCAGGTTAGTACTGCAATGTGTACTGTCTGGCTCTGTCTTTGATGACCATTTCAAATTTTCAAATGGTTCAGAAAGCAGCTACTAGACTGCTAGCAGATGTAGGTTAGAGGGACTACTTCTCACCAGTTTATAAAGTTCTGCACTATTTGACAGTTTACTTCTGGGCACAATTCAAAGGGGAATTTGTTACTTCTAAAGTACAGTTTGAAACCAGGGAAGGAGATTGGGGCCATTGCTCATCTGTTTGGTATGTGGAAGATCCCAGGTTCAATTCATGGCATCTCCATTAAAAGGATCAGATTGCAGATGATGTCAGAGACCTCAACTTGAGATCCCATAGAGCCGCTGCAATTCTGAGTGGACAGTATTGGCCTGGACAGGCCGATGGTCTGATTCAGTAAGGTAACTTCAGGTGGTACCTGAACAAGGCCATCTTGCCTGAGCCTGCCCAGGTGTGGGTCTAACAGCCAAACTAGATGTGACGAGGGATGGGCATAAAGCACAAAAATGCAGTTTGATTGGTGGGCCGTGGGTGAACCATGAACTGAACCATGAGGTCCACAAACCCAGTTGGCTTGCATATGAACCGAACCAAGTTCGTGCCCAAAGCAGCTGATCTGTCAGGGGGGCAGCATGCTATCATGGCTCAGCTGTTTCCACTCTTTTGGCAGCAGGGATGTTTTGGCAGCTTTCATGGGGAGGGGCTTTTGTGGGTTTAAACCCCTGCTTTCTGCTCCTCACGAACCTCCATGAACTGTGGTGGGAAAGTTGAATCCTTCCTCACTAGGACCATGTCCCTAATCATTGTGTCCCTTCCCAGCAGCTGCTATTTGAGACCTAAATTACACATTCACAGATTCTTCAACGTCATGTATCAGTTGGGCATGTGCCTAAGGGATACAGTTCCCAAGAACAGCCTGGAGCACAACGCCCTGTCCCTTTAGTAGAGGCTTAATGTGCGAAACTGGGCAGTTGACGCTTTTTGTGGCATGGAATAACAACCTCCTAATTTAGACTGTAGCTCTTCAGGGGCAGGTCTCTTACTTCAGTTATGCTGCAAAACACTCTAAGCCACTTAGAACAAATTGTTTTGGGGAAAATAAACAGAGTAGAAATACTTTAATAGAAATAATCCAATGTATAACTGATGGAACCATATTAGTAAGGGGACATTACCAGGAGCCAGTTCCTATGACATTTTCACTTCCTTTTGTGCATTCAGTGGCTCATATAGTTGGCCCATACCCCCTCTGACGTAAATCCTTTTATTTATTGAGGTTTTTAATAGTTGGTTGATTGGATGTGCTTTTAAACGTATTTATAAACCACGTTTTAAGTTTATTTGGATTGACTGTTGTTCTGTTGATCATGCTTTACTCTGCTCTTCCTCCAGCGAGCCTGCTGCAGCATCCATGGCTCTCCCCGCTCCTCCCTTTCACCCTCACAACAACCCAATTGGGCTCAAAGAGCTCGACTGACCCAAGGTCACTTTGCGCCTGAGCAGGGATTTGAACCCTGGTCCTTGTTCAGCTCCATAACCTGTTTGGAGTGGATGCAGGCTAATAGGCTGAAGTTTAATCCCAACAAGATGGAAGTGCTACTGGTGAGTGGAAGGTCTGACCTGGGATTTAAGGTGTCACCCATTCTGGATGGAGTTGCAGTCCCCTTGAGGGGACAGGTCCATAGTCTGGCGGTGCTCCTGAATCCAGGCCTGTTGCTGGATCAGCTGGTGGCATCTATGGCCATGAGTGCCTTTTACCAGCTTGCCCTAATCATAAGAACATAAGAGAACATAAGAGAAGCTAATGTTGGATCAGGACAATGGCCCATCTAGTCCAACACTCTGTCACACAGTGGCCAAAAATACCAGGTGCCATCAGGAGGTCCAGCAGTGGGGCCAGGACACTAGAAGCCCTCCCACTGTTGCCCCCCCAAGCACCAAGAATACAGAGCATCACTTGCCCCAACCTGAGAGTTCCTATCTATACCTTGTGGCTAATAGTGATGGACTTCTGCTCCATATGCTTATCTAATTCCCTCTTGAAGCTGTCCATGCTTGTAGCTGCCGCCACCTCCTGTGGCAGTGAATTCCACGTGTTAATCACTCTTTGGGTGAAGAAGTACTTCCTTTTATCTGTTCTAACCAAGTGGGGAATCAAACCTGGTTCTCCCAGATTAGAGAACATAAGAACATAAGAACATAAGAGATGCCAATGTTGGATCAGGCCAAAGGCCCATCCAGTCCAACACTCTGTATCCCACAGTGGCCAGAAATACCAGTGCCATCAGGAGGTCCACCAGTGGGGCCAGGACATTAGAAGCCCTCCCACTGTTGACCCCCCCCCAAGCACCAAGATGACAGAGCATCACTTGCCCCAGAGTCCCTATCTATACCTTGTGGCTAATAGCCACTGATGGACCTCTGCTCCATATGCTTATCTAATTCCCTTTTGAAGCCGTCCATGCTTGTAGCTGCCACCACTTCCTGTGGCAGTGAATTCCAAGTGTTAATCACTCTTTGGGTGAAGAAGTACTTCCTTTTATCCGTTCTAACCCGACCGCTCAGCAATTTCATGGAGTGCCCACGGGTTCTTGTATTGTGAGAAAGGGAGAAAAGTACCTCTTTCTCTACCTGCTCTTTCCCATGCATAATCTTATAAACCTCAATCATGTCACCCCTCAGTCGTCGTTTCTCCAAGCTAAAGAGCCCTAAGCGCCTTAACCTTTCCTCATAGGGAAAGTGTTCCAACCCTTTTATCATTCGAGTTGCTCTTTTCTGCACTTTTTCCAAAGCTATAATATCCTTTTTAAGGTGTGGTGACCAGAATTGCACACAGTATTCCAGATGAGGTCGCACCATTGATTTATATAGCGGCATTATGATATTGGCTGATCTGTTTACAATACCCTTCCTAATAATCCCCAGCATAGCATTGGCCTTCTTTATTGCAGTCACACACTGTCTCGACATTTTCAGTGAGTTATCTACTACAACTCCAAGATCTCTCTCTTGATCTGTCTCTGCCAGTTCAGACCCCATCAACGTGTATTTATAGTTAGGATTTTTGGCTCCAATGTGCATCACCTTGCACTTGGCCACATTGAACCCCATTTGCCATGTTGACGCCCACTCGCCCAACTTTGACAGATCCCTTTGGAGTGCCTCACAATCCTCACTGGTTTTCACCACCCTGAACAACTTCGTATCATCCGCAAATTTAGCCACTTCACTGCTTACTCCCAACTCCAAATCATTAATGAACAAGTTAAAAAGCAGTGGACCAAGTACTGATCCCTGTGGTACCCCACTGCTTACACCCCTCCACTGGGAGAACTGCCCATTTATACTCACTCTCTGTTTTCTATTAATTAGCCAGTTTTTGATCCATAAAAGGACTTGTCCTTTTATCCCATGATTTTTGAGCTTACTTAGGAGCCTTTGATGAGGAACTTTATCAAAAGCTTTCTGGAAGTCAAGGTAAATAATATCTATTGGATCCCCCTTGTCCACATGTTTGTTCACCCCCTCAAAGAACATTAACAGGTTAGTGAGACAAGATCTTCCCTTACAGAACCCATGTTGAGTCTGCCTCAATAGGTTTTGTTCATCTATGTGCCTACTAATTCTTTCCTTAATAATGGTTTCCACCAATTTACCCGGTATCGACGTCAGACTGACTGGCCTGTAATTTCCCGGATCTCCTCTGGAACCCTTTTTAAAGATGGGAGTGACATTAGCTACCTTCCAGTCCTCAGGAATGGAGGCTGATTTTAAGGAGAGATTACATATTTTTGTCAGGAGATCCACAAGTTCACAATTGAGTTCTTTCAGAACTCTTGGATGTATGCCATCTGGGCCTGGTGATTTATCAGTTTTTAAGTTGTTTATCAGTTTTAGGACCTCCTCTCTCGTCACCTCAATCTGACTCAGGTCTTTCAACACCCCTCCCGAACTCAGCGGCTCTGGAGTGGGCAAGCACCTCTCATCTTCCACAGTGAAGACGGAGGCAAAAAATGCATTTAGCTTCTCAGTCATTTCCCTATCATCCTTCAGTACTCCTTTTACCCCTTGGTCATCCAAGGGCCCCACTGCCTCCCTGGCTGGTTTCCTGCTTCTAATGTATTTGAAGAAAGTTTTATTGTTGGTCTTTATGTTTTTTGCTATATGCTCCTCATATTCCCTTTTTGCCTGCCTGATCAGAGACTTGCATTTTATTTGCCACAGCTTGTGTTCCCTTTTATCAACCTCACTGTGAGTAGCTTTCTATCGCTTAAAGGAATCTTTCTTACCTTTTACAGCTTCCATTACTTTGTTTGTTAACTATGGAGGCCTTTTTCTATTCCTATTTGTGCCTTTCCTAACCTGCGGTATATATTTTTTCTGAGCTTCTAGGACTGTGGTTTTAAATAGTCTCCAAGCTTCCTCAGTGGTTTTGACCCTTTCTACTTTTCCTTTCAGTTTCTTCCTCACATGTCTCCTCATATCAGAGAAGTTACCCCTTTTAAAGTTAAAAGTGGTTGTGTCAGTCTTTTTGGGCAACTCCCTATTTACTGGTGGGTGGAAGGCCTGACCTGGGTTTTAAGGTGTCACCCATTCTGGATGGAGTTGCAGTCCCCTTCAGTCCTCAGCCAGTGATGGCCTTTCCTGGATAGAAAAGATCTGACTACTATGGTGCATACACTGGTTACATCTAGATTAGATTATTAGAAGGAGGAAGAGGAGGAGGAGGTTTTTATACCCCGCCCTTCACTACCTGAAGGCGTCTCAGATTGGTTTACAATCACCTTCCCTTCCTCTCCCCACAACAGACACCCTGTGAGGTAGGTAGGACCGAGAGAGCTTTGAGATAGCTGTGACTGGCCCAAGGTCACCCAACTGGCTCCATGTGAAAGAGTGGGGAATCAAACCTAGTTCTCCAAATTGGCATCAGCCACTCTTAACCACTATACCATGCTACATAAGGCTGTCCTTGATAAATTTTTGGAAACTTCAGTTGCTACAGAAGGCTGCAGACAGGATGTTGACTGAAGTTGATCAAAGGAACCATATCACTCCAGGCTTGGCCCGTCTGTACTGGCTCCCAATTTGTTTCCAGGCACAATTGAAGGTGCTGGTCTTAATTTTCAAAGCTGTATATGGTTTAAGACCAACATACCTGAAGGACTGCCTACTTCCTTATTAACCTGCCCCACCACTACAGCCATCTTCGAAGATCCTGCTCCAGGTGCCCCTAGGGATGCCAGCCTCCAGGTGGAACCTGGGAATCCCCTGGAATTATAGCTAGTCTCCAGGGTACTGAGATCAGTTCCCCTGGAGAAAATGGATGCTTTGGAGGGGTGGACTCTGTGGTATTGTAAACCCAAATGAGGTCCCTGTCCTCCCCAGGCTCCATCCCCAAATCTCCAGGAGTTTCCCAATCTGGATCTGGCAGTCCTACCCTAGGGGGGACCAGGCAGCCCTCGGTGCCCCTGCCTCCTGAGATTAGTCCAGTGGCAGCCCGGGAAAGGGCCTTCTTGGTCATGGAACCAAAGATCAGCAACTCTCTCCCCAGGGAGATTCATCTGTCCCCTTCTGTTGCCGTCTTCCACCAGCACGTGAAGATTTTTTTTTTCCATTTGGCATTCCCTCAATGATCCCTCCTTCCTAATCAGTGCTTTAATTGCTGTTTTTATGTCTTGTATGTATTTTAACGCTGTTTTTAAAATGGTTTTAATGATGTGTGTTTGGGAGGGAAGATTTTAATGGTTTCAAAATGTGATTTTATCACGTATGTTTTAAATTGTTAGCCATCTTGGTGGCCCTTGTAAGAGCAGAAAGGCAGGATAAGAAATTTTGTCAATAAAATAACAACTTGCATGCAGACTATGATCTTTACAACCTGAATCAATACTTCTGAGAGAGCTGTACCTTCTGATTCTTTCTCCCTGCTGCTGTTTAATGCTGACACTGAATTATGAAAGAGAAATGTCAGTGCTGTTCACTGTTTCACTGATGAAATACTGTTTGTATTTGTAGAGAAATTGTGCATACCCCAGAAAAGGCTAGGGTAGAACTAGAACCCCTTAGCCTGGCATCTAGTTTTCTATGTCCTGGTGAGCTGTCTCTGTAGCATTCAATCATCTGATGAGCATCCACCTGCAATTTGTATAGGGTGATTACCGGGCTATAGTTTCTGCTGCTGCTTCTCGGCCACACCTTTTCCTTCTCTCCCTCTCTGTCTTCCATTTCATCCTGGGCATTCATGGATCAGTGTGAAACTCCTGCACAGGGCCCGGACAGGATCAGCAGCTGTATAGAACAGGGGTGTCAAACATAAGGCCCAGGGGCCAGAACTTGCCCATCCAGGGCATTATGTGGCCCGCAAACAACTAGTGCAAGGAAGGGAACAGGAGACTGCTCGGGGAGGTGGGGGGAGTGGGCAGAGCCACTTTCATTGTGGCTTCAGCATGGCGGAACAACCTTGTCTGCAGCAGTCTAGCAATATGGGAGCATCTGCCCAGTTCTGCACCGCTGGCTCTCCAGTCCATCCATGGGTGTTATCCTTTCCTCCCCCACCCCCAAACCATGGGCCCTTGCAGTGAGAATACGACAACTCAGAGCTTACCAGCTGCTGTCCTTTATACAGTTTATACGTCCAGTACTTGGCATTACGTTTTATGGCACACATGGCCCAGCCCAATGAAGTTATATTTATATCAGATCCGGCCCTCATAACAAATGAGCTCAACACCTCTGGTATAGAGGCTCCCTTGCTAGTGTAGCCAGCCAGGCTTCTTGGCTGTCCCTTGCTTCTGAGGAGGGGGCAAGTGTTACAAGAACAGCTCTACTTCATCTGAGTAAATTAATCTTGCCCGGCATTCTGCTTCCAGCAGTGATTGGCTGGGAAAGTTACAAACAGGTAGGATTGCCAACAACCTGGAGAAAAAGAAAGTCCTGTCCCTTTAATAGAGGCTTAATGTGTGGAAATGGGCAGCTTCTCATGGTACCTAACATCAGCTGGTAAATAACAGCCAATTAAGCCTCTTATTAAAGGGACAGGGCATTTTTCTTCCAAGCTGCTGGCAACCATATAAGCAGGACATGAAAGTAATCCCCCCCCCCCCATTTTCAGCATATGGTATTGGGAGGTATACGATTTCCAACTGTGATACAGCCAATTGCAAGTCATTCCCAAGTTGTTGAAGACAGACAATACTAAGAGCTGCTGGCATCACTTCCCAATGGAATCAGTGGAAGAGTAAGTTTGCCTTCTGATATTATTTCAAACTGTACTGCCAGGAAATCCAGGCACCTCACTGAATTGCTCTGGGATCTGGCCAGGCAGGCAATATGTTTGACACCTGTGGGCTAAAGGGAGCACAGGCTATGGACGCCAGCACAGCCGACAGACTAGCGAAGTAAACACAACTCAGTCGGGCAGCAAAAAATATTCCAGTTTAATACAACTGGATGCTCTCTAAAAAGGCTAAAGAAAAAGATATTTGGGCTCTACTTGGTAGGGATGGGGAAACTGTGGCCTATTTTAGTACTTAGCTTCAGGGCTCTGCAATAAAAGAGACAACGAGCCTTGAGAATCATTGCCCCATTTCTTATAGGCCCATTACACATGCACATCTTACTGCAGATTTTCAGAGCAGTAAGCCTTTAATCATGGCTTTGGATTCTGTGCCCACATTACATACCATTCTTTTTCCTTAGGTGTATTTATTCTGCAACTATAATTTTTAAAAACCCACTTTTCTAAATCAGGGTGAAACATCACTTGTGACATGTGGGGCGTGGCATCCAAAGTTTTTTTTTAAATTACACAGTTGTTCTATTGCAGCTGTACAGTAGCGCCCAGCAAGCACCTTCCCTTTAAATCCTCGTGGTTCAGGTTCTGCACATGCATTTTTAGCATTCGTTCCTTGAATGTAAGGGAACAGAAGTAGGCAAAGGGGAAAAATCCACTTGAAAATGACCAGAGTTGTCCTAAAACTGACAAGCAGTGTCAGTGCGCGTGCCTCTTCAAAGTCAGCTGCAACTCAACCATGTTTTGCATAGGGCTGCAATTTGTGTACAGGGGGAGGAGTCCTCTGGCAGAAGCTCTGGAGAGCTATTTTAGTCTTGTGCCACTAAACTGAAAAAATTGGGGAGGTATTTTCACTGATGCCCTAGTGCAGCTGCATAAGAATGCTAATTTCCTGCCCTTCCTTGCAAATTTGCATGGTTTTCTCTTTGTTACTCTATAATTTGATCCTGCATACTGATAGTGAACTTGGCAGTTTTTTAACGACTGTCCTGTGCAGATTTCACTCTTCCTCCAAATGGACTGATCCCAAGTGATTTGTAAGTTTGCGAGTTCACAGAAGGTCCATGTAGCTCAGCTGCCATTTTAATGTTAGGCTTTCAGAGACTGCCAAAATGGTTCCCCCCCCAAAAAAACTTTGTTCACTAAAGCATTAAAGGGGAAAAATGTTTCCAAAGCTTTAGGTTTCCCATCCCAATCTCTCTCTCTTTTCATCTCATGTCAATTTTATTTTGCTCTGACAATTCCCCCTTTATTTTGTTTGCATGCAGCACTGAAATCTTTTTTTTTTCACTGAGGATGCTGCTGTTTGCCTCCTCTCTAATCCCCCTTTCAAGTCAATATCAGCAAGGAACTAAACCTTGTGCAACCCCTTTTAAACTCCCCCCCCCGTCATTTTAAATTTTTTATTCAGTGATCCGAGACTAGCAATACTCTCCTATCACTAGACTCATGCTGCTTGCAAATAAAAAATTAAAAACAAGGGGGAAATGGAGCTTGTACACTTATGAAGGGAGGAGGATGGTGGATGATGCAGTGGGCGGAATGACCTTGATGTGGGTGGGGAGTGACCTTCAAGGGGCAGCAAAAGGGTGGGGGGAAATCTGAGGGAATCTGTATGCTTTTGAATTACCTTCAGCTTGGAAGTGAAATAAGGGGAAAATTGGCACATGAGCACTCTCAGAAAACCCAGGGAAACAGTGACCAGTAAGTGAACTGAGTGCTGAAGGAGGAAAATCAGTGTAGAACGACAAAGAAAACCCGGTGTATATGCATGGGGAAACTGAGGAAAACACCCATAGAAATGTGATTACAAATTACCTTTCCATATGAATGACCAAAACAATTACAGAAAGGGAGAGTTGCCACACATAAGGACAGATCTGGCCCTTGTTGATTCAGCTCCTGCCAAGCTGACTGAGGTCTTTCTGGATCTTGGGCCAGTCACTTTCTCTCTGTCCCACTTACCTGACATGGTGGTTGTTATGAGAATAAAGTGAAGGAGGGGAGAACGGTGTTGTAAACTGCTTTTGGTCCCTCACAAGGTTGTTGTTGTGAGGATAAAATGGAGGAGGAAAGACTGATGGTGTGAACCACTTTTGGTCCCATTGAAGAGAAAACCAGGGTTCAGAGTCTAAAATAAATACCTAAGGTTGGGCTGCAAATGACTTCCAGCCTAATCTTCCATGATGCAGCAATGGTCTCATTATTCCTCCCAGCAGTGAATCGGGTTGAATAGCTGAGATCATGTTATTTGAGAAAAACCACGTCCTATTTTGCTTTGTGTTCAGTGTTTTATTGATAATTGCTGGGGGGGGGGAGAGACGTGCTGTTCTTTCACCCAAATGTTTCTCTGACAAATAGAACTTGCAGTGTAATCCTAAACAGAGTTACACCCTTCTAAATCCATTGAAACCAGTGCACAGTATTCTGATGAGAGCCATCTCTGTGTAGGTACTTTTAACCTACCACGTTCCAGCCTGGTGATTTTAAACAAGACTGCCTAGGAGAAGCAAGGATCTGTAGTCCACGGCCAAGTTTGCTGTATTGACATGTGCCGCTATACTCCAGGTTTATTTACTGCTGGCTGGGATTATTACAGCAGGATTTTGACTTTATCAGTGGTGCTTCAGAGTTAATTGATCTTTTATAAACACCCAAAGATCCAATAGTCATTATTAACACCCCACGGGGAACAGCATTAGATGCACAGGTTGCTGTTCTTGTTGTGACACAAACAAATGCTTTATGTTAGCGTGAATTAAAAAAACACCAGCTCCCCATGAGGGAAGCAACCACCACAGTTTCCTGCAGCCAGTCCATATGGCTGCTGTTTCAAGGCCAGCAGGAGACAAAACTGGGGGGGGAGGGGAGTTAAGTGTTTATCAAGGCCCTCCAATCCATGCAGACAACTTGCCAATAAACAAAGGGTTTGCCTTGTCATTCCTATCTACATTTAGAAGCATTTAAATTACCATTTTCACCTGAGGGAATAAAACATGGTGAAAGATCACCAGTCCACTACCACCACTTCAGCCCATCTGAAGGATTTCATGGCAATTCTCATGAATGTTGTTAATTAGAGCGTCCCAGGTCAACTTATCCAGAACAGCCAACAAATTAGGGGTAATGCTGATCCACAAATGAAGATTCTGTGCAGTTTTACAGGGTAAAAGCCGTTGGGCGAAACTGTGATTCATACCTGTGCCAGCGGGAGGGTGGGTGGCTTTCTCCAACCAAAACAAACCTTCCCAGGCTATATACCTGGGAAGGGAAAAAATCAGGCCAGAAGAGGTTCAGAGTCTTTTCCTTCTTCTCTAATAATAGCTGGGGGTGGGTGGATTTTCAGTGGGAAAAACTCCACGAGTAGAAAGATTAAAGTCCCACATAATAACTCTGCTCCTAATGAATACTGGCTGTTATTTCCTTTTAAAAGCAGTGGGCGCATCCATTCACAACTTACATCTCATCTAGTTTGCCCATAAGAAAACCCGTTTAACTATTTAAACAGTTTAACATGATATTCTGAACATTCTCTAATGAGAATATTAGAAACCATTTGTAAACAGGGTGTATGTTTTTTTTAATTATTTCTAACGTCTGAAAGGTTCTCTCTACAATGCTAGGTGGTATGTCCAAAAGAATGGGGGCGATCTGCTTTGAAAAACAGCTGTCCTATTTCTCTAGTGTAGGATTCATTTTCAGGTAGGAATTTATTTATTTATTTGTCACATTTATATCCCACTCCCGCTCCCCCAAATGGATCTTGGGGAAGCTAGCAGCCCATAAAATACACCCGATAAAAATAATACAAAAGATACAATAAATAAACTTTTAAAATATAAAATGATTTACTATCTATCTATCTACTATCAAGCAGCATAGGATGTGTGGATGGTGAAGACATAGCTGAAGCATACCAGCTGCCTGGTGGATTACAATCACCCAAAGGTTACCCACAAAACAGCAGCCTTGCATGCCCTGTGGAACCAAGGGAGGTCCCGTAAGGCACACATCTCTTGAGGCAGATGGTTCTATGGGATGGGAGCCACTACTGAGAAGGCCTTGCCCTTGTTGACACAAGGCGGACAGTTTGTGGACCACGGGCCTTCAATAAATGGCGAGATGAAGATCGGAGAAGACGGGGAGGATCATGCCGGGAGAGGCAGATGTCTCTACACAGCACTGCATCTTGTTCCATCACAACACACTGGAAAACTAAGAGTGTCCTCATTCTGCATTTAATTTGTGTAGAACACTACTACTGATAAATGAAGAGCTTTCCCAAGTACATTTATGCCCAGGAATTAGGGACAAACCTGAGTTACTGGGAGTATACCCTCATCTAAGACCCCACAAAATGCTAGGGTTCTTTTTTTGAGAAACAGAAAAATAAATTTATGACATAAAAGCTTCTATTACGGAATGTTTGGGGGTTTTGGAAGAGGAAAATAACTTTTTTTTTTAAAATAGAAACAGTGAGTGCCCTGCCCATTCAAGTTTCCCACTGGTGGATTTTTCAAGATCATCATCACCTGTATTGGATTATATCTAACCAACCCCAGCACCATGGATTTTCACCACATTTCCGTTCCCCCAGCAGTCCCTTTTGATTCTCAGGAAGCTAGGATCTGCATGCACAGAAATCCATATGGGTTTGGGAGTCCTCCTTTTCCTCTTGGGCTTCTGCTTACAGACGATGGAGGAGGAGGAGGTGATTTATCCTAATCACTCCTCCTCACTGAAGCCACCCGCCCAGGGCTTTTTGTCCTTGTAGGTCCTACAAAGACAGCCATGGTTTTCCCTGCAGTCAAAAGGAACTTTTCCAGGAAGGGGATTGAGGGGAAATCTGCATCCACAGTGACGTCCACTGGCAGTTGGCTGGCTATAGCCAATCATGCATAAGCCGTCCTGAAAATCCCTCCTTGAAATCCTATGGCTGAGCATGGCAGGGTGCCTTCAGCTAGGAACGGGTAACTGAAAGAAAATTATTATTTTTGCAAGAAAATAATATAACTCTACAAGAAAATAATATTCTACAACAGCTTCCAATTTTTGTGTGGCTTTTAAACAAAATAACATACATTAAATGCTTGCAAACACAGTAATCTGAGCTTGGCAAAAGGATTCTAGAAGCTTCTTTTGGCTATGCAAACATTTCAATTCATTTATTTGGATCTCGCCCCAAACATGGCATCCGTGCCCTGCAATGAAGGCTATCAGCCCTGGGCTAGATGCTCCTGGCAGAACTGTCAGTCCTAAATGGAAGACATGGCCCACGAGCTCTGCACAGCCACTGTTTCTGAGCTCTCAGCAATATTTCAGTTGCACATGGAACCCCCCCCCCCCCCCCCGCGGTCCTCCATGTCCCAAATAGGGTTGCCAACTGGTCGTGGAGAACAACTCTTCTGTCCCCTTGACACAACCTTAATGAGAAGTCGTTTCTCTCCATGCCATGAAAAGCTTCAGCTCCCCATTTCCACACAAAAGGGGAGGGCATTTTTCTCCCGGCCAGCTGGCAACGCCAGAGCATCAAACCATGACTCCGCAACCCTCTATTTCCCCAACTCATTCTCCAGCTTTTCCACGTTTTTAAAGCGTCAACAGAGTGCCCCCTTAGTCTTCTTTTAGACCCCGCTCCTTCAGTCTTTCCTCCAGATGTTGATTATCCTAAAAAAACCCAAACAAACCCAAACCTCTTTTCTGACTCCTTCCCTGCTATTTCCCGTGAGTGGTTTGCAGCACTCGTGAGTGTGGCCCCTACAGACAAATCCCTGGCGGCGGCGGCGGCGGCGGCGGCGGCGAGGGGGGGGGGGTAGCAGCGAGCTTTTCGGGGGGGGGGGCGGGGGTGGAAGGGACGCTCAGAAACCGATCCCGCCAGTCAAAAAGATCCTGCCCAATCCGGGCACCATAAAGGCGGGCCTTGAGGCACGCACCGAAAGTTGCCTGGAGGCTGCCAAGAGCTTCTAGCCGCGGAGGGTAGTTGTCGCTTTCCCACTCCTGCAGAGCGGACTGGGGTTGCTGGCAGTAGCAGCCGCCGAAGCCAGAGCGGGTGACAAACCGGGAGGGAAGGAAGGAGGGAAGGAGCCGCGGGGACCTGGGTGGGTGGCCGAAAGAGTCCCTCTGCTGCTGCTGCCGCCGCTGCCCAGCGTGCGAAGATGATGGCGTGCACGGAGATGCTGACGATGTGCCTGCTCTCGGCCAAGCACACCTACGGCCCCAAGCCCACCGAGCCCTCCTCGCCGCACTTTGGCCAGGGACTGGCCATCTTCCACGATGTGAGTGCTGCTGTGCCTGTCTCGACCGGCTGGCGGGGACCGAGAAGGGTGGCCAAGCGGGAGGAAACGTGCGAGTGTGTGTGTGTGTGTGTGTCTGTTGCCTTCTCGGAGCAGTTTCTTTTCCGAGAGGCTCCTGTCTGAAGGGTTGCTGCTTCGTTCGTCCAGTCCCTTTTGTGTGTGCTGAGGACTGACTGGTTTGAAAAACTTACGACCCAGGAAACGGGCCAAATAAAAGTCGGGCCCGGGGAGGGGGTTCTGCCCTCTGGGGTACACTTTTGCAGAGGGGTGTGTGAAAAGTGGGGATTTGGAGACCACGGAGATGGTGGTTGGGATAGTGGACAAAATTTTGAAATCGGGTCCAAACGGACGGGATCATGTCTTACGGTTACCCTAAGTTAATTGTGTGGTCTTGGGGGAAACCGGTTCATATGGTTGCTTGTCCCTAAAATGAGGATAAGCCTATACTTGTCTCTAGACCAGCACTCTTGTTATGTTTCACTTTGGGTCATTCTTGTTCCATAGGTTTAGAGTGGGGTAACTCTGCATAGGATTGAGCTGTAATAGTTGGAATTACTGGAATGAATGGCCACATTGGTTTCATAGCACAAATTGAGTGGGTGTCACCAGCCCCCAATTTGGGTCATTTTGCCCCATACTGTCTCAATTACTAATTTTCTTTATTTTCTTCCTGGAATTTTGAGGTTTCAGTTTTTGCTTTCTGAAACAAGGGTGACATTCATCTATTCAGCTTGTTCGCCCATGCTAACTCCACTCCACGTGTTGCGGTGTGGAAAAGCAGAGGGACCTCGACTCGAGACAGGATCGTGGCATACTCATGATTAGTTTGTACTAAAATAAACTAACGGTACAACCCTGTGCAGAGTTATTCAACTTTAAGCGCATTGAAATGGACAGGTGTTAAGTATGCACAGGATTGCCCTGTAGCAGTTGGAATTATCAACACAAATGGCCATATGGGTTCAATAGCACAAATGCAGTATTTTTTTTTAAAGGCTCCTTCGACAGAACAGGTGGGTCAAGAAAAGGGTAGCAAAGAAGGATAATGTAAGACTTGTAGAGCAATAACAGAATGGCTTGT
Organism: Gekko japonicus; assembly: GCF_001447785.1. Classification (NCBI taxonomy): domain Eukaryota; kingdom Metazoa; phylum Chordata; class Lepidosauria; order Squamata; family Gekkonidae; genus Gekko; species Gekko japonicus. Next base: position 2,497,895 of record NW_015175358.1, read on the forward strand.
TCCTAGGGTTGCCACTCCAGCTTAGGAAATACCTGGAGATTTGGGGGGCAGAGCCTGAATAGGTTGGAGTTTGGGGAAGAGAGGCACTTCAGTGGACTGAAATGCCATAGAGACACCATCCAAAGTGGCCATTTTCTCCAGGTGAACTAATATCTACCACCTGGAGATCAGGTGTAATCCCAGGAGATCTCCAGCCACCACTTGGAGGTTATAATACAAAAACTGAGGGTCACAGTGTTAGGAAGATAATGGAGAAATATATGGTACTGTGTATAATACATGTATGCTTAAGATCTATTTTGTGCTTTTACTTTTTAAATTTTTTTCTATACTATTATATAAATATTGGTATCAAGTATTATCAAAACATAGATTTCACCAAAACAATACATCAAATTGCAGGTTTGCACTATGTTCAAACATTCAAACAGCACCTTGACAGTTTCACAATCACTAGTCCCATGGGACTCTACTCATTTACTCCTATCAAATGCAATCTTATTCAGGGACAGTGATGTACATACAGGACATAAAGTGCAATACATTCTCTTTGTGTGTATAAAACTCTTAAAATAGCAAATAGCAGCATATTTTCTAGGGTTCCATGAGAACCCTTGTGGCAAACACAGTGACTTATCTAGGAGAACATATCTCTCAAGTTCTATCAGGCAGCCCTGTAAGTGCAATTCCACAACTATCAGTAGCAGGTTGCAGGAGAGAAAACCTTGTTAGTCTGGATGCAGCCCCAGAATAACATCATATGACATCATATATTAGAATCAATTGCTTATGTTTACAAGTATGGTAAAGTCATGTGAGAACTCAAGATGGGTATGGTAGTCTGTAGAAGCAAAAGTGAGGAATCACTAATGTGTAAAGGGAGAGGTCATGTTGTGCTGTCACAGTTACTTCTGTGGATAGAGAAGTACATTTGCAAGTCCTCTCATTCCTGGGTGTTACTGTCATATGACAGCTTGTGCAGCCACACAAATTCCCAGTCAGCATGCTACAGTTCTCTCACACCTTGACCACTGGTATGCCCAAAGAAGGGTGATGATCAAATTGGCCCTCGTTGAAACCTTCCTTACAAAACTGTTTGGAAAGTAAATGTAATAAGGATGGTTTAACTTTTAGACAATTTTCCGAGCACTGGCTTTGACATTTTGGGAAAATAAATAATAATAATAATAATAATAATAATTGCAGTACTTGTGTGCTGCCTTGTATTTCTTAAAAATGCATCCCAGGCAGCTCATAAAAGGAAATTTAAAATAGCATTGAAAATTTTAAGCCATAAATCAAACCACTAAAATTTAATGATTAAAGTCATAATGATACAGATCTGCCAGGAAGCATTTGTCACCTCTAATTATTTTTGTCTCTGAAGGATACCCAACGGCATGATTTTGGTGAGACTGGTGTGAGCATTTAAATTCTGAAAAATAAAATTAAGTATCTGTGAACAAGGCACCTGGGGAAAATGCTTTTTATTTTCCCCCCAGTTAAGAAATGTTATTCGTTTGTTAAACTTGCCCCCTGAGACAAAGACTGTATGCACCTTTGTGTGTGCATGCTGAAATCACATTTGGGGAGGCAGGATCATACCTTCTGACCACCCCCACACCTCTATGTGCATCTGGCATGACTTCTGAAAGAATCTCTGAACACTACAACAGTTATGCTGAACACAGTGATGGGCTTAGAGCTAGCAGGACTGATCCCTTTCCTTACTGTGTACATTCAGTTGTATGGCCATTATGTTTTTCAGCAGTGCAGTTTAGTTCTAAATCATTCACTTGAGAAAAAGTCTGTTTTTTTTAAATGCAACCAAAATTTCATTTCTTTTATCAGTCATCATTATCAACAAAGGATAAGCTGCTAGCATAACTTCCTGGGCAGGAAGATTTTCAGTATCAGATTGTAGGGTTTTAAAATCCTAACAAAATGATGCAGAAGTCTTAGATTTAAAGTGAATAATTAAGTTTTCCCCTTCCCCACTGCAGTGGGGGGGGGGGAAGACTGCCAGATGGGAAATATTTCAAAATGTATGGGTTTTAATGTACACAATTTGTCACTGGTTTGCAGTATTTCCTAACCATTATGCACATTGTGTTTTTTATAATCTTAAGAAATCCAAACAGTTCTAAATAATGACTTTACATGTCTGAGAGAGCAATCCTAAACAGGTCTACTCAGTAGTATCTCTCATGGTATTCAGTGGGACTTACTCCCAGGAAAGTTTAGAGTATCTGTTAATATTTCTTACACCTGTGGGTACAGGGAACACATCTCCTACTGATATGTTTAATTCTTATAATGAAAGCCTTTATTTTTGTTTGATTCTCTGCTTGTCTTGAGTGCATTTTTATAATACAGGCACCAATTTAAAACCCTGTTGACTGCATGTACGGAAGCAAAGTTAATAAACGTGTAAGGATTCAAAGATTACAGCCTACTTGTATTGATATGGCAATGAAACAGAGATCTTATACCAGAACGGCTGTCCTTCAAACAAGCTCTAGCATAGTTAAACCAACTAGTCAGCTATCAGTTGCTAAAAAGATGTTATCCTTTAGAAATGATGTGCCTGGGGAAATTAAAGGCAGGGGCATTATCATGGTGACTGAATGGGCTTCTTATTCCAGCGGGGAAAAGACAGAATAAAATCATGAAAAAATTAACAATGTTACTTTCAGGCTGATGTTAAGAGAAATGAATAGTAGAATTGTCAGTAGTAAATGCCACAAGAAATTGCTGAGCTGGAAAAAAAAAGTCACAGACGATCTGTAAAGAACTGGGGCAGGCACTGAAAATATGATGTAAAACATGCAGAAATATATTTGATTTTTAAAAATTCCCCCCACAAAAAAGGTAACACACCCAGGGGCTGTCTGACAGGGGGAAAAAAACCCACAAGGTATTTATCCCCAATTAAATTACAGGAGTTCAAATACTTTATTACAAACAAATGTCTTAAGTATTATGAAAATAAGACTTCCCTTAGGAGGAACAAAGTGTGGCCTTATATTGACAAGCTTCAAGCTCTGGACATTCTATGACAGGAAAAATATTATTTTGGCTTCATTCCTAATCATGCTTACTACTGAGTACTTATTTTATTTATTTACATTATTTATAGTCCACCTTTCTCACAGGGACTCAAGGTGGGTTACACAAAGTGAGTCAGTACAGTCAACAAGATGGGGCAATCAGTAACCAATGCATGAGGATTTTAGAAGTCTGGAACCACTAGAAAGAACTGAAGCATAGCATAAGTATTAATATGACAAATTACGTGGTGTAAATATTAAATAATAGGACCCTATTTACAGTAAGTTATACACAGCAATATAGACCACAGTCCCAATAATTTATCCAAATAAGATCGTGAACCATTTTGTACAGTGCAACCTTATTACTTGTGCAAAAAAGCCCTCTTGAATTGTTCAGTTTTGCATAGTTTTCAGAAGGCCAGGAGAATGAGAGCTTTCTCGGGCAAGCCATTCCACAAGGTGGGAGCCACAACAGAGAGAGCACGTGTGCGAGCAGTTGTTGATTTTGCCCATTTGCAGGTTGGCACCTGCAGAAGTCCCTACTGACATGAGCAAAGTTGTCATGGTGCAGCTTAGGAAGAGAGGCGGTCCCGTAAATAAGGACCAAAGCCATGAAGGACTTTGTATGTGATAAAGTAAAGGTAAAGGTTCCCTTGCTCGAAAGCCAGTCGAATCCGACTCTAGGGTTGCGTTGCTCATCTCTGTTTCAAAGCCGAAGAGCCAGCGCTGTCCGAAGACGTTTCCGTGGTCATGTGGCCGGCATGACTAAACACCAAGGCGCACGGAACGCTGTTACCTTCCCACCAAAGTGGTACCTATTTATCTACTTGCAATTTCTTGCTTTCGAGCTGCTAGGTTGGCAGGAGTTATATGTGATAGCCAATACTTTAAACTGAGCTTGGTAACAAATGGGCAGCCAATGGAGTGTCTGCAGAATGGGAGTATTTGCATGCTCCATCGAGCTCCTGCTAATAGCTGAGCCATGGCATTCTGGACCACTTGGAGCTTCCACACTGAATTACAGTAGTTCATGTCTAGATGAACTATTGTCTAGATGTTATTGTGGCATGGATCCAGGTGGCCAGGTCAGCCATATCAAGTTATGGGCTAGGCTGAGTTGGTAGAAAGCCTTTTTTTCAGCTGCATTAATTTGCTTCTCTAATAGTAAAGCTGGATCCGGTATGACCCTAAGGTTTTTAACTGAGTCAGCAAGAGTTAGTTGAACTCTATCAAAAGTCAGGCGAATAATGTCCTTCAAGGCCTCTGCCTTCCTAAACAGCATTACCTCTGCCTTTTCAGGGTTCAGTTCCAATCTGTTCACTTTTAGCCAGTTAACTAGTGCAGCCAGGCAGTGGGTCAGAACCTCTACCACATCACCAGGAGATCTGGGGGGCACTGGTTTGACATTTGCATTGTTGCTGGTGAAGGGGCATGGCAATTCCATTATTATTTGGAGGTTATTGTATATCAGTTCACACTTCAGTGATACCGAGGGTTGCCAGCTCCTGGTCAGGGAATCCCTATAAGTTGGGGTGGAGCCTGGGGAGGGCAAGGTTTGGGAGGGGCCTTGGCAGAGTATAATGCAATAGAGTCCACTCTCCAAAGCAGCCATTTTCTCTAAGGGAACTAATCTCTGTAGTCTGGAGATCCATTTTAATTTCAGAACTCAAGGCCCCATTTGCAGGTTGGCAACTGTAGTGATACCCATCAGTTATGGTCATCTACAGACTCCCTCCTCCTCGTATGTTCACCTTCTGAGGTAAAGTGGAAAGCCAAGAGACATGGGGCCTTTCCCACTGTGGCAACTAACCTCTAGAACTCCCTCCTCACAGTCATCTGCTTGGCACCAAGCTTGGCAAGCTTTTCTGTGCCAGGTAAAAATCTTCCTTTCCCTCCCAGGCTTTTTGGCTGATTTCCCCCTTCCCTTTCAGTATAGCTATCATACTTGGGTCACATTATGAGAAGATGAGACACTGGAAAAGACAATAATGCTAGGAAAAGAGAAGGACCAAATATCAGATGGATTGACTCAATAAAGGAAGCCACGGCCCTCGGTTTGCAAGACCTGAGCAAGGCTATTAACAATAGGACATTTTGGAGGTCATTAATTCATAAGATCATCATAAGTTGGAAGCAACTTGACGGCACTTAACACACACATATCTTCTTTGTTGATTTATATGGATTTTAGTATTTTGCTGCTAGTGGTCCTTTTAAAAAGCATTTTAGTGCTGCTTATTGTATTATTGCTTCGTTTCTGGTCCTTCAGTTGTTTCTGTTTGTTTTGTTGTTTTAATTATGTTGAAAGCTGTGGAGCTGATACAGAGCTGATATGTATGCCAATTTGTGGCTGCATATATACATACATCAATATATATTTATATTTGTTGTTTTTGTCATATCTACAGAAATAAAAACTTAAAGAAAAACACACATCCCATTGATCAAGAGAAAAGAGGGATTTAGGTGTTTTAAAGAAATACATTTAAATAAAATATCTGACTTGTTCTTAAGCCTTTTTATTGATACAGCAAAGATTGCCTACTGCCATGTGGGAACACGTTCATAAGATATATGTATGACACAGGAAACTATTGAACTAAAAACATCTTGTGACAGATTCACTAAAACGAGTAACATCTGAATCAGTGCAAAGTTCCATTTCCAAGCCTACTTCCACACAAGGCCTTTTTTGTGCTTCTGCAATCATGTAGGGCTGCCCGCTGTGAGAAACTGTCCTGTCCCTTTAATAGATGCTTAATGGGATGTCATTACCAGGTGATGTTATTTACCTCCATGCCATGAAAAAGCTATAGCAGCCCACTTCCACATTGTAAGCCGTTATTAAAGAGACAGGCCATTTTTCTATAAGCCCGTTGGTAACCCTAGCAATCAACTGGAAGAGGAATTATCACTGTGGGTCTGCTCTGCACTGAATGTAGCACTAGCTCCACCGGTGGCTGTTTGGAAGTGGTTTCCAGATGTCTTTCCCAGGTACACACAATCGCTTCTGTTCCACCCCCCTCCACAACAACAACTGCAATTGTGCAGGTCTTTTTAAAAAGACTGAAGGACAACGGGAAGCACAGGAGCATAGCAGTTTTACAGCAGCATAGTCTGGGTTCTGAATAATATCTGAATGAATAAATAATGTGGACTGGCTGTCAAAGGAACCCTCAGAGAAGTAGGATCCCCCCTCCAGATTCCACTTCAGGTAGCCCAGAAGCCTGTAGAAAAACATCCCATTAATAGAGGCTTGGTGGGGGTGGGGGGTGGGGAGATGCAACTGAAGCTTTTCATGTTACTGAAGTAAATAACATCCCATGTTAAAGGGACAGGGCATTTTCCTCCAGCCTCTTGGCAACCCTGGCTCCAGTCCACCTGAGGATTAAGGAGAGTTGGAAGCCCTAAGACCACCACCTAGGAGGAAGACCCATCCAGAGCACCAGTGGACTAGGGAAACCAGGAACAGTTCTACCTGGAGCTGTCCACCTCCCTAGCACTCCAGGACCAGATGATATAACAGCGCTTGTCCAGCAGCCCAGGGCAGCTGACAGCTGTATTTGAGAGAAGAAGGTTGAATACTGCGATCTTGTCAAGATCAGTGCCCCACTAAGGGAAACAGGAAGGATAGGGAAACTGGGGCTATGGTGAGAATGTTCCGTTGAGGCCTGACATTCAGTGTTTTGACACTCCTGGAGAGTAGCCTGTTCTTCACTGCTATACCATATTCTACTCCCCATTCAGCTTACAAACTTCTTTAGGTAGCTGTGCTTTGAATGGCTGCTGATGACACTGGTATCCTATTTGGCGTGGCAGGACTGGACTGCCAGACTGTCTCATGCTGTAACCTTGAGGACTAGAGTCTTTTTTAATGAAAGTTAAGGAAGGAGTCTTAGTTTGTTGCTCCAGTTTCTCTGTTGTTAATGTAGCATGCTTTCTGCCTGTGTTTTAGGGACATATATTAAATGAGGCTAAATTTTTTTTGAAGTACTGGAGGACGTCAGATGGGGTGGGGCTCTCTGTGTGCCAGATAGCTATAGTAAGAATCTGAACAACAGAGAGAGAGAGAGAGATGGCCATGCCTATGGAAAATGTCAGACAACATTAGCTAGGGTTTTAGTTTCATACTCCAGGCCTGTGGCTTTGCTGGTTTTATAGAAGGGAGAATTTAATGAGATGTGGATTTACTGCCTTAACAGAGCAAGGAAAAATCATTATTCGCTGGAATACTTATCTGTGACTCTTTGAGGTACAAGACACCTCTCAGGAGTTAACAACTAGGCTGGCCAACTTCTGATCTTGAAATACCAGGCCACAGAGCCAAAGGGTGACAACCATGGTAGACAGGCTCAGAACTTGTCAGCTCAGAGGCAGAAAAATATAGCCGAAGAGGGAGAAATGGGGTCATTTTAATGTGTCATCAAAACATACAAACGCATAAGCTAATACATTACAAATTGTTTGTGCTGAAGGCTATTGTTTTTCCCCCCATATGTGTGTGTAAGTGTGCACCTGGAAGTCATGGCCACTTCTGCTGACTGGCCCCTAATGGGGGCCTGGAGGATATTCAGAGAGGTGGCTGAAAAAAGCCTGCCCCTGCCTCCCACCTCTGGTATTTCAAGGAGGTCTCCCATCCAAGTACTTGCCAGAGTTGACCCTGCTTAGTGTCTGAGATCTGACAAAATCGGGCTTGCTTGGGCAATCCGGGTCAGGGCACTAAAGGCTATTGTTGAATACACCCGAAATGCAAAGCATAATATCAACAATCTCTTTCGTTAACACTGTTCACTCTAATGTGACCCTTCCTTTCCCTTTCTCTTGGTGTGGCCAATGGCCCACTCTTGCTCATTCCCCCCACATGTGATGCCGCTCCTGTTTCTGCTGAGAATGGCCTGCCCTGCATTGCAGGGGACCTGATTAGCTGCAATAGGGCTTCAGCTTGGAAGGGAATGAGCAGACTGTATTGCAGTCTGCCTAGTGCAGCATTGGCATGTACAGCATGCATACAAGTGTGAGCACTCAAGCCATGAGATTGCCGCACAGCTCGTCAGCCTGGCTCAGTCACAGCTAATGAAGCCTGTACAATGAAGGCACTCTGCTTGTAACAATTAATCAGTCTACACAATTATCTTGCTAATTAGCTCTGAACATCTTGAATTTTGGCTAACATCCCTGCCATCATGTAAATTATATTTGCTTCCCTAGCAGTTAGAGATTCTAGGAAAGTGCGAGTTATTTTGGACTAAATTTTGAGACAGAGTGTCTTCTGTTGTGAGGACATGCATATTTTTATGGAAGGGGTTGTGGCTGAAGGAACATGTGCTGTGCATGCAAGAGGTCCTGCATGCAGTTCCTGGGATCTCAGGTAGCAGGTGCTAGGAAACATCTTTCTCAGCCTGAGATCCTGGCCATCAGTGGGTAATACTGAGCTAGGTGGACTAGTGATCTAACATGGCAGCACTCTTTAATGAGATTAAGATGGCAAAGTGCTTTGTGTGTTAAAATAGCAAGATTTAATGTGAGGCTCAATGCATATCCTCAGTATCAATGTCAGTGATTAATGAAGTAGTATCCAAGGCAAATGAAACATGTGTTTGCCAACCGTATCGATAAAATTACAAATGTAAAGCAACATGTCAAGTCCCCAAGCTCAGCAAAATTAAGTGATGTAGCCAAAGTGACAAAATATGAATACTTTAAAGTGATACCCACTGGTTTCTTGCATAGCTGAGATGCTCGAATATTTGCATTTTGCCTATTTTATCCTCTCCAGTTGCAAAGTAGTTGAAACACACTGAAATGGATGGAAACAGATAATATTTTTCCAGCAGCAGGATGCTGTTTGAAAGAAAGGATCACAGTGAGTGAACTCATACTATTGAAACCTCCAGTCTAAAGCCTCTGCAGGTTTTGTAGGGCTTAAAAATCTGCAAGGGAAAAGTGCACATTATTATATTGCTTTATTTATGTTATTTATAGTCTGCTTTTTTCCACTGAGACGCAAAGCAGATTATTTAAGGAGATACATGATGATTAGAATCACCCAGTGCCAAAAGTCTTGTGTGTGTGTTGGGGGGATAATTTAGATCATGCCTGTGATGCAAGAGAGGATTAGTGTGTCTTTTCCTGTTGTTTTCACAATTGGAATCCCCCCAGTTGTTATTTATCGGGCCTGATTAGAATTTGGATGAGAGACCACCAAGGAATACCAGGGTCATGATGCAGAGACAGGCAATGGCAAACCACCTCTGAATGTCTCCTGCTGTGAAAACCCTACGAGGTCACCATAGGTTCCTGTGTGATTCCTCCCCACACCCCATGCTGCTCTCTCCAGTGGCTGCTCTTAGCACTTCGAAAAACCCAGAGGTGATTTGATCACAAATCTCCCACGGTCATCTAGTTTGGACCCTAGACTTGACAAATGAAATGTGTGGACACTGAACAAAATGGGAATGCTCTTAAAAGCTGGTTCTGTCTTCCCCAATGTAACATTCTTGTAATGATCACTATGGAGGAACATCTACAGGAAAAGTTGGGTTGGAAGTGGAAAATCCACCTGACCCACAAACTCAAGCTGGTGGGAATCATATTTTGTTCATGGCTCATTCCTGGAGATGGATTTTTGACTCTAAGGTAATATTTGCCATCTGTATCCTGCTCTGATTCCTAAGGAACAAACAATGTTGGTTTGGATCCAGTGGATCTGTTTCCCTGGTGGTGGTGTCTTCCTCCTATGCGAGGAGCCTTTCCTTATGCAAGAGGTTCTTCTGCTGATGGAAGAAGTAGGAGGTTCCTTTTGTTGGGGAAAGCACCACTGCTAGCTGAATGGATCTGCAAGATCCAACTCCCTATGCTGGAGGAACTTTGTGGAATTTAAATCACATGCTTTAAACTTTCCTCTGCCCAATGGACCTTGCCTGTCCCTTTAGACTTATCTGTGTGGTGATCTAAGCACATGGACATCACTAAAGATGACTGTGGTCAGCTCTAGTATATTTTAGCTGTTACCTTCAAACATCCAGAAGGCTATGAGGATGAGCAAAATCTTTTCCTGGAAAAAAGATTTCTCTAAAGATTGAAAATTCAGGGTCCTCATCTCAAACAAATGCAATATATTAAAACTCTTACACTGCTTCTTTACAATTAACATTGGATTGCTCTCATTCGGCTTAGCTTTTGAGGCATACAATGCGTACAACTGATACTGAGGGAAAGTATTAAGCTAGTAACATTTTCTAGGGGCAGTTCTGAGTAAACAGGAAGCAAGTTATAACATGGTTCATTGATAATTTAGGTGTTTAGATTTTTATCATTCACTGAGCTAAACTGCTGGATCTGCTGTTGTTAAGAATGTTATAGTTCTATGTGACTATTGAGAGAGAGAGAGACAGACAGACAGACAGACAAAGACTGACCTGGTGATATTCTTCCTTCATGACGGACTTAAAAGGCACAAGAATCTTCTTGGGGTCTGGAACTGGCAACACAAATGGCAGGCTATGGACTATTCTGAATACTTGCTCTGCTGTTCATGATTTAGGATGTAAAAACAGTAAGAAGTAAAAGTAAAGTAAGATAATGAACCTAGGACTAGAAATGGATACAGAAGTTTTATTCTGGTTGTATTCCAGTTGTTTTATTCTTTAATATTTTTATTTATTTTCTTTATTATAACACCAGATTCTTTATTCTACTATTCTTTAATTCCCACTTATTAAATGGGAGACACATTTCTATTAGTTTTTTTTGCTTTCCATCCAACCGGGATGAAATTATCTGTGGTTGTACCCTGCTTCCAAGGAATTCTCCTTGCCAAGTCTCAGGCAGATCGGAGAAAGCATTCTCTTTTTAGATATGGTGCAGTGACTGACAGAAAGTGAGGACGCTATGCACATAAGCAGCAATTGGAATAATCCAGTTCAGTGGAAATGCCAACAGAGTCTTCTGGTTGGATAACATCCCTGTCAGGTGAATATCTGCTGGGACTCTCTGTTCCCTCCACCCAGGGGTCATTTCCTGCAGGAGCGCACAGGAGCGGAGCTCCAGCAGTCAAGAGCCCAGGGGGCGGGCACATGCAACAAGCCCCGCCCCCTGCTCCCAGCAGCCCTCAGTCAGAGCAAGAAGCAGCCAGGTAAGTTGCAGAGCCCCCCCCCACGGCCCAAAACAGTCCGGTGGCACCTTTAAGACCAAGTTTTATTCAGGTACAAGCTCTCCCTCCACTGCGAGGACAGATCTGTACGTACTTCCCCCCCCCAATAGCTAGCAATCCAAAACAGTCCAGTGGAGCCTGAGCGGTGGGTGTTGCCTTCTGACACACTTCTGGTGAGGTCAGGGGTGTGGCCTATGCAAATAAGGTATGCTAATGAGTTATGCTAATGAGCTCATGCACCTCTTTTTCTACGAAATGACCCCTGCCTCCACCCTTTCCCCTCTTCTCTACACTGTTGAGTGAAGGAATCCTCTACCTTGAAGCTGCAGGAACCTTTGTAATTAAGACAGAGATTGGGGGAGCCAACCACAAAATGTCAGGGAATGAGGTTATGCATAATCATAACTCTTTGGCATTTCAGGCAGAAGGTCTCTTTTTAAAAGAATATGCCTTTTAAAGTTAACATGTTGTTTAAAAGTAGTTTCTTGCATACACACAAAATAAGTACACAGATTGAGTAAGCTAAGAGACACTCATCTGGAATTATCTCTTGTCAGGTCTCAAATGGCCAGTCAGTAGCCTCACCTGGCCCTGCCCACTTTTAAAAACACTTGGCTGGCACCAGGGAAGGCGCAGGTGGGTGCCACCGTGGTGCCCCTACATTCTAGGGTTGCCAGCTCTGGCTTGGGGAAATTCCTGGAAATTTGGTGGTGGAGCCTGGGGAGGGAATTCAGCAGGGGTGAGATGCCACAGAGTCCATCTGAAGCTGCCATTTTCTCCTGGGGAACTGACCTTTGTAATCTGGACATCAGTTGCAATTCTCAGAGAACTACATCCCCCCCCCCCGCACCAAGGTTGGCAACCATATCACACACCCCTGGCCTAGTGCCTAATGAAATGGAAACAGAAATAGCACCAGCAATATACCAGAGGATTAATGACCTTCATCATTATTTCTGAACACAGCTAGTGTTTAGATTAGTAAAAAACCCCACCAGAGACCTATATCAAGGAACAGGATTTGCTTAGGCTAGATTTTAATTAGCAATCCCCTTCTCTGACCTCCTCCCTTAGTAGTTCCACTTCCTACCTTCCCTCTATGACTCTAGTTGATCTTGCTTGGCCTTCCTCTTCCATGGCAACTTCCCTATTCGGAGGGAGCATGATGCTTTTTATGTGCAGAAGCACCTGCCTGTCACCCCTTGATGCATTTGTGCTTCTTCACAGAGAACACTAAACAAGGCAGACAAAACAGCCTTACTGGGAAAGAGAAAAACAGTTGGCCGCAGGTGTTACTACTAAGCAGCAGGAAGGAGGTTTAGAGGAGGCAGACAGGCTGCCAGGGGACAAAGGAGCAGGCAGAGAGGTCTGGATTGTTTAAACCTAATTTATCTTGTGTTTGCCACTCCAACACTTTTAGAGTGCAAAATGTTTCCCAGTCTTGCTGTAATGGGAGCAGGGCTGGATGGCAGCAGGAGCAGCAGGGGAGTTGTTAACCTCTGTCAGTGCAATGCTAGCAAAACTTTCCTGGGAGTACGACCTGAGTAGGATTCTGAGTAGACCTATTTAGGATTGTACTCTGAGTATGGGATAGTGCCTCTGTGTCCTTAACAGTTGTGCTGGGAAAAGAAAGGTGTATTGGTCCTTTCCCTTTCCCCCTGTAAAACAAATTTTAGCTTGAGGGGCGGGGCTTGGGGGGTTGTGCCAGGCTGGTCACATGTCTTGGCCCACCTCCTACTAGTCCATCCCAAAAACATGCTATTGGCTGGCAGGAAGAAGGGAGGGGAACTAAGGAGTAGTCAATACTGAGAGCTAGTAACTTGGACTGGAGAGTGGCACCTGGATGAAGAGGGTATGAATCACCAAGCTAGGGCTATTGTTTCTTGATGGGCTTAGCCGAGCCTGTTTTTATATATATATATTTTTATTGTATCCCAATATTGTTATTACATTACAGTTTAGTTCCAAAAATTGTGATACTTCTTTTCCCCTATTGGGGGGATTCACACTTGGAACAGCATGACAGAAACTGTCTGAATACTTCTTTCCCCAGCTCCGGTTTTGTGAACATCAAGGCAGCTTCGCAGGTGTTAGCCAAATTGCTCTGTTTTCCTATCAATATTGGGGAATTATGAATTATTATTAATAAGCAATTGGCAAAGGGAGCTTTCACCTTTATATACAGAGGTTGCCACTTATCCAGAGCACCAGTAACAGACAAGCAGGCTGATATTAGTTCAAATCAATGTCTTTTACTGTATTTTATACATTCAGATATTACACAAACACACACACAATTATACAGGGCTAAGAAACTTAGAGAGATTGGGATAGCACATTCACGTTAGCAGGAGTTTTGTTGGTTTGGCAATACTTTTACATCCTGAAGAGATGAAGTCTTCCAAATGGAAAAATAAGGAAACTCTAGAAAGTGGGATTTATGCTAGGAAAAGGAAACGTGCAGACTGAACCAGCAGAAAACGCGTGGGACTCTAGCTGCAGTTCCAGAGTCTTGAGGCAAGGTATTGGGGTTTTTTTACCAGATGGCCACATGTTTCAAGAAGCAGAGATTATAGAGGTCGGGGGGGGG